>NC_092707.1:378387246-378690222 GCF_047496885.1 Scyliorhinus torazame | reverse complement strand
TAGGTGAATTGAACATTCTGAATTCTCCCTCAGTGTACCCGAACAGGCGCCGGAGTGTGGCGACTAGGGGATTTTCACAGTAACTTCATTCAGTGTTACTGTAAGCTTCCTTGTGACAATAATAGGAAACATTATTTATATAATTTAGTGCTGACAGATTTAGGCAGGTTACAGAAATGAGACCGAATGTGAGGAGGGAGTCTTTTAATGATGGAAGATTACTCTTGGGTAGTTAGTTTACAAATGCTTAACAAGCCACATTGTGCTGTAATTCATGTTGTCATAGAAATGTCATGTTTACTCCGTGGAATGCATTGCATCTCCACTCAACTGCAAATATGTGGGACAAGTATCAACTAATGTGTTAACAGACAGTAACACATTAAGGCAACATAAAATGCAAGAATGAATCGAGAACTGTTTTTGGCTGAAACCTGAAGGTTTACTTACCTGAAAATGCACTCATGTGTTACTCTGTATATCATATATAGAAATCCTTAACATTGCACAGAAGTAAATTTCAAATTTGAACATAAAGTTACCCAACAGCATGAAGCCATGACACACCTGTTAATTCTAAGGTATTTCACTTTTGTTCAGTTCATATTGTTATGACTCAAGTTTGTAATACTACAGAGCGGGGAGACCCCAGAATGTAGCCCTGGCTCAAAGGATCATGGGCAGGATTCTCCGTCAGTCACCCGTCAATTTCACGCCAAATAGCAATTCTCCATTGCCTCAACAGAAGCGTCAGTGTGTTCCAGAACGCATGTATAGTAAACGCTGTTGACATATCGTTAACGGACCTGACCCGGTATTCTCCAGGGCCTTCGTGATTCTCCACCTCCAATGGCCCGAATTCCCAACGGTTCACTTGTGCTTTTACACATCGTGAAACAGGCGCCGTGGCTGCTGAGGGAGAGAGAGGGTGTACAGAAAGTGTTCAACATCGCCATAGTGTGCTAACTGTTGACGAGGGTTTCCAAACTCCACTCCCAAAAACATACATTTAAAAATCTTCTTCCAAACAGTGCTTTCCATCAGCAAAATCAAGAACCTGCTCCAGATTTTCCAACTATTATAGAACATGGAACATAGAACAGTACAGCACAGAACAGGCCCTTTGGCCCTCGATGTTGTGCTGAGCATTGTCCGAAACCAAGATCAAGTTATCCCATTCCCTGTCATTCTGGTGTGCTCCATGCCTATCCAATAACCGCTTGAAAGTTCCTAAAGTGTCCGACACTATCACAGCAGGCAGTCCATTCCACACCCTAACCACTCTGAGTAAAGAACCTACCTCGGACATCCCTCCTTTATCTCCCACCCTGAATCTTATAGTTATGCCCCATTGTAACAGCTACATCCACCCAAGGAAATAGTCTCTGTCTATCCCCCTCATTATCTTATAAACCTCTATTAAGTTGCCTCTCATCCTCCTCTGCTCCAAAGAGAAAAGCCCTAGCTCCCTCAACATTTCCTCATAAGACCTATCCTGCAAACCAGGCAGCATCCTGGTAAATCTCCTTTGCACCCTTTCCAATGCTTCCACATCCTTCCTATAATGAGGTGACCAGAACTGCACACAATACTCCAAATGTGGTCTCACCAGGGTCATGTATAGTTGCAGCATAACCCCACGCCTCTTAAACTTAAGCCCCCTGTTAATAAACGCTAACACACTATAAGCCTTCTTCACGGCTCTATCCACTTGAGTGGCAACCTTCGAGATCTGTGGACATGAACCCCAAGATCTCTCTGTTCCTCCACATTCCTCAGAACCCTGCCATTGACCCTGTAATCTGCATTCAAATTTTTTCTACCAAAATGAATCACCTCGCACTTATCAGGGTTAAACTCCATCTGCCATTGTTCAGCCCAGCTCTGCATCCTATCAATGTCTCTTTGCAGCCTACAACAGCCCTCCACCTCATCCACTACTCCGCCAATCTTGGTGTCATCAGCGAATGTACTGACCCACCATTCAGCCCCCTCCTCCAAGTCATTGTTAAAAATCACAAATAGCAGAGGACCCAGCACTGATCCCTGTGGTACACCGCTGGTAACTGGTCTACAGTCTGAAAATTTTCCAACCACCACCACCCTCTCTGTTTTCTATGTGATAGCCAGTTAGTTACCCAATTTGCCAAATTTCCCTCTATTCCACAGCTCCTTACTTTCTTCATGAGCCGACCATGGGGAACCTTATCAAACGCCTTACTAAAATCCATGTATACGACATCAACTGCTCTACCTTCATCTACACACTTAGTTACCTCCTCAAAGAATTCAATCAAATTTGTGAGGCAAGACCTACCCTCCACGAATCCGTGTTGACTATCCGTGATTAAGCTGCATCTCTCCAAATGGTCATAAATCCTATTCTTCAGGACCTTTTCCATTATCTTCCCGACCACCGAAGTCAGACTAACTGGCCAATAATTACCAGGGTCATTCCTATTCCCTTTCTTGAACAGAGGAACAACATTTGCCACTCTCCAGTCCTCTATCACTATCCCCGTGGACAGCGAGGACCCAATGATCAAAGGCAGGGACATGCCTACCAAGGACACACAAACAGAGCAACTAAACTAAGGCAAAAGTTAGCAACAGCAACTACATCCCTGAAGCTACTATCTATGACCACCTCTGCCTCCCGAATGATCCGAAGTTGCTCCAGCTCCAGTTCCCTAACGCGGTTTCTGGGTGCACTTCCCACAGGTGAAATCAGCAGGGACACTGACGGTGTCCCTCACCTCAAACATTCTGCAGGAGGAACATTGCACTTCCCTATCATCCCCTCGGGATAAAAAAAGAAAAAGAAAGAAAGAGCTTACCTGTTATTCACTCTACCCCTTCGGTTAAAGGAGGTGGAAGGTTGGGGGACACTACAAGTGTAGTGTTTAGGGTTTAGAAACTGCCCAACTTAAATACAGCTAAAAAGAAAACACTTAACCAGCAACCACTGCGCCCCACACGCGAATAGCAATCAGCTGTTATGGGCCTGCGCAAACAAATTAAATTTTTATTACTTACCCAGCAGTCACTCTGCTCTCACTCTGACTGGATTCAGCTGGAAACTCCCAACAGTAAGTTTTTAAAAAAATGTATTCCCCTTCTCAGCAAGCACTCACTCAGCAACCACTGCGCCCCACACGATAACACCTCAGGGAAAAGAAAAACTACTTACCAGTCATCAGTCAATCACTGACCTGCAGGCTGTGACATCACGGTTCAACGTCTTTCTACTTCTACCTGCCCTCGAATCTCCCTCTTGATCTTTATTCGGCTGGGATCCTTACAGTGATTGTCTTTTCTCTTTTTTTTGGTTAGAGGAGGAGGTAGGGAGGGAAACACTGAAGAAGTGTTTCGGGTTTAACTGTCACTTGACAACAGCTCCTCCACAAACCCCCTTGAAGATACGGTGACCGCAATGCACTGATGCAAATTTTCCCCACAACAGCCAATCAGCAGCTCCGCTCTACTGCCCTCTGCTGGATGCTTGCCTTTACTTGAACACCGAGGGTATCCTTCCAACAAAACGTGCCTTCCACTTCTCAACAAGGAATCTCAATCCAGGTTCTCCACCTCTCCTTTCACATTCCCATTAGAAACACAGAAAATAGGAACAGGAGTAGGCTATTTGGCACTTTGAGCCTGCTCAGCCATTCATTATGATCATGGCTGACCATCCAACTCAGTATAAAAGCAAATTACTGCGGATGCTGGAATCTTAAAGAAAACAGAAAATACAGGACAATCGCAGCAGGTCTGACAACATTTGTGGAGGGAAAGGCAATCTAATGTTTCGAGTCTGGATGACTCTTTGTCAAAGCTTGATCAGAGATCCAGCCACTGATTCCTACAATTATTTCAGCTAATGTTCCTCAGGCTGTCGTAAGGTCTCACAAATCTTAAAATCACGTCAGATGTCTTTCTGGCTTCTCCTGAACCAACTTCTCTCAGCTTTATCTGTCTTTATAATAATAATAACCACTTATTGTCACAAATAGACTTCAATGAAGTTACTGTGAAAAGCCCCTAGTCGCCTCATTCGGGAATTGAACTTGCGCTGCTGGCCTTGTTCTGTCTTACATGCCAGCTGTTTAACCCACTGTGCTACTGTTCTAGCACCTGTTTCCTGTGTTCCTTTTACCCTCTGATGCCTTGGAAACTTCTTTTCATTTCTCTAGTTTGCTTAACTAGCTGTTCTGTAGGGGCTGGTTTAGCACACTGGGCTAAATAGCTGGCTTTTAAAGCAGACCAAGACAGGCCAGCAGCACGGTTCAATTCCCATATCAGCCTCCCCGAACAGGTGCTGGAATGTGGCAACTAGGGGCTTTTCACAGTAACTTCATTGAAGGCTACTTGTGACAATAAGCGATTTTTCATTTCATTGTCCTCCCCCAGAATCAACTCATAGATCACCGACACCACCCGTCTCTCCATTCCCCCTGCCGTCAATACCTCCTCCAACAATGTGGGGGCCGACGGCATCGGGAAGCTCTGAACCTCCTTCCTGGTGAAATCTCGGACTTGCATATATCTCAACATCTCCCCCTGCCCCAGCCCACATTTCTCCCCCAACTCCTCCAGCCCGGCGACAAGCTTCGTGAGTGTTGTTGGAGCTGCACTTATCCAGGCAAGTGGAGAGTATTCCATCATACTCCTGACTTGTGCCTTGTAGATGGGTGGCAGACTTTGGGGAGTCAGGAGGTGAGTTACTCACACCAGGATTCCTAGTTTCTGATCTGCTTTTATAGTCACAGCAATTATGTGGCTGCTCCAGTTCAGTTTGTAGTCAATGGTAGCCCGCAGGATGTTGAAGATTCAACAATGGTAATGCCATTAAATTAAATTGGGGCAGTGGTTAGATTCTCCATTATTGTAGATGGTCATTGCCTGGCATTTGTGCTTGTCACTTGTCAGCCCAAGGCTGGACATTGTCCATATCTTGCTGCATTTGGACATGGACTGCTTCAGTATCTGAGGAATCACGAATGGTGCTGAACATTGTGCAATCATCAGCGACCATCCCCACTTTTGACCATATGATGGATGGAAGCTCAATGATGAAGCAGCTGCAAATGGTTTGGCCTAGAACATATCCTGAGGAAGTTTTGCAGTGATGTCCGGATGTAACGGACCATGATGTGAAAATGCGCATTGATTTCTAGCCCCAATTCTCCATAGATTGTAACAAAAGTTTAAAAGTCCACCTCACCCACAAAACTGACCACTTGATTAACTTTGATATTGTGACTCCCAGGATAAAAAGACTAACTTGTAGTAAACACAAAAAAAGATTTATTATAAAACTTCTTTAAAAATGAGTTATAAATCTGGTTAACATGCGCGTTGTAGTTTAGAAGTGTAACAATATTCCCTTAAAAACAGATATGCAAACCCCCAAGAAGGAGGACAGATTGGGCGGGTTTTCTACATCCTCCATGGCATGTTTAGGTTGGGCAGCCCACCATTGGCTAGCGGTAGGCTCTTCTGGTCCTGCCGCTGTCAACGGGTTTTCCTGTACTATGCACTCCCCGCCGCCGGGAAATCCACAGCGGGAGTTAGCCGTCAGCAGGGCCTTAAAGGTCAGAAAATTCCGCCCATTAACTTTGTGTCAGTTTTTTGCAACAGCAACTCAGCTGACCCACTCCAACCTTTTCCCTGTAGCCCAATATTTTCTTCAGATAATTATTCAGTTCTCTTTTGAAAACATCAATCTGTCTCACTATATGCTCAGGGAATGCATTCAAGATCAAAACCACTTTTTGCATAAAGAGATTCATGCCGCCTCTGATTCTTTTGTTTGTCAATGTAACATTCTCCACCTTCTGTCGTTGGAATCAGTTTCTGACCAATTCCACTCTCCAGGCCCCTCATGATTTTGCACATCTAACAAATCTCCTCTCAACCGTCTCTGTTCCAAGGTGAACAGCCCCAGCTTTGCCAATCTATAACTAAATCCATAACTGAAGTCTCTCATCCTCGTAACAATTCCTGGCTGCCTATTCCACAGTTTGTCTTTATCCTCTTGAAGCCTATTCACAACCCTCCTCACAGTTCACAAATCTTCCATGATTTTGAAATTATCCTCTTTACACCCAGGTGTAATGGGCAGCATGGTAGCATAGTGGATAGAACAGTTGCTTCACAGCTCCAGGGTCCCATGTTCAATTCCCGGCTTGGGTCACTGTGCAGAGTTTGCACGTTCTCCCCGTGTCTGCGTGGGTTTCCTCCGGATGCTCCGGTTTCCTCCCACAGTCCAAAGATGTACAGGTTAGGTGGATTGGCCATGATAAATTGCCTTAGAGTCTAAAAAGGTTAGGTTGGGTTACAGGAATAGGGTGGAGGTGTGGGCTTAAGTGGGGTGCTCTTTCCAAGGGCCGGTGCAGACCCGATGGGATGAATGGCCTCGGTAAAATACCGACACTAATATTTTGGATTCTCCGGTCCCCAGCCACGTGTTTCTTGGCAGTGGCCATTCGCTGGCAGTGGGATCCTCTATTCTTGCCACTTGTCAATGGAATTTCCCATTGAAGCAACCCCACTTCACCAGGGAACCCGTGGGCGGGTGTGCCCTGCCGGTGAGAAAAGAAAATCGGAACAGCTGGAGAATTCCAGCCATAGTTTTACTGACTTTTGGGACTAAAATAATTAATACATAGGTAAACAACATAGTAGTAGATTTAGTAATGATAGAGCCAGGGCAGCACAGTGGCACAGTGGTTAGCACTGCTGCCTCATGGCACCGAGGTCCCAGGATCAATCCCGGCTCTGGGTCTCTGTTTGTGTGGAGTTTGCACATTCTCCCTGTGTTTGCGTGGGTTTCGCCTCCACAACCTAAAGATGTGCAGGATAGTGGATTGGCCACGCTAAATTGCCCCTTAATTGGAAAAAGTGAATTGGGTACTCTAAATTTATTTTAAATAATAAAAATAAAAGTTAGAGCCTAAAAATTTCCTTCGACCGCCTGGAGCTCAGAATTTCCCACAACACCACTGGCACCCAGTTTCTGGACTTAGGCTCTAGGGCCTCCTTCTGCATTTATCATTCTGTCGCTACAGGGATGGGAGAGCTGCCGACAGCTCTCTAAGGCGGAACTGTTATGGGCCAGGGTTTAGAGAACCCCAAAGTGTATCATGGAGTTCACCTGACCCACATCTTTTAATAGATTGTGGTATGGGGAACACACGGCTCACTCTACAGGCGTGGTACAGAAGAAATGGAAAAGTATTTTTTAAAGCAAAACAATGCTTATTCTATGAACTCAAGTTAACCTTTTTAAAACATACAGTGAACATCTTAGCAACCATCAATTCAAATACAACCCCCAAAGAATACAACACTAAGTAATCCTTAATAACTTCCCAAACAACATCCAGAAGACGAAACACCTTTTAACAGAAGCACATTAGGTTTACATTCACTACTGAGAACATTTATAATTCTGAATTCACCAAATGATCAAGAGATAGTCTTTTTGTGGCAGAGAAATCAACAGTACACCTGCTCTGCCTGGCTTCAGCTCCAACACTGAAAACAAAACTAAAACACACCCTGCAGCAAACAGCCTAAAACGAAAGTAAAAAGCTGACAGACAGCCCAGCTCCTCCCACACTCTGACATCACTGATAAACATCCATTTCTTAAAGATACATTTCTTAAACACCCATTTCTTAAAGGTACTCTCACATGACAGAACATCCACCAGAGTGACGGTAGACATCCTGTCTGCAGTCACTTAATGCTCATTCAAGGTGTAAATTGGCTGCAGGGAACTCTGAGTGGGCGGGCATGTGTTCCCCACCGAATCTTGATGGTGGGAATTAAGACCCTGCCATCTGGAATATTTAGGCCATTGAATAGTAAAACTACTAAAATTACATGACGTAAGAGGCAGCAGAAAGGTGGATTGTAGATACGAACAAAAATGACCGACATAAATACCTCCAATATACTAGTATCAGAATGGAATGTTAATGTCCAAAATTGTGGGAAGGATTATACTGGTTAGATGTATTGTGGGATTGCTCCCCCTAATGGCACATACTAGGTCAAACAGACAAAAAGATGCAAGGTTGGTCTGTGTTCATCTCACCTGGGCAGCAATTGGACAAGGTGGGGGAAATCAGTCATGGTGTGGGTGATTTTAGTATCCAGGTAGTGATGTTAGAAAAGAAACAAACATGGATATTGAATGAAGACAGGATCAAATATCGGCAGTGACAACCCTGTGCAGATTGCTGACTCTCTCCTACTCCGTTTCTCTTCCTTCTCTTCTCTTCGGCTTGGAGGGCCGAAGGGCCTGTTCCTGTGCTGTAAATTTCTTTGTTCTTTGTTCCTGTGAATTGTGCTCATTACCATTGGGTATCAGAAACCTGATGTCATCTGATACTATTTACAATTAGAAAATGAGATACTGAGTACAGTGCAGTTAATATAGTGAAACTGTTGGGGGAAGAAATTAAGAAAAAATGTGTAGAGTAAAAAATGTACGCTGGATACTAAATTTTACAGTAATGATAATAATCTTTATTGTCACAAGTAGGCTTACATTAACTCTGCAATAAGGTTACTGTGAAAAATCCCTAGTCGCCACATTCCGGTGCCTGTTCGGGTACACAGAGGGAGAATTCAGAATATCCAAATTACCTAACCGCACGTCTTTTGGGACTTGTGGGAGGAAACCAGAACACCCGGAGGACACAGGGAGAACGTGCAGACTCCACACAGACAGTGACCCAAGCCAGGAATCGAACCTGGGGCCTTGGAGTTGTGAAGCAACAGCGCAGCATGAAAGGATGCCATACAACGTGGTTGTGTCCATTCTGGCTCTCTCCTAAAGAACTCAGCTAGTCCTACTCCCCTACATTTTCCATATTGCAGGCAGTTTTTTTCTCTTCAGGCAATTATCCTGTTCCATTTAGAAAGCCGTAGTTGTACCTGCCTCCACCTCATTCCCAGGTAACGCCGTCCAGATCCTAATCATTTGCTGTGTGAACTATTTTTTCCTCATACCTTCTCTTAAATGAGCAACGCTAGCTTCTTCAGTCTATCCATTTATTGGAGGTCCCTCATCCCAGAAACCACACATAAATCTTTTCTTGAGGGACATAGATAAGGTAGATAGTCAACATCTTTTCCCAAAGGTAGGGGAGCCTAAAACTAGAGGGCATAGGTTTAAGATGAGGGTTACAAAAGGGTCCAGAGGGGCAATTTTTTCACACAGAGAGTGGTAAGTGCCTGGAACTAGCTGCAAGAGGCAGTAGTAGAAGCAGGTACAATTTTGTCTTTTAAAATGTATTTAGACAGTTATATGGGTAAGATGGGTATAGAGATATATGGGCCAAATGCGGGCAATTGGGATTAGCTTAGTGGTAAAAACTGGGCGCATGGACAAGTTGGGCCGAAGGGCCTGTTCCTGTGCCGTAAACCTCTACGACTCTGTTATTGGTACAATCCCTGTAGCAATCGATAGCCTAAAAAGAAACAAACTTCCTGTTTTCCAAACTTCTTTTCCCGGGATCCACTTTTTTTTTCTTTTTTAAAAAAAATTTTTTTTTCCTTTTCTGAGTTACCAAGCCAGGGCTCAGAGTGTGGGTCAGGGGCAAACCCCTAATCCAGCTCCTCGCCTGCTCCAAAAAAATAATTCAAATTGAATCAAATTCATGGTCCCCACAAGAGAGACATACCAGATCTGAACCAAAGGCTCAATCTACAGACACTTGATCTTAGCCAAAAGGCCGAGAAGCGATCCCGGGATCCACTTTAACCAACAGGCCAACCTTCGGGACCCATGCCGGTTGACCTTCACGACCGATGCCGGCTGACCTTCACGACACACCATTATTTTTTTTATTTTAAAAAATAAATTTAGAGTACCCAATTCATTTTTCCAATTAAGGGGCAATTTAGCGTGGCCAATCCACCTAGCCTGCACATCTTTGGATTGTGGGGGCAAAACCCACCCAAACACGGGGAGAATGTGCAAACTCCACACGAACAGTGAACCAGGGCTGGGATTCAAACGTGGGACCTCGGCGCCGTGAGGCAACAGGGCTAATCCACTGCGCCACCGTGCTGCCGGTCGACACACCATTATTGCCGACCCTTAATGCAACAGGTGAGCCTGCTCGTTTCTCACGCTCTCACTTGTTTTGTCATTCGATGTTACATTTCTGAGCAGGACTTCAACTGATGATTTAAGTTCTCACTGCATCCTTTGAAAAAAAAACAAGTTTGTCCTCAAACTCACCATGCTTAGATTTCAAATGCCTTTTAAGTTTTAAGGGTTTTAAACTTTAATTTGCTAGTACTTATCATTATCATACATGCATGGACTTTGTATCCTGATTTGCATTCGCACAATTAACAAAGCCATACCTCAAGATAGCACCTTTATACTACTTTGTTCCTGATTTCAGTGTCTTCTTAACGGGTTGATCACCAAAGGCCCTGGAGCTCTGTACAGAGCTAACACTAGCACTGCTTTGGTCTGCCGTGGATACTCCTGAGCAGCTCTCCTCAGCAGATTGAGTTGCGAGATCCTGGCCTGTTTGTATCTCTGGCCCTCTCTTCCTTATTACAAAATAATCCATCTTAAGTTCTTCACACAGTCCTGCTGGTTGCTTGCTGGCAGCTACAAAATTGAGTAATTTCTCCTCTGTGATTTTGCACCCAGGTTTGTCAGTTTACGTGCCGGGCATGTGACCTTCTTTCTGCCGCCGCTTCTGATGGAAAGACCCCATTGTTCGTATTTAAAGGCCGATCGCGGCCGACATTCTTTTTTTTACTTTGAAACTTTATTTCTAATACCCGATTTTCCAAGTATTGGACTTTTTACTGCTGAAAATTAAAGCAATTTCAGTTGAACATGCGCATCCTTACTTTGTTTTAAATTTATTCCCATTTCTTTGGAAATTTAGACAAGTATAGAAAAAAGTACAATCTTGTTTCTACTTTACAAACTATGACTTTGGACGCGATGAAGTAACTTGTCAAACACACACAATGTCACAATATTTCTTACTGGTCCCACTGCATTGGCCCATGTAAACATTCAAATCATTTCCTTCTCCTTTCACACAAAAACACTTAATTCCTAGTTTCCAGAGAATGGTGATACAAAGTGATGTTTTGTAGGTTTCTTCCACTGGTGACATGTGTCAACCGTATTGACTGGCCTCATTTAATCAGTATTCCTCACTGACAAACCTGGCCTTGCTTCCCTCTCACTGTCATAAAACCATAAGACACCTCCCCCTCCCAGTGACCGTGTCCTTGAGCTGCGCGGCGATGGGTTACTGGAACGTGGCGGATGGCGAGGAATGTCCCAGCAAAACCTGGGCGAGCACGCGGATCGGGGCCGGCATCGGCATCGCTGGCACACCCTATCATATTGTTGCATTTCAACCTGCAAATGTTGTGGATGCAGCGCAGAGAGCAGCCAATGGCACCTGAACTATTGGAGTGACCACTTGCCTAACTGCGCAAATCCGAGGAACTGAAGATGATCCGTTAAATTATTTCATTGCAGGTTGTGCTTCAGGAATCATCCTCGGAGTGAGAGCTCACAGCTACATGACTGGTACCTCAGCCTGCCTTGGTCTTGGCGTAATAGCAGCTCTCACAAAGATGGGCAAGATGGAAGGTTGGCGCATATCAGGACCTCCCAGACTTTGAAAGAAGCTCAAGCAGCACAACTGTAATATAGTGATATAGTGTATTCTGTCCAATAAAACAAATATAATTCGAAAAAGAATTAAAAAAATAAGACCATAAGCCATAGGAGCAGAATTAGGCCATTCGGCCCATCAAGTCTGCTCTGCCATTCAATCATGGCTGACATTTTTCTCAGCCCCATTCTCCTACCTTCTCCCCATAATCCCTGATCCCCTTATTAATCAAGAACCAATCTATCTCTGTCTTAAAGACACTCAGTGTTTTGGCTTCCACAGCTTTCTGCGGCAAAGAGTTCCACAGATTCACCACCCTCTGGCTGAAGAAATTCCTCCTCATCGCTGTTTTAAAGGATCGTCCCTTTAGTCTGAGATGGTGTCCTCTGGTTCTAGTTTTTCCAACACATGGAAACATCCTCTCCACGTCCACTCTATCCAGGCCACGCAGTATCCTGTAAGTTTCAATAAGATCCCTCCTCATCCTTCTAAACTCCAACGAGTATAGACCCAGAGTCCTCAACCGTTCCTCATACGACAAGTTCTTCATTCCATGGATCATTCTTGTGAACCTCCTCTGGATCCTTTCCAAGGCCAGCACATCCGTGCTTAGATACGGGGCCCAAAACTGCTCACAATGCACCAAATGGGGTCTGACCAGAGCCTTACACAGCCTCAGAAGTACATCTCTGGTCTTGAGTTCTCGCCCTCTTGACATGATTGCTGACATTGCATTTGCCTTCCTAACTGCCGACTGAACCTGCACGTTAACCTTAAGAGAATCGTGAACAAGGACTCCCAAGTTCCTTTGTGCTTCTGGTTTCCTAACCATTTCCCCATTTAGAAAATAGTCTTTGCCTAAATTCCTCCTTCCAAAGTGCATAACCTCACACTTTTCCACATTGTATTTCATGTGCCCCTTCATTGCCCACTCTCCTAGCTTGTCCAAATCCTTCTGCAGCCTCCTTGCTTCCAGAATACTACCTGTCCCTCTACAGACCTTTGTATCATCTGCAAAGTTACCAACAGTGCCTTCAGTTCCTTCTTCCAGATCATTAATGTATATTGTGAAAAGTTGTGGTCCCAGCACAGACCTCTGAGGCACACCACTAGTCACTGGCTGCCATCCTGAAAAAGACCTCTTTAGCCCCACTCTCTGCCTTCTGCCAGTCAGCCAATCCTCTAACCATACCAGGATCTTACCCTTAACACCGTGGGCTCTTAACTTATTTAACAATCTCCTAGGCGGCATCTTGTCAAAGGCCTTCTGGAAATCTAAATAAATCATGTCCATTGGTTCTCCTTTGTCTAACTTCCTTGTTACCTCCTCAATGAACTGTGGTACCCTCAATAACGACGCTTAGAGTGTAAACAGTAAAGAAGGCTTTAATAAACTAAGAACTGGACTAGTGCCGAGACGTGTGCTAACTGCTGCACTGCCCACAAGGCGGCCCCTTATATACAGCTCCCAGATGGGCGGAGCCGGAGGCTTCCCCAAGGTTCCAAGTCCGGTCTTAAAGGGGACCTCACCTTACATGATAACATGTGTTACAGTAACCGTTCATCACAAGAACTTTAACAGATTTGTCAGACATGACTTCCCTTTGACGAAGCCGTGCTGACCCCTATTTTACCATGCACTACCAAGTACTCCGCAATCTCATCTTTTTTGTTTCGAAAACATTTTATTGAAGCATTTATAATTTGAACATTTGAACATATATTAGATTCCTATCCTTATTCCACAATGCCATGCCTCTCTTCCCCCCCTGCCCTCCCACACTCTCCACCCCCCCCCCCCCCCCCCCGCCTCCTTCTGCTAACGATCAGTTTTCCTTAAAGAAGTTGATGAACGATTGCCACCTCCAAGCGAACCCTTGAATTGAACATCTTAAGGCGAACCTAATCTTCTCCAGCCTGGGAAACCCTGCCATGTCACTGACCCACGCCCCTGACTTTGGAGTCCGTCCATCCCAGCAAAATTTGTCTCCGGGCTACCAGGGAGGCAAAGGCCAAAACGTCAGCCTCTCTCCCCTCCTGGGCCCCCGAATCCTCCAACACCCCAAATATTGCCATCTCTGGACTCGGAGTAACTCTCCCTTCCAGGACCTCTGACATGACGTCCGCAAATCCCTGCCAGAATCCCCTCAGCTTCGGACACGCCCAGAACATGTGTACGTGATTCGCTGGGCTTCCCTCATACCGCACACACCTATCCTCCACCTCCTCAAAACACCTACTCACAGGGCCATAGTCATATGAGGCCTATGGACCATTTTGAACTGGATCAGGCTAAGCCTGGCATACGACGAGGATGAATTGACTCTCCTCAAAGCCTTTTCCCATAGTCCAATTTCCAACTCCCCTCCCAACTCTTCCTCAAACTTCCTCTTCACCTCCCCGATTGGGCCCCTTCCCACTCCATCAATTTCTTATATATTTCCGAGACCCTCCACTCCCCAACCCCTGTTTTTGACATCACCTTATCCTGCAGTCTCCTTAGAGGGAGGTGAGGGAAGCTTGAAACCTGCCTCCGGACAATGTCTCGTACCTGTAGGTACCGAAATCCATTCCCACCCGGCAACTGAAACTCCTCCTCTAATCTCTCGAGGCTCGGAAAACCTTATTCTATGAAGAGATCACCAAATCTCTCAATTCCTGCCCGCTGCCACCTCCTAAAGCCTCTGTCTAGCCCTCCCGGAACAAAACGGTGGTTGTCATAGATCGGTGACCATACCGATGCCCCCTCCAGTCTCATGTGCTGCCTCCATTGCTCTCACACCCTCAGGGCTGCCACTACCACTGGGTTTGTGGAGTACCGAGCCGGCAAGAACGACAGAGGTGCTGTTAACAAAGCCTCCAAACATGTACCCTCACAGGGCGCCGCCTCCACTCGCTCCAACACCGACCCCTCCCCCACTACCCACTTCCTAACCATCGATATCATAGATTATCATAGAATTTACAGTGCAGACGGGGCTATTTAGCACAGGGCTAAATCGTTGGCTTTGAAAGCAGACCAAGGCAGGCCAGCAGCACGGTTCAATTCCCATAACAGCCTCCCCGAACAGGCGCCGGAATGTGGCAACTAGGGGCTTTTCACAGTAACTTCATTTGAAGCCTACTTGTGACAATAAGCGATTTTCATTTTTCAGAAGGAGGCCATTGGGCCCATCGAGTCTGCACCGGCTCTTGGAAAGAGCACCCTACCCAATGTCAACACCTCCACCCTATCCCCATAACCCAGTAACCCCACCCAGCACTAAGGGCAATTTTGGACAATAAGGGCAATTTATCATGGCCAATCCACCTAACCTGCACATCTTTGGACTGTGGGAGGAAACCGGAGCACCCGGAGGAAACCCACGCACACACGGGGAGGATGTGCAGACTCCGCACAGACAGTGACCCAAGCCGGAATCAAACCTGGGACCCTGGAGCTGTGAAGCAATTGTGCTGTCCACAATGTTACCGATATTCGCCGTCCAGTGATGATTAATAAAATTCGGAAGGGCCAAGCCCCCCACCCCGCGCCCCCATTCCAAAAGGACCTTCCTCACCCTCGGGGTCTTACCAGCCCATACAAAACCCGAGATCGCCGCGTTCATCTTCCTGAAAAATGCCTCAGGGATAAACATTGGAAGACACTGAAACACAAATAGCAATCTCGGGACGACTGTCGCCTTCACAGTCTGTACTCTCCCCACCAGTGACAGCGAGAGCATGTCCCACCTGCGGAACTCCCCTTTCATTTGCTCAACCGCTCTGCCCAAATTTAGTTTATGGAGCTGACCCCAGTCCCTTGCCACCTGAATCCCCAGGTACCTAAAACTCCGACCCACCACTTTCAATGGTAACTCCCTCAGTCTCCTCTCCTGCCCCCGTGCCTGGATCGCGAACACCTCACTCTTACCCATGTTTAATTTGTAGCCCGAGAACCGCCCAAATTCCTCCAATATCTCCATAATCCCAGCCTTCCCCCCCTAACGGGTCTGTTATGTAAAGGTGCAAGTCATCCGCGTAGAGTGAAAACCTGTGCTCCACCCCCCTCTCACTATCCCCCGCCAGATGTTCGATGACCTGAGCGCCATTGCCATGGGCTCTATGGCCAGGGCAAACAGTAGTGGGGAGAGTGGACACCCCTGTCTTGTCCCCCTATACAAACTAAAATATTCTGACCGGACCTGGTTGGTCCTTACATTCGCCACCGGTCCCTGATATAACAGCCGGACCCAGTCAACGAATCCCTGCCCGAACCCAAACCTTCCCAGGACATCCCACAGATACTTCCACTCTACCCGATCAAAGGCCTTTTCTGCATCCATGACTACCACCACCTCGACCTCACGCCCCTCCGCTGGCATCATTATCACATTTAAGAGCCGTCTAATGTTGGACATCAGCTGACGTCCCTTCACAAACCCCGCCTGGTCCTCGCCTATCACCTCCAGGACACAATCCTCTATACGCGTGGCCAAGATCTTTGCCAGCAATTTCGCCTCCACAGTTAAAAGGGAGATCGGCCTATATGATCCACAGTTCTCTGGATCCTTATCCCGCTTCAGAATAAGCAAAATCGATGCCTGCGATATCGTTGGGGGGAGCACTCCCAGCTTCTTGGACTCATTAAAAGCCTTTACCAGGAAAACGTTTTGTAGAACTCGACCAGGTATCCATCAGGTCCCGGAGCCTTACCCGATTGCATCTCCCCCAATCCGTCAATAATCTCCGCAAAGGCCTCCCAAGCCTTCCACCAACTCCTTATCTATCCTCGGGAACTCCAGCCCCCCCCCCAAGAATCACTTCATACCCTCCTCCCCGGATGGGGGTTACGATTTGTATAGCCTACTATTAAATTTTCGAAACACATCATTCACCCCTGCTAGATCCACAGCCACCTTTCCCTCTTGTATCCTTTACTTCCCAATTTCTCTAACCGCCAGCTGCTTCCTCAGCTGATGTGCCAACATCCTGCTGGCCTTTTCCCCATATTCATACACCGCCCACTTCTCCCTCCTCAGCTGCCCCTCCGCCTTACCTGTGGACAGGAGCCCAAATTCCATTTGCAGTCTGACGCTCCTTCAGAAGCCCTTCATCCGGAGACTCCTCATACCTCCTGTCCACCTACTAACGTTCGCCTACCAACCTGTCCAACTTCGCCCGTTTAGCCTTCTCCTTATGGGCCCGAATCGAAATGAGTTCCCCCCTGATAACCGCCTTCAGTGCCTCCCACACCACCCCTGCCGAGATCTCACCCGTAACATTGATCCTTAGGTATCTCTGAATGGCCTCCCCTCACTGCTCGCACACCACGCCCTCCGCTAGCGGCCCTACATCTTGTGGTGATATACATCACTGTAAGTACACAAAGGGTTAACGTACATACACTACACCTAGCTAGACACTAGAGGGAACACCAGAGACATGACACACAGACAGTCAACCAATAGGTCAGTAAGATAGGACACGACCAATGGGCAGTCACGATACACACAGAGGTGACACTACCACAGGAGGGCATTACACCAACCCATATAAAAGGACACATCACACATGCTCAGTCTCTTTCCGGTGGAGACACTCAGTGAGTGCAGACACAGGGTTGATTGAACATCACACCCACCACGTGGATTGTAGCAGACTGGTTCGTCAGTCTGAGTAGCTATAGCAGGATTAACAGTAGCGTTGAATCTAAGTAGGAGAATTGCTAATAGTTTAATAAACGTGTTAAAGCTATCTCCAAGTCTGACCCTTCCTTTGTCAGAGTGCACATCAAGGAAGCAGCTTATGCTACATCAAGAGCATAACAAAACACATCTAACCTCCATTGCGGCCGCTGGTCCTTTCCTTTGCTCACCTGCAGGTCTACCCAGTGTGGGATGTGGTCTGACACCACAATTGCTGAATATTCAGTATCCACCACCTCAACCAGCAGCATTTTGTCCAGCACAAAGAAATCTATCCGGGCATAAACCTTATGCACATGGGAGTAGAATGAAAACTCCTTACATCTTGGCCTCCCAAATCTCCACGGGTCCACCCCTCCCATGTGCTCCATAAACCCCCGCAGCTCTTTTGCCATAGCTGACATCTTTCCGGACCTGGGACTCGACCAGTCCAGTCTCGGATCCAGGACTGTGTTAAAGTCTCCCCCCATAATCAGTTGATGTGAATCCAGGTCCGGGATCTTCCCTAGCACCCTCCTAACGAACTCAGCAGCATCCCAGTTTGGGGCATATATATTCACCGATACCACGGCCATTCCCTCCAGCTTCCCACTAACCACGATGAATCTAGCCCCCGGGTCTGCCTCTATCTTCCCTACCTCAGGTGCCACCCTTTTATTGACCAGGATTGCCACCCCCCTTGTTTTAGAGTCCAATCCCGAATGGAACACCTGCCCGACCCATCCCTTCCTCAACCTAACCTGATCTCCCACTTTTAAGTGTGTCTCCTGCAACATGGCCACATCCGCCTTCAGTTGCCCCAAGTGTGCGAACATACGGGTCCTTTTGACCCCACCCCCCTCCCCTGCCGGTCAGCCATAACCTCGGCCAGTCCTTGGTCCATGTCTCGCACCTCACCTGGCCCGCCCCCAGGCAGCTACCGCCATCAACTCTCCTCCTCCACCATCTTAAAACTCCCTTCCCTGTCAGCTGTCTAACCGCCCCCCCCAATTCCCCCTCCCCCTCCCATCACCCCCCTCCCCACATTGGTCTTCAGCTCACACCCCACTCTGCTTCCGTGAAGTGGCTTGGCAGCCCCGCCCCGGCGCCCAGAATCTTATCACGCGGTCAACCAGAATGGTCCCCGCCCCCCCGGGCTCTTAGTGCAAACAATCAAAACAATGGCAGGAAGCAAAAACAAACAGTCCGGTTCTATGATCTATACATATGGACGACAAGGGAATAGTGTAGATGGGCTTTAGAGTGGTTTCACAAGTCGGCGCAACATCGCGGGCCGGAGGGCCTGTACTGCGCTGTAATGTTCTATGTTCTATGTTCTCTCAAGGTCCGAACACAAAGGCCCACCCCTCCTCCCTTAACAAAGTACTATCTGTTAACCTAATTCCAAACAGAACCGAAAGAGAAACGGAAAAAATATACACAGAACCTCCAAAGTCAGTCTGAACATCGCAAGTCAAAAGGTTTGCAAAACATGACTTTAGTTCCCCACAGTCAAGGTTCAAGGTCTTCCTTCTCTCATCAGTTTATTATCTTCCATGAAGTCCTCCGCCGAGCCAAAGTACAGTTCCTGACCCTCATAGGTCACCCACAGGTGGGCCGGATACAGCAGTCCAAAATGTATTCCCTTTTCATACATGGCCGACTTGACCTTGTTGAAACTCGCCCTCTTCTTTGCGAGTTCAACTCCCAGATCCTGGTACACCCGATCTCAGCATCATTCCACATACATCGCCTCGTCTCCCTGGCCCACCTCATAATGCGTTCATTGTCCAGTAACCGATGTAATCATACCACCATCGCCCTTGGGGGCTCACCCCCCTGGGGCTTACGCATAAGCGCCCTGTGGGCCCGGTCCACCTCCTGCGGCTTGTCGAACGCACCTTCTCCCAGCAGCTTCTCCAACATCTTCCCCACATATGCACCAGCATCCGATCCCTCTTTTCCCTCCAGCAGATCCACGATCCAAATGTCATGCTCCGAGAACGGTTTTCCAGGTCCTCCACTTTCTCCAGCAGTAGCTTCTGCTGGTCTTGCAGCATCCCTATCTCTGCTGCCATCGAGGTGGACTGCTCCTCATGCTCCCCCACCAGCTCCTCCAGCCTCTGGATTGCCTGTCCCTGGGTCATCAGTCTCGCCTCCACGTGGTCAACCACCGCCCTGATCGAGCCCACCGCCGCACACTCCTTACGTTGTTGAGTGAACTTCTTATTTAGGAAGCTCACCAACTGGTTCATCGACCGCTGAGCTGATGTAGCCGGACCCTGCATGTCTGCCATTTCCACACTCGATATCTGGTCCTCTTTCGCCACCACTTTCTGATTCCTCCTTTACGATTCTTTCTGTGTCGCAGCTCCATAAACTGGGGCCCCCTCCTTCTGTTCCTGCTTCTACACCTTTATTTTACAAACTTCCTGCAACAATCTGGCATAAAAGCCACAGAACGACCACCATGAGCGGAGCTGCCAAATGTGCGACCTTTCACTCCATGGCCGCCACCGGAAGTTCGCAATCTCATCTTTAATAATGGACTCTAAAATCTTACCAATGACCGAAGTCAGGCTAACCAGTCTATAATTTCCCATCTTCTGCCTCCCTCCCTTCTTAAACAGTGGTGTTACATTAGCCACTTTCCATTCCTCTGGGACCCTTCCTGCCTCCAGTGATTCCTGAAAGATCATCACCAATCCCTCCACAATTTCCTCAGCTGTCTCTTTTAGGACCCTGGGGTGTAGTCCATCCGGCCCAGGTGACCTATCCACCTTCAGACCTTTCAGTTTCCCCAGAATCTTTTCCTTAGTGATAGCCACTGTACTCACCTCTGCCCCCTGGTTCTCCTGGAGCTCTGGCATCCCACTGGTGTCTTCCACCGTGAATACTGATGCAAAGTAATTATTCAATTCGTCAGCCATTTCTTTGTTTTCTATTATTACTTCTCCAGCCACATTTTCCAATGGTCCAATGTCTATTTTTGCCTCTCTCTTACCTTTTATATATTGAAAGTAACTCTTCCTGTCTTATTTCATATTACTAGCTAGCTTGCACTCATATTTCATCTTCTTTCCCTTTATTGCTTTTTTAGTTGTCCTCTGCTGACTTTTAAAGACCTCCCAATCCTCTGGCTTTCCACTAATCCTCGCCACTTTGTATGCTTTTTCTTTTGCTTTTATGCTGTCCTTGATTTCCCTCGACAAACATGGATGCCTTGTCCTGCCTTTAGCATGTTTCCTCCTTCTTGGGATGGATTTCTGCTGTGCCTCCCAAATAACCCCCCAAAACTCCTGCCATTGCTGTTCCACTGTGTTCCCTGCTAGTCTCCTTTTCCAATCAACTTATGTCTTTGTAGTTACCCTTATTTAATTGTAATACCATTACATCTGACTCCAGCTTCTCCCTCTCAAACTGCAGGGTAAATTCTATCATATTGTGGTCACTGCTCCCTAAGGGTTCTTTCACCTTAAGATCACTAATTACACATCACCAAATCCAGAATTGCCTGTTCCCTAGTAGGCTCTACCACAAGTTGCTCCAGAAAACCATCTCTTAAATATTCCACAAATTCCTTTTCTTGGGATCCACTACCAAGCTGATTTTCTCAGTCCACGTGCATATTGAAGGCCCCCATGCCTTTTTTACATGCTTTCTCTATCTCCTGATTTATTTTCTGCCCACATCGTGACTACTGCTAGTGGGCCTGTACATAACTCCCATCAGGATCGTTTTACCTCTGTGATTCCTCCACTCTACCCACAGAGATTCTGTTTTCTGATCATGGGCGAAATTCTGTTATCGGCGCAAAGTCCGCCGATCGGCGCAAAAAACGGCGCAAATCCGACCTGCGTCACGCCGCAAAAATCGTCATGAAGTCTCCGGCCCGAAATGGGCTAGCAGCGACATGACAGGATCCGCGCTTGCTCGCGTGGTTCATGCCGTGCAGCGTCATACACGCCGCACGGCGTGACGGCTCATAAGGACGCGCTGCTCCCCCCACCCGACCGCAACACCCGACCAGAACACCCGACCGGATGGCCGGCCGCCGCTCAGCCCCGAGGTTCCAGTCACGGGATGTGGAGGCGCTCCTGGACGCAGTGGAGCAGAGGAGGGAGGCCCTGTATCCCGGGCACGGCCGCAGAGTTGCCCCATGCATGCCACAGCCGGCGTCTGTGGAGGGAGGTGGCAGAGGCCATCACCGCTGCTGCCCTGACACCACGGACAGGAACCCAGTGCCACAAGAAGGTGAACGACCTCGTCAGAGCAGGCAGGGTGAGCCTCCCCTCCCCCTGCCCGATATCCATACCCCCCATCCCCCATATCCCCACTCCCCCATATCCCCCCTCCCATATCCCCCCCATATCCCCCCTCCCCCATATCCCCCCTCCCCCATATCCCCCTTCCCCCATATCCCCCTCCCCATACCCCCCTCCCCCATAGCCCCCCTCCCCATATTCCCCCTCCCCATATCCCCCTCCCCCATATCCCCCCTCCCCCATATCCCCCTCCCCCATATCCCCCATCCCCCATAACCCCCCTCCCCCATCACCCCCATATCCCCCCTCCCCTATATCCCCCCTCCCCCATATCCCCCCATATCCCCCTCCCCATATCCCCCCTCCCCCATATCCCCATATCCCCCCTCCCATATCCCCCCTCCCCCATATCCCCCTCCCCATATCCCCCATATCCCCCCTCCCCCATATCCCCCTCCCCATATCCCCCCTCCCCCATATCCCCCCTCCCCCATATCCCCCCTCCCCCATATCCCCCATATTCCCCCCTCCCCCATATCCCCCCTCCCGCATATCCCCCCTCCCCCATATCCCCCCTCCCCATATCCCCCTCCCCCATATCCCCCCTCCCCTATATCTCCCTCCCCCATATCACCTGATCACTGCCTGATGTCTAACCATGCATGCTTCATTGTGTATCGCAGGAGCAAACGTCGAGGCACCCATCCCCGCAGATGCAGACCGCCCGCAGGATGCCCCTCGGAGGCCACGGGAGATGGAGAGACCCGGACCCTCCGGCATGCGACGCCCGCAGGATGCCCCTCGCACACCACGGGAGAGACCCGGACCCTCCGGCATGCGACGCCCGCAGGATGCCCCTCGCACACCATGGGAGACGGAGAGACCCGGACCCTCTGACATGTGACGCCCGCAGGATGCCCCTCGCACACCACGGGAGACGGAGAGACCTGGAGCAACAGGGAGACGACGCCCCCATCACGTGCGGGTGCGACGACGCAGGCGTGTGCCACCCAGCGACGAGAGGGGCAGCCACAGGCCCCCGTCACAGCCGAGCCAGGACACCACTACCCAGTACACCCCTACCCAGGACACCCCTACCCGGGACAGCACTACCCAGGAAGACAAAATACCGGACAGTGACACATAGTGGATGGGTGGTGACGAACCCCCACCCCAAAGTGCCATGGACTCAGAGTGGGACGAAGAGCACGACACAACGCCACTGCTGTCACCAACACCCTCCACCATCGCAGAAACACTCACCTCGGTTGGGCACTTTAGTGATGAGGCGTCTGGTACACTCACTGGTGCGCACAACACAGCCGTCCCGGTACAGCAAGTGGAGGTAGGAGCAGCAGAGGAGCCGGGCGGTCGGAGGGCAGCCCAGCCCAAGCAAACATCTGCCGCCCAGATGGATCCCGGGTTCCTGGAGTTACCACACCCACACATAGATCCGATGCAACCACCGACCCGGAGACGCGCGAAGAGGGTGACGGCCGGCTTGCAGCGGCTGCAGTCGCAGGTGGAGGAGTCCACCCGCGTCCAGGAGCTGGGAGTGGTCCCGGTCATGCGTGCCACCCAGGCTGACACCGCACGGGTGGCGTCCGCGGTGGAGGCAATGGGTGCGACGGTGTCAGACATGGGGAATGGTTTGCGAGGCCTGGGGCTTTCCGTGCAGGCGGCGTCTGTGGCCCAGGAAATGGCTGCCCTCTCACAGGAGGCCATGAGCCAGTGCCAGCGCCAGATGGCAGAGGCGCTCAACGCCATGGCCCAGTCTCTGCAGGCCATGGCCCAGTCTCAGCAGGCCATAGCCCAGTCTCTGCAGGCCATCACTGAGGGCATCGGCGCCATTGGCCATGTGCGAGCCGGCGTCGCACAGTCACAGACAGGGTTTGCCAATCCCCTGGGCTCCATGGCTGCAAACCTGCAGACCCCTGTCGATACCAGCACGGGCCTCCAGGACTGGCAGCGCCAGATGTCGGGGGGGGGGGCGTCGGATGGCCAGTCCGTTCGCATCCCCCACCCATGTAGAGGCCTGGGGGCCATCGGGCACCCCGAGGGAGGAGGAGGTGGTGTGGTCCGTCCCGGGCCCCTCTGTAGGGGAGGTCCCGGAACACCGCGACACCTCGGACTCCCCCCCTTCCGTCCCAGGTGCATCGGGTGGGCAACGGGCAGGACAGGCTGGCAGCTCGCCATCCCAGTCGCCCGGGCCGCAGCCTGGCCCATCTAGGCCAGGACACCCCAGGAAACGGCCGCTAAAGGGATCCCATGTCAGAGGGCAGGAATTACAGGAGTCCACCTCCAGTTCTGCTGTACCGTCTGGGGAACCACGTAGACGTAGTCAAAGGGCCCATAAGGCCAAACAATTAGACACTGAGTAAGTTGGCACGGGTGCAGGGCACAGATGAGCTTTAGGGGCTAGGGCACGTGCATGAACTCCTTTGGTTATTAAAGTCAATGTTACACCTACAGAAGCTGCCTTTGTGCTCTGTCCAAAGCGTGCAGGGGTGCCATGTACGTTGAGCGCAAGTGTGTGTGTGTGAGTGGTGGTCTTACCTCAGCCCCAGGTGAGTCTGCCCCTTCCCCCTAGGCCGCCATCAACATCCCCCCGGGCAGAGGACGGGACCGTGCGCTGCAGTGTCACAGCCGCATGCAGGGATGGTCCGGGTGGATGGTGGTACTGTGGCCATGGGTCAGACATAGTCCAACGATGTGGAGCCAGGAGCTCATCACAGGGCGGGTTGTCATCATCCTCCATGGCCTGCAATAGACACGCGTCCACCCGCAACTGTGTGAGCCCGGCCGTTGTGCCGCAGGTGGATCGGCAATGGGGGTGGGGTGCTGGGTGGGTGGGGTTGGGGAGGGGGGTGAGGGTGCTGGGTGGGTGGATGGGTGGGGGGTGTGGGTGGTCGGCTGTTGCCATGGTGTGCGGTCTGTGGCCGTACTACCCGATTCCTACGCCCATCTAGTCAGTGAAGCGGGCGGCTATCAGCCTGTCCCGTGCCCGCTGGGCCAGCCGGTAACAGTGGACAGCCACCCGCCTGTGTCTAGCCCGTCTGCCCTGACCATTGCCCCCATCCCCCTCATCTGGGGAGGACTGCGCCTCTTCCTGCTGCTCCTCCACTCCGCCCTCCTCTGCCTGCGCACATCGCCCCTCTGCTGGGCTATGTTGTGCAGGACGCAGCACACCACAATGATGCGGCCGACCCTATCTGACCGATACTGGAGGGCGCCCCCAGAGCGGTCCAGGCACCTGAAACGCACCTTCAGCACGCCGTATAGGCGTCATCAGCCACGATCGCAATGGGTAGCCCCTGTCGCCCAGCAACCAGCCCCTCAGCCGGGGATGGCGTCCCTCGTACATGCCAGTGATGGATGACCGCGACAACACGTATGAGTCATGTACACTGCCTGGGTAACGGGCGCAGACGTGCAGGATCATCATGCGGTGGTCGCAGACCACCTGTACGTTCATTGAATAGGTCCCCTTCCTATTGGTGAACACGGCCCTGTTATCTGCAGGTGGCCGCACGGCGACGTGCATCCCATCGATCGCGCCCTGGACCATGGGGAACCCGGCCACGGCAGAGAGCCCACGGCCCGGGCATCTTGGCTGGCCCGGTCCACGGGGAAGCGGATGTAGCGGTGCGCCATGGCATATAGGGCATCTGTCACTGCCCAGATGCACCGGTGCACCGATGTCTGCGATATGCCGGACAGGTCCCCACTCGGTGCCTGGAATGACCCCGTTGCATAAAGGTTCAGGGCCACCGTAACCTTGACGGACACGGGGAGAGGGTGTACCCCGCCAGTGCCACGCGGTGACAGGTGTGCCAGCAGGTGGCAGATGTGTGCCACGGTTTCCCGCCTCATCCGGAGTCTCCTCCTGCATTCCCGGTCCGTGAGGTCCTGGTATGACTGCCGGGGCCGGTACACACGGGGCGCCCTCGGGTGCCTCCGTTGCCGTGGGGCCGCGACGTCCTCCTCCCCTTTCTCGTCCTGTCGGTCAGGTGTCCCTCCAGCCTGGGCGGCTGCCGCCTGCCCCTCTGCGGCAGCCTGCGCCGCCTCTCTGGCACGCTCCTCCTCCTCCTCCTCCTCCTCCTCCTCATCCAGGGCAACATAGACATTAGCGGCTGCCGCCACGGCGGCCAACATCGCTGGATGAACGGAAAACATGACAGCCTGGTTTTGCGGGGGGGGGGGGGGGGGGGGGGGACACGACATGACATCATTGCCCATATCCCCTCCTCCCCCCAGCCAGGTGGCATGGACCGCATGGGTCTAACTGTTGGAGGCTGGCTCCTGGCCAGGTGGACCAACTCACTTGCCCTCGCATCCCCCCTCCCCGGCACGGACCCCACATTCTCCTCCCTGGCATGGGCCCCCCATCCTCCTCCCCGGCACGGACCCCATCCTCCTCCCCGGCACGGGCCCCCCATCCTCCTCCCCGGCACGGGCCCCCCATCCTCCTCCCCGGCACGGCCCCCCCCCCCCATCCTCCTCCCCGGCACGGACCCCACATTCTCCTCCCTGGCATGGGCCCCCCATCCTCCTCCTCGGCACGGGCCCCCCATCCTCCTCCCCGGCACGGACCCCACATTCTCCTCCCTGGCATGGGCCCCCCATCCTCCTCCTCGGCACGGGCCCCCCATCCTCCTCCCCGGCACGGGCCCCCCATCCTCCTCCCCGGCACGCCCCCCCCCATCCTCCTCCGCGGCATGGCTCCCCCCCCCATGCCCCTCCCCGGCACGGACCCCATCCTCCTCCCCGGCACGGACCCCCCATTCCCCTCCCTGGCACGGGCCCCCCATCCTCCTCCCCGGCACGGCCCCCCCACCCCCCCCCCATCCTCCTCCCCGGCACGGCCCCCCCATCCTCCTCCCCGGCACGGCCCCCCCCCACCCCCCCATCCTCCTCCCCGGCACAGCCCCCCCCATCCCCCTCCCCGGCACGGTCCCCCCATCAACCTCCCCGGCACGGCCCCCCCATCCTCCTCCCCGGCACGGGCCCCCCATCCTCCTCCCCGGCACGGGCCCCCCATCCCCCTCCCCGGCACGGTCCCCCCATCAACCTCCCCGGCACGGCCCCCCCATCCTCCTCCCCGGCACGGGCCCCCCATCCTCCTCCCCGGCACGGGCCCCCCATCCTCCTCCCCGGCACGGGCCCCCCATCTCCCTCCCTGGCACGGACCCCCCATCCTCCACCCCGGCACGGGCCCCCCATCCTCCTCCCCAGCACGGACCCCCCATCTCCCTCCCTGGCACGGACCCCATTCTCCACCCCGGCATGGGCCCCCCATCCTCCTCCCCAGCACGGACCCCATTCTCCTCCCCGGCACGGGCCCCCCATCTCCCTCCCTGGCACGGACCCCCCATCCTCCACCCCGGCACGGGCCCCCCATCCTCCTCCCCGGCACGGGCCCCCTATCCTCCTCCCCGGCACGGGCCCCCCATCTCCCTCCCTGGCACGGACCCCATCCTCCACCCCGGCATGGGCCCCCCATCCTCCTCCCCAGCACGGACCTCATTCTCCTCCCCGGCACGGGCCCCCCATCCTCCTCCCCGGCACGGGCCCCCCATCCTCCTCCCCGGCACGGCCCCCCCCCATCCTCCTCCGCGGCATGGCTCCCCCCCCATCCCCCTCCCCGGCACGGACCCCATCCTCCTCCCCGGCACGGACCCCCCATCCCCCTCCCCGGCACGGACCCCATCCTCCTCCCCGGCACGGGCCCCCCATCTCCCTCCCTGGCACGGACCCCATCCTCCACCCCGGCATGGGCCCCCCATCCTCCTCCCCAGCACGGACCCCATTCTCCTCCCCGGCACGGGCCCCCCATCTCCCTCCCCGGCACGGGCCCCCCATCTCCCTCCCTGGCACGGACCCCCCATCCTCCACCCCGGCAAGGCCCCCCCATCAACCTCCCCGGCACGGCCCCCCCATCCTCCTCCCCGGCACGGGTCCCCCATCCTCCTCCCTGGCACGGACCCCCATCCTCCACCCCGGCACGGTCCCCCCATCAACCTCCCCGGCACGGCCCCCCCATCCTCCTCCCCGGCACGGGTCCCCCATCCTCCTCCCCGGCACGGGCCCCCCATCCTCCTCCCTGGCACGGACCCCATTCTCCACCCCGGCATGGGCCCCCCATCCTCCACCCCGGCACGGGCCCCCCATCCTCCTCCCCAGCACGGACCCCATTCTCCTCCCCGGCACGGGCCCCCCATCTCCCTCCCTGGCACGGACCCCCCATCCTCCACCCCGGCACGGGCCCCCCAACCTCCTCCCCAGCACGGGCCCCCTATCCTCCTCCCCGGCACGGGCCCCCCATCTCCCTCCCTGGCACGGACCCCATCCTCCACCCCGGCATGGGCCCCCCATCCTCCTCCCCAGCACGGACCCCATTCTCCTCCCCGGCACGGGCCCCCCATCCTCCTCCCCGGCACGGGCCCCCCATCCTCCTCCCCGGCACGGCCCCCCCCCATCCTCCTCCGCGGCATGGCTCCCCCCCATCCCCCTCCCCGGCACGGACCCCATCCTCCTCCCCGGCACGGACCCCCCATCCCCCTCCCCGGCACGGGCCCCCCATCCTCCTCCCCGGCACGGCCCCCCCACCCCCCCCATCCTCCTCCCCGGCACGGCCCCCCCATCCTCCTCCCCGGCACGGCCCCCCCCCACCCCCCCATCCTCCTCCCCGGCACGGCCCCCCCCATCCCCCTCCCCGGCACGGTCCCCCCATCAACCTCCCCGGCACGGCCCCCCCATCCTCCTCCCCGGCACGGGCCCCCCATCCTCCTCCCCGGCACGGGCCCCCCATCCTCCTCCCCGGCACAGGCCCCCCATCTCCCTTCCTGGCACGGAGCCCCCATCCTCCACCCCGGCACGGGCCCCCCATCCTCCTCCCCAGCACGGACCCCATTCTCCTCCCCGGCACGGGCCCCCTATCCTCCTCCCCGGCACGGGCCCCCCATCTCCCTCCCTGGCACGGACCCCATTCTCCTCCCCGGCACGGGCCCCCTATCCTCCTCCCCGGCACGGACCCCATCCTCCTCCCCGGCACGGGCCCCCCATGCCCCTCCCCGGCACGGACCCCATCCTCCTCCCCGGCACGGGCCCCCCATCTCCCTCCCTGGCACGGACCCCATCCTCCACCCCGGCATGGGCCCCCCATCCTCCTCCCCAGCACGGACCCCATTCTCCTCCCCGGCACGGGCCCCCCATCTCCCTCCCCGGCACGGGCCCCCCATCTCCCTCCCTGGCACGGACCCCCCATCCTCCACCCCGGCAAGGCCCCCCCCATCCTCCTCCCCGGCACGGACCCCCATCCTCCACCCCGGCACGGGCCCCCCATCCTCCTCCCCGGCACGGGCCCCCCATCCTCCTCCCCGGCACGGCCCCCCCCCATCCTCCTCCGCGGCATGGCTCCCCCCCATCCCCCTCCCCGGCACGGACCCCATCCTCCTCCCCGGCACGGACCCCCCATCCCCCTCCCCGGCACGGGCCCCCCATCCTCCTCCCCGGCACGGCCCCCCCACCCCCCCCATCCTCCTCCCCGGCACGGCCCCCCCATCCTCCTCCCCGGCACGGCCCCCCCCCACCCCCCCATCCTCCTCCCCGGCACGGCCCCCCCCATCCCCCTCCCCGGCACGGTCCCCCCATCAACCTCCCCGGCACGGCCCCCCCATCCTCCTCCCCGGCACGGGCCCCCCATCCTCCTCCCCGGCACGGGCCCCCCATCCTCCTCCCCGGCACAGGCCCCCCATCTCCCTCCCTGGCACGGAGCCCCCATCCTCCACCCCGGCACGGGCCCCCCATCCTCCTCCCCAGCACGGACCCCATTCTCCTCCCCGGCACGGGCCCCCTATCCTCCTCCCCGGCACGGGCCCCCCATCTCCCTCCCTGGCACGGACCCCATTCTCCTCCCCGGCACGGGCCCCCTATCCTCCTCCCCGGCACGGACCCCATCCTCCTCCCCGGCACGGGCCCCCCATGCCCCTCCCCGGCACGGACCCCATCCTCCTCCCCGGCACGGGCCCCCCATCTCCCTCCCTGGCACGGACCCCATCCTCCACCCCGGCATGGGCCCCCCATCCTCCTCCCCAGCACGGACCCCATTCTCCTCCCCGGCACGGGCCCCCCATCTCCCTCCCCGGCACGGGCCCCCCATCTCCCTCCCTGGCACGGACCCCCCATCCTCCACCCCGGCAAGGCCCCCCCCATCCTCCTCCCCGGCACGGACCCCCATCCTCCACCCCGGCACGGGCCCCCCATCCTCCTCCCTGGCACGGCCCCCCCCCCACCCCCCCCCATCCCCCTCCCCGGCACGGGCCCCCCATCCTCCTCCCCGGCACGGACCCCCCCCCCATCCTCCTCCCCGGCACGGACCCCCCCCCCATCCTCCTCCCCGGCACGGGCCCCCCATCCTCCTCCCCGGCACGGACCCCATCCTCCTCCCCGGCACGGGCCCCCCATCCCCCTCCCCGGCACGGACCCCATCCTCCTCCCCGGCACGGACCCCATCCTCCACCCCGGCACGGGCCCCCCATCCTCCTCCCTGGCACGGCCCCCCCCCCACCCCCCCCCATCCTCCTCCCCGGCACGGACCCCCCCCCCATCCTCCTCCCCGGCACGGACCCCCCCCATCCTCCTCCCCGGCACGGGCCCCCCATCCTCCTCCCCGGCACGGACCCCATCCTCCTCCCCGGCACGTGCCCCCCATCCCCCTCCCCGGCACAGACCCCATCCTCCTCCCCCGGCACGGGCCCCCCATCCCCCTCCCCGGCACGGACCCCATCCTCCTCCCGGCACGGGCCCCCCATCCCCCTCCCGGCACGGACCCCATCCTCCTCCCCGGCACGGACCCCATCCTCCTCCCCGGCACGGGCCCCCATCCTCCTCCCCGGCATGGACCCCATCCTCCTCCCCGGCACGGGCCCCCCATCCCCCTCCCCGGCACGGACCCCATCCTCCTCCCCGGCACGGACCCCATCCTCCTCCCCGGCACGGGCCCCCCATCCTCCTCCCCGGCATGGACCCCATCCTCCTCCCCGGCACGGACCCCCATCCTCCTCCCTGGCACGGGCCCCCCATCCTCCTCCCCGGCACGGCACCCCCCCATCCCCCTTCCCGGCACGGGCCCCCCATCCACCACCCCGGCACGGACCCCATCCTCCTCCCCGGCACGGACCCCATCCTCCTCCCTGGCACGGGCCCCCCATCCTCCTCCCCGGCACTGGCCCCCCATCTCCCTCCCCGGCACGGGCCCCCCATCCTCCTCCCCGGCACGGACCCCATCCTCCTCCCCGGCACGGACCCCCCATCCCCCTCCCCGGCACTGACCCCCCTCCCGGCACTCCCCCGGAGCCCAGCCCACTCTAACCACCCCCCCCGCCGCACACACACACACACAACCGAGACACACCTCTCCCCACACATTCAGACTGCGGCCACGCCATCGCCTGCCCCAGCGGCCAACCCCCCAGGCCGTCACCCACCTCCACGCTGGTCGGCGTGAACCTGGAGCACAGGTTGACGCCGATTAAAAGGAGGTTTGATTTACGTCGACGTGACCCGTCATCACGTCGACGGACTTCGGCCCATCCGGACGGGAGAATATCGGCAGGGCCCAAAATCGGCTGCCTTGCGCCCACCCGTGCCATTCTCCGACGTCCTGCCGGCGCCATTAACGCCCCTCCGACTTTTCTCCCTTCGGAGACTTCGGCAGCCGGCGGGGGCGGGATTCACGCCGGCCAACGGCCATTCTCCGACCCGCTGGGGGGTCGGAGAATGACGCCCAATATATTGCTCCTTGCTATCGATTTAACTTCATTCCTTACTAACAATGCAACCCCGCCCTCTTTGCCATCTGCCTGTCCTTTCAATAGGACACATATCCTTGTATATTTATACCCCAGCCCTGATCCCCTTGCAGCCATGTCTCTGTGATGCCCACAACATCGTTCCGGCCAATTTCAATGTGCGCACAAACTCATTTACCTTGTTCCGTATACTGCGTGCATTTAGGTACAACACCCTCAATCCTGCATTGACCACCTCCCTTCTCACACTTGACACCATTTTTGCTCTGCCTGAGGGTGATGTTGTTCTCTTATTTTTGTTCTCTATTTCCCCTTCAGTTCTGACACCTTTTAAGCTCACGCTCTGGTTCCAACCTCCTGCCATATCAATTTATATCCTCCCGAGTGACACTAACAAACCTCTCAGCCAGGATATTGGTGCCCCTCAGGTTTAGATGCAATCCGTCTTTCTTGTACAGGTCGTTCCTGCCCCGGAAGAGATCCCAATGGTCCAAAAGTTTGAAACCCTCTCTCCTACACCACTGGTTTCGCCACACTTTAGCTGCGCTATCCTCCTATTTCTAGCCTCACTGGCTCGTGGCACAGGGAGTAATCCTGAGATTACAACCTGTAAATTGCAGCAAACTCCTAAAACCAGAGCTTGCAAAGAAACCTGAACATCCAGAAATAAACTTTAAACGACAAACCCTCCCCCAAATAAGTCGGGAACATCCTGTCCTCTAAACGCCACTCCCACAGCATAATGGCTAATAGGCCATGCACTGGAACATATGGTACATCCCCAACAGTTGCAAGATTGGAGCCTCCTGCTGATTTATTTCAAGTTAAAGCAGGATGTCAAAATATAATTGTAACAAAGGAATTTTGCACTACCATACTGAGCATCTTGCATGCCTTACTGATTAATCTGCAAGGTACATTCAAAGGTTAATTCGACTAACACCAAAGAAACCAGGAAGAGCTAAAAATCTCCAGCAAACAGTTGCAACAACCAGAGAAGGAAATCAAACTGCTGGAGGAGGACACTCCAACTAGAGAAAAAGCTGTGAGACACTCATAATGGATGTGGAGATGCCGGCGTTGGACTGGGGTGAGCACAGTACGAAGTCTTACAACACCAGGTTAAAGTCCAACAGGTTTGTTTCGATGTCACTAGCTTTCGGAGCGCTGCTCCTTCCTCAGGTGAATGAAGAGGTCTGTTCCAGAAACACATATATAGACAAATTCAAAGATGCCAAACAATGCTAGGAATGCGAGCATTAGCAGGTGACTAAATCTTTACAGATCCAGAGATGGGGTAACCCCAGGTTAAAGAGGTGTGAATTGTGTCAAGCCAGGACAGTTGGTAGGATTTCGCAGGCCAGATGGTGGGGGATGAATGTAATGCGACATGAATCCCAGGTCCCGGTTGAGGCCGCACTCATGTGTGCGGAACTTGGCTATAAGTTTCTGCTCGGCGATTCTGCGTTGTCGCGGGTCCTGAAGGCCGCCTTGGAGAACGCTTACCCGGAGATCAGAGGCTGAATGCCCTTGACTGCTGAAGTGTTTCCCCGACTGGAAGGGAACATTCCTGCCTGGTGATTGTTGCGCGATGTCCGTTCATTCGTTGTCGCAGCGTCTGCATGGTCTCGCCAATGTACCACGCTTCGGGACAACCTTTCCTGCAGCGTATGAGGTAGACAACATTGGCCGAGTCGCACGAGTATGTACCGCGTACCTGGTGGGTGGTGTTCTCACGTGTAATAGTGGTATCCATGTCGATGATCTGGCACGTCTTGCAGAGATTGCCATGACAGGGTTGTGTGGTGTCGTGGTCACTGTTCTGAAGTCTGGGTAGTTTGCTGCAAACAATGGTTCGTTTGAGGTTGCGCGGTTGTTTGAAGGCAAGTAGTGGGGGTGTGGGGATGACCTTGGCAAGATGTTCATCGTCATCAAGATGCTCTCGATGTAGCCAGAGAGGTTCTCACACAGGGTCCACTTCTCCAGCTTCCACCCTAAACACATTAAAGAAGCCATCCCCTATGGACAAGCACTCCGTATACACAGGATCTGCTCAGACGAGGAGGAGCGTAACAGACATCTACAGACGTTGAAAGATGCCCTCGTACGAACGGGATATGGCACTCGACTCATCGATCGACAGTTCCAACGCGCCACAGCGAAAAACCGGACCGACCTCCTCAGAAGACAAACATGGGACACAACCGACAGAATACCCTTCGTCGTCCAGTACTTCCCCGGAGCGGAGAAACTACGTCATCTTCTTCACAGCCTTCAACACGTCATTGATGACGATGAACATCTTGCCAAGGTCATCCCCACACCCCCACTACTTGCCTTCAAACAACCGCGCAACCTCAAACGAACCATTGTTTGCAGCAAACTACCCAGTCTTCAGAACAGTGACCACGACACCACACAACTCTGTCATGGCAATCTCTGCAAGACGTGCCAGATCATCGGCATGGATACCACTATTACACGTGAGAACACCACCCACCAGGTACGCGGCACATACTCGTGCGACTCGGCCAACGTTGTCTACCTCATACGCTGCAGGAAATGATGTCCCGAAACGTGGTACATTGGCGAGACCATGCAGACGCTGCGACAACGAATGAACGGACATCGCGCAACAATCACCAGGCAGGAATGTTCCCTTCCAGTCGGGGAACACTTCAGCAGTCAAGGGCATTCAGCCTCTGATCTCCGGGTAAGCGTTCTCCAAGGCGGCCTTCAGGACCCGCGACAACGCAGAATCGCCGAGCAGAAACTTATAGCCAAGTTCCGCACATATGAGTGCGGCCTCAACCGGGACCTGGGATTCATGTCGCATTACATTCATCCCCCACCATCTGGCCTGCAAAATCCTACCAACTGTCCTGGCTTGGTACAATTCACACCTCTTTAACCTGGGGTTACCCCATCTCTGGATCTGTAAAGATTTAATCACCTGCTAATGCTCGCATTCCTAGCATTGTTTGGCATCTTTGAATTTGTCTATATATGTGTTTCTGGAACAGACCTCTTCATTCACCTGAGGAAGGAGCAGCGCTCCGAAAGCTAGTGACATCGAAACAAACCTGTTGGACTTTAACCTGGTGTTGTAAGACTTTGTCTTAATGGAGATAAAGGTGAAACTTCTGAAAGATGCCTGTTGGTGGCAGCAGTGAGATACACTCCTAGAATCATAGAATTTACAGTGCAGAAGGAGGCCATTCTGACCATTGAGTCTGCACCGGCTCTTAGAAAAAGCACGCCACTCAAAGCCACATTTCCACCGTATCCCCATAACCCAGTCACCCCACTCAACCTTTTCAGACACTAAGGGGCAATTTAGCATGGTCAATCCACCTAACCTGCACATCTTTGGACTGTAGGAGGAAACCGGAGCACCCGGAGGAAACCCACACACACACGGGGGGAATGCGCACAGACACACGCACAGACAGTGACCCAAGCCGGGAATCAAACCTGTGACCCTGGAGCTGTGAAGCAACTGTGCTAACCACTATGCTACCGTGCTCCTAATAGATAAAGAGGTGAAACTTCTGAAAGCTGTCTATAGGTGGCAGCAGAGAACAACAACTGGACCTGGGAAAAGACTGTCCTGACTCGGCCAGGAGATGAAAAGGCAGCGCCACGCCCAGGAAAGTGGAGTGGAGAGCGAGAGACCGAAGGAGGCAGACCGGGAGAGATGACAACCAGAGACCAAAGGAGCAGAGAAAGCGGGAACAGGCAAAAGAGCAAGCAAAAGAGGCAGAAGGTGCAGAGCAAGCAGAGGAAGCAAAAGAGCAAGCAGAGCAAGCTGAAAAGTGACTGAAGGAACAGCAGCCCAACAGCCACACGGACCAGCCAGGTTTGAGGAAGAGCCAGAAACATCCGTATCAGCTGGACATTTCCCCCTGGGGACGGCGAGTAAGCTCTCTCAGCCCACAGAAACTCCCAATTTGTTTAAAGTGTTGAGGTTTTGGGGTGGGTGAGTGAATATATATGTTTATGTTTGCGGGTGGTGAAGTAAACTTGTGTAAAACTAAGAACTTTTGTTATGCCGTTTAGTCTCTTGTTTTTATAGTATAGTATTTTTCTGACTGGTGTTTGTGTGTGATAGTTTGAGTTGTGGAAGGCCTAATTGTATTGAATAAATTATTTAATTTTAAATCTACCATTGTTGTGGCCTCATCTTTCTTTCACTGTCTGCTCTGCTTGAGTCTCAATAATTGCCGGGACATAATTCCGTAGTCGAGGACCCAAAGGGAATCTGAGCGCTTCGAACACGCTCACTCAAGAGAGGCTACTGGTTAGGAATAAACAGTGGTCACTCTTTATCTCTTTCTTGTGAAGTTGCGCTAGTGAGGCACTTCCAGTTGACATTTCACCATCACAGAGGAGAGACTCACACAGGCGTAGGTGGCAGTCAGGGTAACTGGTGTGGCATAAGGACAACCTCACTGGTTAGGTATAAACAGTGAGACCTGTCCCCTCTCTCTTGCGAAGCTGTCCCAGTGCAACACTTCCGGGCTGTGGTTTCAACGTCTGCAGGAGAGAGACACCCACAGTTATCTGTGACACCCAATACCAGCCTGTTGTGGAGTAAAGGAAACCCTGTTACAAACCCTAGAGGTCTTGCTTCTTAGCTTCCTGCCTAACTCTCTGAATTCCTTCTGCAGGACCTCATCACTCTTCCTGCCTATCTCGTTAGTACCTATGTGTACTACTACCTCTGGCTGTTCTCCCTCCCCCTTCAGGATGCCCTGTGGTCGTTCAGAGACATCCTTGACCCTGGCACCCGGGAGGCAACACACCATCCTGGAGTCTCTTTCACTTCCACAGAAGTACCAATCTGTGCCTCTTACTATAGAGTCCCCTATAACTATCGCTCTCCTGCACTTTGCCCTCCCCAGCTGAGCAACAGAGCCAGTTGTGGTGCCACTGTTCTGGCTGTTATTGTTTTCCTCTGACAGGCTATCCCCCCCAACAGTATCCAAAACGGTATACCTGTTAGAGAGGAGGACAGCCACAGGGGATTCCTGCACTGACTGGGTGCCCTTTCTAGCAGTCACCCATCTGTCTGCCTGCACTTTGGGTGTGACCACATCTCTATAACTCCTATCTATGACACTTTCTGCCACCTGCATGCTCCTAAGTGCATCCAACTGCTGCTCCGACCAAACCACGCAGTCTATGAGGAGTGGCCATTGGTTACACTTCCTGCAGACGTAGTCAACCGGATCGCTGGAAGCGTCATGGATCTGCCACATCTGACAGTTAGAGCACTGCGCCCTTCTTGAGTGACATTTCTGCACTAGTTAATTAATTCAAAATAAACACTTAAATTGTTAATAGATTAACTGTCTAAATTAACTATATGACCCTGGCGCTAGATGTTTACTGTAAAATTAAATGCTAAATACTAATCTCTGCCCTCAGGTTTAGTTACTCCTCTATCTAGTTAATTAATAAGTTTTATTAGTGTTTCAGTGTTTTTTTTTTTCAAATTTAACAGGTTCCCTACTAGCCAATCAGGTCATAGCTTTACTGTGATGCCACTTCAGTTTCCCCCCCCCCGCACAATTTGAAAAAGTATTTGTATCACTTACCTTCCCAGGATGCACTCTGGAATCTCTCCTGCAGATTAACAGTTACAAGCCAGAAGAAAGAAAACAAAACGATAAGGAAAAAGCACCTCCTCCCACTCTGCACCGAATTACCACACTGCTCCAAATTACCAAGTTTCAACCTCACTCTAGCTGCCTCACTCTCTCAGGATGTCTCTCCTTCACATGCGCAAAGCTTACTGACTGTGCACTTTATGCCTGTCTCTTACATGGAACTCAGCTAAACTGAGATGACTCACACTAGTTAAGCTTCAAACAGAAAAAATGCAATTCACACCTTTGCCTCTAATCAGGCGGTGGCCAGCACACCGAGCGTTGCGCCGCCTTACCCCCTCGAACGCAGCAGCCAATCGGGTACTGTCTATGGCCAGCATTCTTGAAAGTACTTTTACCCGTGATTGGGAAAGCCACGGCCGATCACTCCACCACCCTCCTGTACCTGCGCGCAACCCACCCTGAGGTCGCGACTCTGAGTTTGAAAAACCCTGTCCTAGATAACCCCATGGAAGAAACTGATGGACAGGGTGTCACTTTTTCAACTTTTACAGCAATAATCAAACCAAAATCAACATAAATGAAGCATGAATTAACTGAAATTGCATTCAGTAGATTATAAATTACACTTCATCTTTTTTAAATTTAGAGTACCCAATTCATTTTTTTCCAATTAAGGGGCAATTTAGCGTGGCCAATCCACCTAGCTTGCACATTTTCTTGGGTTGTGGGGGCGAAACCCACGCAAACACGGGGAGAATATGCAAACTCCACACGGACAATGACCCAGAGCCGGGATCGAACCTGGGACCTCGGCACCGTGAGGCCGCAGTGCTAACCCACTGCGCCACCGTGCTGCCCCATAAATTACACTTTAAATAGCTGAATGCAATAAACGTAGATCACACAGATTTACTGACAGCTCCTTTGGCATTAATCTCAGCCACAGAGCGCTTCAGAAGCCCTATTCTACCCAGGTACAGGTTCAGTTCCTTTATTGATGCAGATATTAGGCATGAAGTCTCATCCAACAGCAGCTTTACAACACCAAATTCCACAGATACAACGTTCACCAAAAGGTATACGTTTCCTCTCAGCTCTGTTCACAGAAACATCCTTTCTGGTCTTCTTTTCCAGCTGCACCATGTTGCCAATCCTTAGCTCTCACACACACAGCTTCTCCTCCTGCTGAAAAACTGAACTCCATGGGCTGGAGTTTACAGCACCCCACCTGGTGTATTTCAGTGTGGTGTGGGCCATGTTAAATATGATGGGATGACTAGCCCACTGTTTCCCGCCTACCCCGATCTGGTTCCCATAATAACGGGGAGGTGGGTGTAGTGATCTCTGTATGTGCATGTACACAAGGGGTTAATGAGTAATCAGTAGCACCACATGATCACTAGAGGGCCGGACCAACAGGGGTATGAAAAGCAACTGCATTGGGTTTTCGGCAGTCTCTCTCTCTCTCTCGGGTGCACAGTGACCAGGCCAATATCAGAACAGTTCAGATGGCTAGTGAAGTTACGTATAGTTATTGTAGTTAGATCTTGTTAACCTTATCACTGGTATCAAAGTTAAAGTAAAGAACTCATGCAATTATTGTTACAGTTACTCAATAAACCTTTGTTGTTACTGGACGAGTTTGAGTCTTCTTCATCGAGATTCAGAAGACCTCACCATCAATCAAGGATTGTGTAGCACGAGTTACCGACCACACAGGTAAGAAAACAGTGGAGGGAGAGGCGTTCTCATTAGCCAATTTACCCTTATGCCTATGGAGTCCATTAAGTGGTCAGTTATTGCTTCATTAAGGCCCCTTATTCCACTGTCACCTTGGCTGTTTCTTTCACCCAAGTTGGTGAAAAGGGAGGAAAGAATGAGGGTACTCTGCATACATCAGAAACACCCACCTCTTCCCAATTCTTCTCCCACCCCCCCCCCCCCCCCCCCCCCCCCCCCACCACCCTGTCTAATGCTTCGACATCTAGCCTCAAAAACTCACTGCTCCACCCTCCTCACCACCTTCCCGAGGGTATCCATCCTTCCCCACCCTAAAATCCTGCACCTCCTGAATCCGGTGTCTATCTTCGCCTCTTTGTTGTCCCAGCAGCCATTGAGTTCTGGCGCTGCTGGGACTGCGAGACCTCCTACCCATTCAGATTGGCTGGCAGATCGTAAGGGCAGGAGCTCTTTTTTTCTTTAAAACATTTTTACAGCACGAAAAGAGGCCCTTCAGCCCATTGCAACATGCCGAACTTCAAACACCTACCTATTCTAAACCCATATTTCAGCATTTAGTCCATAGCCTTGAATGCAATGGCATTTCAAGCTGATCTAAGTATTTCTTTAAAAATTGTGAGGATTCCCACCTCTACAACCCCAGCCTATCCAGTGTTTCTTGATAGCTGAAATGATCCTGGTTATTCTTGATTAATAAGGGGATCAGGGGTTATGGGGAGAAGGCAGGAGAATGGGGATGAGAAAATATCAGCCATGATTGAATGTCGGAGCAGACTCGATGGGTCGAGTGGCCTAATTCTGCTTCTACGTCTTATGGTCTTATGGCCTTATTCTCCTCTGCACCTTCTCTAGTGCATTCACTTCCTTTCTATAGTGTTGCGACCAGAACTGCACACAGTACTCCAATTGGGGCCTAACCAGCATTTTATACACTCCAGCACAACCTCCCTGCTCTTGTATTCAATGCCTCGATTAATAAAGGAAAGAATCTCAATGGAGACAGCACATGAGATAGTAGTCAATGTAGTCACCGATCTGTGATAATCACCGGTTTGTTCCGGGGGTCTGGATGGGGGCTTTTTGAGGTTGCAGCGGGCAGGGATTGAGAGATTTGGGGATCTCTTCATTGAGGAGGACCTCCCGAGCCTGGAGGCATCAGAGGAGGAGTTTGAGTTGTCGGGTGGGAACGGGTTTCAGTACCTGCAGGTACGAGACTTTGTCAGGAGGCAGATTCCAAGCTTTCCTCGCCTCCCCCTGAGGAGACTACAGGATATGGTGATGTCTAAAATAGGGATTGGGGAGGGGAGGGTCTCGGAGATACAAAAGGAATTGATGGAGTGGGAAGGGGTCCCTATCGGGGAGTTGAAGAGGAAGTGAGAGGAGGAGTTGGGAGGGGAGTTGGAAGTCGGACTATAGGAAAAGGCCTTGAAGAGCGTCAATTCATCAACATCGTGTGCCAGGCTTAGCCTGATTCAGTTCAAAGTGTTCATAGGGCTCATATGACTGTGGCCCGGATGAGTAAGTTTTTTGGGGAGGTGGCGGATAGGTGCAGGCGGTGTGAGGGTAACCCAGTGAATCACATACACATGTTCTGACCATATCTGAAGTAGAGGGGATTCTGGCAGGGATTTACGGATGTTATGTCAGAGATCCTGGAAGGGAGGGTGACTCCGAGTCCAGAAATGGCAATATTTGGGGTATCGGAGGATCCGGGGGCCCAGGGGGGAAGGGAGGCTGATGTTCTGGCCTTCTCCTCCCTGGTGGCCCGGAGACGGATTTTGCTGGGATGGAGGGACTCGGAGCCTCCAAAGTCAGGAGTGTGGGTTAGTTAGCGACATAGCAGGGTTTCTCAGACTGGCAAAGATTAAGTTCGCCTTGAGAGGTTCAACTCGGGTTCGCCCGGAGGTGGCAGCCGCTCATCGACTTCTTTCAGGAAAACTGAACGTCAGCAGAAAAGGGGGGGGGGGGGGGGGGGGGGGGGGGGGGGAGGGGGAGGAAAATGAGAGGCATGGCAGTGTAAAATAATAGACAGGGAATCTAATATACGGGTCGTTGGGAGCTCAGGCGGGGCGGGGGGGGGGGGTAGTTGGTTATGTTATTGTAATATTGTTGCGTGTGTCGGGCCGCTAGGCTGTTTAGAATGTTAATTTGTTAAACTGTGAAAATTACAAAAGCTTCAATAAAATGTTTTCTACAAAAAATAAAGGAAAGAATCCCTAGGCCTTCTTAACCACCTTATCAACCTGTCCTGCTGTCTTCAGAGATCCGTGAACAAGCACTCCAAGGTTCCTTTGATCCTCTGTACTTCCTGGGGTCGGATTATTCATTGTATATTCCCTTGCGTTGTTAGCCGTCCCAAAATACATTACCTCACACTTTGCATGTTAAATTTCATTTGCCACTCTTCTTCCATTGAGTTGAGGCTTTTAGGTTTTCAGGATCTAAAGAAGAGAATGATGAGGAAATGGAGATCTCGATTTTTGTGTGCATGAGAGTCTTGTATTGTAAATGGGGATCTTGCATTTTTACAAATGGGAATTTTCACTTTTGAATAGGAAGGCTCACATTACTGTGTAACCTTATGCACCCTATTTGCCAGTTTTGACAGTTGTATTTCTCCTCAGCCTCCTTGGATTATACTCTCAAAGTTCATTGATGGGTGCCCATGATAAACACTAACACAACTGACACAAATATTTAGCAAATCGCCTTTGATGTCCATGGTTATGACATTTGGTGCACAAAAAAACATTCCTGTGAGAAGAGTCAACAGATATCACCGGGTGTATTTACAGTACACAATTCACAATAGCTTCAGGCCACTTTTGTTAATGTAGCTGCCTGCCAATTGTAATGTAAACTGTCAGGTCATGTGTGGAGACAGTTTTGTTGCAAATAGCTTTAGGGGAATACATTAAAACTAATATAGTTGTGATGTTGGTTTTCCAAAGTGAAAACATGACCTAGTTCCAAAGCCACACTGGAGGAAGGAAGGTGTCACATAAAAATAGAAAGGAGTTCAGCCTATTTTCCAAAATGCAACTATGATTAGAAAGTAAAGTCTTGCTTTATATCCCTCAGTTTTATTGTGCAGTTGCTCAATTTAAAACATTTGCTGCAATGTTGCTATGTCTCAAGCACATGAGGTAAAATAATAGCACTGAATCGTATTTTTTATAAAATTTGATAAATATTCTAAGCATGTGGTGCCTCAACATTCCCATCAGCCTTGTTACTGTCGTGTTATTTTATAGATATGGTAGATCTATCATTTTTCAACCATATTTAGTTAAATAATGCTATAATGTGTAACATCTGTATTGGAAATGTATTCCAAAATATGCCCTGTACCTCTTATGATTTTTTTATAGTGTAGATTTATCTACAATTATCTATAGCACGGTGGCAGAGTGGTTAGCACTGTTGCTTCACAGCACCAAAGTCCCAGCTTCAATTCCCGGCTTGGGTCACTATCTGTGCGGAGTCTGCACGTTCTCCCCGTCTGCGTGGGTTTCCTCCGGGTGCTCCGAAAAGTCGTGCTGTTAGGTAATTTGGACATTCTGAATTCTCCCTCTGTGTACCCGAACAGGTGCCAGAATGTGGCGACTAGGGTCTTTTCACAGTAACTTCATCGCAGTGTTAATGTAAGCCTACTTGTAACAATAAAGATTCTTATTATTATTATTACACCACTTACCTGGGAGTTGGAAAGGCACTAGACCTGCGGGGGTGGAATTCAGAGCAGAAACGTATAGATTGGAGCCAAAACTTGAGGCCTATGTCACTTACCTGAGAGTTGGAGGGGCACACCAGTCAACTGCATGGAACCGGCCTGCCCTGAGTTCAAAAGGAGAGTGAGAAAAATAGTTTACATCACAGGAAAACCTCAAGTTCATTAGTGAGCAAGAAAGTGCTGTTAGGGACTTTCTTTAACTTGCTGTAAATTAGACAAGCATATAATTTTTTAAGAAATAGCTAGACTTGGACTTAAGTGAGAAACACCAGGAATAAGGAAAGGTCAAGTATAATAAAGTAAAATAAGTAATCCAAAGGAAAGTTATTGTATGAGAAGTAAAGTTAAGACATGGCAGCACAACCCGGTCGAGTGGAATGCATGTCCTGTAACATGTGGGAAGTCATGGATGCCACTGGTGTCCTACACAACCATATGTGGAGGAAGCATTGCCAGAAACTTGAACTCTGGGTTTGAGAGTTTGAGCAGCGGCTGGAGTCATTGTGGGGTATCTGCGAGACTGAAAGCTACGTGGCTAGCACATTCAGAGGGTTGATCATACCGCAACTTAGGACTGGAGGCAGGGAGCGATTGGGTGACCACTAGGCAATCCAGCAGAACAATGAAGGTAGCACAGGAATCCACTGGTATCTTGCTCAATATTATGGGGCTAGGGTTTAGAGAACACCAACATATATCATGGAGTTCACCTGACCTATAACTGTTAATAGATTTTGGTTATGGGGAGCACAAGGCCCCACTTTACAGGTGTGATACAACAGAGACCTAAAGTATGTTTAACCAAAAACAATGTTTATTTTATGAATCCAGATAACATTTTATAAACACACAGTAAACATCTTATCAACTACCAACACTGATAATCCCCACAGATACAATACTCTGTAGGTAACCCTTAATAACTTTCATAACAACATCCATAAGTCAAAAACCCTTTTTAACAAAGACAGTAGGTTTACATTCCTTACAGAAACAGGTATTACTTTGAACTCATCAAGTGATCTGGAGACATTCTTTATAGAGAGAGAGAGAGACCCGACATACACCTCTTTGGTTTGAATGCAGCTCTTCAACTGAAAACAAAATTAAAACTCAGAGCCAAAAACAGCTTCCAGCTCAAAGCGAAAGTAAAAAGCAGAGCAGAGCCCAGCTCCACCCACACAATGACATCACTGCAGCCACTTGAGAAGACAAACATTTCTTAAAGTGACATTCCCATGACATCACACATTGGTTTTCTATTTTGGAAGCTGGTGAGGGCACTGGTTCCTCAGAGGAGTGAAGTCAGAGCCAAGGTTACACAGAACATAGAACATAGAAAAAACATCACAGAACAGGCCCTTCGGCCCACGATGTGCCGAACCTTTGTCCTAGATTAAGAACAAATTAATCTACACCCCAGCATTCTACTGTAATCCATGTACCCATCCAATAGCCGCTTGAAGGTCCCTAATGTTTCCGACGCAACTACTTCCACAGGCAGTGCATTCCATGCCCCCACTACTCTCTAGGTAAAGAACCTACCTCTGACATCCCTCCTATATCTTCCACCATTCACCTTAAATTTATGTCCCTTGTAATGGTTTGTTCTACCCGGGGGAAAAGTCTCTGACTGTCTACTCTATCTATTCCTCTGATCATCTTATAAACCTCTATCATGTCTCCCCTCATCGTTCTCCGTTCTAATGAGAAAAGGCCTAGCACCCTCAATCTTTCCTCATAAGGCCTACTCTCCATTCCAGGCAACATCCTAAATCTCCTTTGCACCTTTTCCAAAGCTTCCACATCCTTCCTAAAATGAGGCGACCAGAACTGCACACAGTACTCCAAATGTGGCCTTTCCAAGGTTTTGTACAGCTGCATCATCACCTCACAGCTCTTAAATTCAATCCCTCTGCTAATGAACGCTAGCACACCACAGGCCTTCTTCACAGCTCTATCCACTTGAGTGGCGACTTTCAAAGATCTAAGAACATAGACCCCAAGATCTCTCTGCTCCTCCACATTGCCAAGAACCCTACCGTTAACCCTGTATTCCGCATTCATATTTGTCCTTCCAAAATGGACAACCTCACACTTTTCAGGGTTAACCTCCATCGGCCACTTCTCAGCCCAGCTCTGCATCCTATCTGTGTCTCTTTGCAGCCGACAACAGTCCTCCTCACTATCCACAACTTCACCAATCTTCGTATCGTCTGCAAATTTACTGACCCACCCTTCAACTCCCTCATCCAAACAGCAGAGGACCCAGAACTGATCCCTGCGGTACGCCACTGGTAACTGGGCTCCAGGCTGAATATTTGCCATCCACCACCACTCTCTGACTTTATCAGTTAGACAGTTCATTATCCAACTGGCCAAATTTCCCACTATCCCATGCCTCCTTACTTTCTGCATAAGCCTACCATGGGGAACCTGATCAAATGCCTCACTAAAATCCATGTACACTACATCCACTGCTTTACCTTCATCCACGTGCTTGGTCACCTCCTCAAAGAATACAACACGGATTTGTGAGGGGTAGGTCTTGCCTCACACGTCTTATTTAATTCTTTGAGGAGGTGATCTCGCTCTAGTCATTCTCATATTTCTCACATATGCGTAAAAGGCCTTGGGGTTTTCCTTGATCCTACCCGCCAAAGATTTTTCATGCCCTCTCTTAGCTCTCCTAATCCCTTTCTTCAGTTCCCTCCTGGCTATCTTGTATCCCCCCACCACCCTGTCTGAACCTTGTTTCCTCAGCCTTACATAAGCATCCTTCTTCCTCTTAACAAGACATTCAACCTCTCTTGTCAACCATGGTTCCCTCACTCGACCATCTCTTCCCTACCTGACAGGGACATACATATCAAGGACACGTAGTACCTGTTCCTTGAACAAGTTCCACATTTCACTTGTGTCCTTCCCTGACAGCCTATGTTCCCAACTTATGCACTTGTCTGTCAGCATCTCAGCATCGTATTTACCCTTCCCCCCAATTGTAAACCTTGCCCTGTTGCACGCACCTATCCATCTCCATTACTAAAGTGAAAGTCACAGAATTGTGGTCACTATCTCCAAAATGCTCCCCCACTAACAAATCTATCACCTGCCCTGGTTCATTACCAAGTACCAAATCCAAAATGGCCTCCCATCTGATCGGACAATCTACATACTGTGTTAGAAAAGCTTCCTGGACACACTGCACAAACACCACCCCGTCCAAACTATTTGATCTGAAGAGTTTCCACTCAATATTTGAGAAGTTGAAGTCACCCATGACTACTACCCTGTGACTTCTGCACCTCTCCAAAATCTGTTTCCCAATCTGTTCCTCCACATCTCTGCTGCTATTGGGGGGCCTATAGAAAACTCCTAACAAGGTGACTGCTCCTTTCCTATTTCTGACTTCAACCCATACTACCTCAATAGGGTGATACTCCTCGAACTGCCTTTCTGCAGCTGTTATACTATCTCTAATTAATAATGCCACCCCCCCCCACCTCTTTTACCACCCTCCCTAATCTTATTGAAACATCTGTAACCAGGAACCTCCAACAACCATTTCTGCCCCTCTTCTGTCCAAGTTTCCGTGATGGCCACCACATCGTAGTCCCAAGTACAGATCCATGCCTTAAGTTCACCCACCTTATTCCTGATGCTTCTTGCGTTGAAGTATACACACTTCAACCCATCTCCGTGCCTGCAAGTACTCTCCTTTGTCAGTGTTCCCTTCCCCACTGCCTCACTACACGCTTTGACGTCCTGAACATCGACTACCTTAGTTGCTGGACTACAAATCCGGTTCCATTCCCCTGCCAAATTAGTTTAAACCCTCACGAAGAGTACTAGAAAACCTCCCTCCCAGGATATTGGTGCCCCTCTGGTTCAGATGCAACCCGTCCTGCTTGTACAGGTCCCACCTTCCCCAGAATGCGCTCCAATTATCCATATACCTGAAGCCCTCCCTCCTACACCATTCCTGCAGCCACGTGTTCAGCTGCACTCTCTCCCTATTCCTAGCCTCGCTATCACGTGGCACCGGCAACAAACCAGAGATGACAACTCTGTCTGTCCTGGCTTTTAACTTCCAGCCTAACTCCCTAAACTCGTTTATTACATCCACACCCCTTTTCCTACCTACGTCGTTGGTACCAATATGCACCACGACTTCTGGCTGCTCCCCCTCCCCCTTAAGGATTCTGAAGACACGATCCGAGACGTCAAGGACCCTGGCACCCGGGAGGCAACAAACCATCCGAGAGTCTCGCCCGTGCCCACAGAACCGCCTGTCTGTACCTCTAACTATTGAGTCCCCTATAACTAGTGCTCTCCTAATCTCCCCCCTTCCCTTCTGAGCCCCAGAGCCGGACCTCGTGCAGAGACCCGGTCACTGCAGCCTACCCCTGCTAGGTAACCCCCCCAACAGTATCCAAAGCGGTATTGTTGAGAGGAACGACCACAGGGGATTCCTGCACTGACTGCTGCCTCCTCTTCCCACCTCTAACTGTTACCCAGCTACCTTTGTTCTCAGGTGTAACTATGTCCCTGTAGCTTCTATCACCCCCTCAGCTTCCCGAATGATCCTCAGTTCATCCGGCTCCAGCTCCAGTTCCATAACACGGTCTGTGAGGAGCTAGAGATGGCTGCACTTCCTGCAGGTGAAGTCAGCAAGGACACCGGTGGTCTCCCTTACCTCGAACATTCTGCCGGAGGAACTTTCCACTGCCCTAGCTGCCATTACCTCTACTTAGTCTTCCAGTAAAAAAGAAAGAAAAAATAGCTTACCTGCTCACAGCACTGAGTCTTTTTTTAGGTTAGAGGAGGAGGGAGGGTGGGAGACACTACACGTGTAGTGTCTCGGGTTTCCTCACCGTTCAATATTATTGGGTAATACAAACCTTCCCAGGTCTCCCCACGGCCGACCCGGTTTCCTGCTGCTCTCCAGCTCTCACCTCAAAAAATCGCTCCCGTCTCTGCCCACTCCGCTGGAAGAATGAGGCCGAAACCTCGGAGGTAAGTGCCTTTTAAAGAAAAAATGCAAACCTTCCCAGGTCTTCCCACGGCCGACTTCCAGTTTCCTGCTGCTCTTCCAGCTCTCCCCTCCAAAAACCGCTCCCCTCTCTGCCCGCTCCGCTGGAAGAAAGTTGTGCCACCATGATTGCTTATGCTGTACAGGAGGGGAGGAAGAGAAATAGTGACCGGGGATTCTTTAGTTAGCGGAACAGAGAGGCATTTCTGTGGCCGTAGACGTGACTCTTGGATAGGATGTTGCTTCCATGGTGCTGGGGTCAAGCATGTCACAGAGCAGCTGCAGGGCATTCTTCTGAGGGAAGGTGAACAACCAGAGGTCGTGATCCACATTGGTACTCGTGGCTAGGTCGGAAGTGAGATGTGGTCCTGCAGTCAGAATTTAGGGAGAAAATTAACAAGCAGGTCCTCAAATATAGAAATCTCCAGATTACTCCCAGTGTCACGTGCAAGTGAACACAGAAATAGGGGGAATAAGGCAGTTGAATGTGTGACTGGAAGGGTTGGTGCAGGAGAGAGGGCCTTAGATTCCTGGGACACTGGGACTGGCCTTGGGGAATGTGGCAGCTGTGCAAGCCATGTTGCACCTAAACAGAGCTACGACGGAATTCCTCGTGGGGAGTTTTGCTAGTGCTGTTGGGCTGGTGCTAGTTGCCCCTCGGCAGCGGTTTGGGAACCAAGACGGAATATTAGAGGTGCAAAAATACCAGGGTATGCAAAATACTGGGAGAGACAGATAGCACTAGTATAGAGAATATAAGTTAATAGATGGAAGGGAGAAAGTGCTTTTTTTTCTCTTCATGCACTGAGGCGTGCAAAGCAGATTTACATTCTAAGAAGTGGGCGCAAGAAGTTGGCAGGGGAGGGTCAGGTATGCCTTGCGGGGTGATCATGACTGATAGGAAGGGGGGGGGTGAGAGTTTGAGCGGCAGTTTGCGAAGCATTCCGAGCGTCATGGGAAGGAGATGATGGGAATGCTCAAGCAGTCAGTGGAAGACACGATGACCCTGATAAAGGAGGCCCTTGGAAAGATGGCGGAGACAGTGCGGGAGCATAGTCAGGTGTTGAAGGGGGTGGAGGAGGCACTGTCATGGCACAGTGACAAGCTCATCTTGCTAGATGAGGAGCTGCTGAAGGCGGAGGACAGTAATAAAGGGCTGAGAGCCAAAGTGGAAGAACTGCAGAACCGGTATGGCGGCGGAATCTTCGGATTGTGGGGCTGCCTGATGTAGCCATCTGAGATGGCCACCTGCAAAGAATGATGGGAATTATGGCCAGGATTGGGACGCAGACAAACTGCAGCTTGTATCTTTGCAACCGGCAGCCCAGAAATTTGCAGGAATTCACACCTGCAAATGGGCCATTCAAGGCGATTAAAATAACAATGGGACCATCAAGTCCATCGTATCATCTTCCAGACTAGGCGGCACCGAGGTCCTGCTCGGAGCCCTCCCAGGATTGGCCACTGATGCCCACCCCAAAAGTGATGCGGCAGCCCCTGATTGGATGTGACCAATCAGAGGGTGGAGCCCTGAGGAATTGATTGACAGTGACCCAGAAACTGCCCACAAAAGGGGCGGGGAAAACTCAAGCCAGTTAAAAAGACAATGCAGCCATGATTTCAGTCTCTCTTGGATCCGGCCGATGCCAACCCAAGTGCAGCATAACGACCAGACAGACAAGTTCGAGACCAACGATCGCTACCAGACGGATGAGCCCAGCAGAAACAGAGCCACTTCTTCCACCCAGCCATGCAAGATCTGGACAAAGGCCTTGTCCATCTGCATAGAGCCGGTTGCCCTGAAGTTAAGTATAGGTTATTGTAGTTGTTAGGTGTAGTTTAACTTGAAGTGTTTTGTGTTGCATGTCGAAGTAATCCTTGTGTGTAAATAAACCATCTTTGAACTTGAACTGACTAACTGGTTGTTTGGTCTTTGATCGATATCCGGTAAGGCCTTGTGGTGGTATCATTTGATACCTGGCAACTCTAAAGAGCATCATTATTAAAAAGAGCAACACTGAGAGGCTGGAGGGTCCAAGGCTGACGGAGTACTTTTTGGGGATGTTCGCGAAATTGCTGGGGGAGGAGGAGAACACCTCCCTCTTTGAGCTGGATAAGGCTCATTGGTCACTCCGGCCAAAGCCAAAGGTGAATGATCCAGCAAAAGCTGTGATAGTCTGAATGGTAGCATGGAACGTGCAGGGGTTGGGTGGACCAGTGAAGCGGGGCAAGCTCTTTCACATTAGAAGAGCTTGAGGGCCAATATGGTGCTGCTGCAGGAGACCCAACTGAAGGTGAAGGACCAGGTAAGGTTTTGGAAGGGTTAGGTGAGCCAGGTGTTACACTTGGGCTTTGAAAGCAGGGCCTGGGGGGGTAGCGATACTGATGGGTAAGAGAGTTAGGTTTCGGATGGCAAAGGTGGTGGCAGATCAGGGGTGCAAATACGTTATAGTAACGGGTGCTTTGGAGGGAAGGCTGGTTAACATGTATGCCCCGAATTGGGATGATGCAAGGTTTATGAAGAGAGTGCTGGCGGCCATCCGGGCCTGGACATGAATCAGTTCATTTCAGGTGGTGACTTAAATACAGTGTAGCATCAGAAGATGGATCGATCTAAGTTGACCCCTTTGGGGGGAGCTAGGACATTGGCAGCGTTCATGAAGGAGATGGGGGGGAATGGATCCGGGGCGGTTCTTACAGCCAGGCGGTAGAAAACATTCCTTTTTTTCGCCATTGCATAATCTAAATTCAAGGATTGATTTCTTTATTGTGAGGAGGTTGCTGTTGCCAGGGGTGAGGAGAACTTATTAGATTGTTTTTTTTTAGAATTTACAGTGCAGAAGGAGGCCATTTGGCCCATCGAGTCTACACCGGCCCTTGTAACGAGCACTCTACTTAAGCTCACGTCTCCATCCTATCACGGTAACCCAGTATCCCCACCTAACATTTTTGAACACTAAGGGCAATTTAGCATGGCCAATCCACCTAACCTGCAAATCTTTGGACTGTGGGAGGGCACCGGAGCATCCGGAGGAAACCCACGCACACACGGGGAGAACGTGCAGACTCTGCACAGACAGTGACCCAAGCCGGAATCGAACCTGGGACCCTGGAGCTGTGAAGCAACTGTGCTAACCACTGTGCTACCGTATTGCTTGCTACTCGGCAATTGTTATTTGAGATTACTCTCTGCACCTGGTGGATGTGATCCTGGAGAAGGGGCCAGCGCAGAGGCCGACGTGGAGGCTGGATGTGGGGCTGCTTGTGGGTCCAGGTTTTTGTGTGGGGATGGCAAAGGCAATTGACGATTATGTGGGGTTTAATAAAAATGTGGCGATTGTGCCATCGATGGTATGGGAGGCGTTGAAGGCATTGGTAAGGGGTGACATCATCCCGTATAAGACGCATGTGGATAAGGAGGCAAGAGAGAAGCGGCAGTAGCTGGTAGACAAAATTTTGGAGGTTGATGGGAAGTATGCGGAAGATCCCACTCCAGAACCATTGGCCGGTAGAAACAAACTGCAGCCAGTTGCCAGTTGAGACGGGCAAAGGGTGTGGTGTACGAGTAAGGGGAGAAGGCCAGTCACTTGCTGGTGGGACAGCTCTGCAGGCAGGCGGACTCCCGGGGATTGTTCAAGTCCGGGATGATTATCCATAACTATAATTTCTACCATGTTACCATGTTGTAATATCAAGCCACCACCCCCGCCGGACTCTTTTTTAACAGGGGGTGAATGTGGTAGTCTGTGTAGAGGCATTACGGTACCTGGTAATGCTGGAACACCATTGGTAGATATTGTATGTTTCCTATTGGTCAAGCTGTATGGTAGCTCTGCCCTGCAAGGTGGGGTATAAGAGCCTGTGCCGCCCCAGCAGCCTTCTTTCTGTACCTGAGCTGCTGGGGGAAACATCTAGCTTATTAAAGCCTTCAGTTGGACTACAACCTCGCTTTAGTGGTCATTGATCGTGCATCAATTTAATAAGCTAGATTTAAAAGGATGGAGCTCCGAATCAAGCCGGAGTGTCTGCAACTCAGCCCCCACCCGGCGAACTCAGCGGCAACCTTCAAGCACTGGCTGGCGTGTTTTAAAGGATATCTCGGAACGGCCGAAAACACACCCACGGGAGAACAGAAATGGCAAGTCCTGCACTCGAGGGTGAGCCCGGAAATTTACACCCTCATCGAGGACGCGGACGACTTCGATGCAGCAATAGAGTTGCTAAAAGGACATTATATTCGCCCGGTAAACCAGGTCTACGCCCGACATCTGCTGGCATTGAGTCGACAAATCCCTGGGGAATCGCTGGAAGAATTCTACCAAGCGCTCCTGGAGTTGGGAGATACTGCAGCTGCCCGCAAGTTTCGGCGAGCGACCACACAGAACTCTTGATCCGGGACGCTTTTGTGGCAGGTATGCTGTCCTCCCAAATCCACCAGCGATTGCTGGAAAAAGACACCCTAGGCCTCAAGGAGGCACGGGCCCTTGCAGGCTCTCTAGATGTGGCCTTCAGAAACGCCCACGCTTACGTTCCCGACCGCGCGGCAGCCACCTGGGCAGCGTGGAACCCCTCTGCAGCCGACCCCGAGACATCCCCCATCCCCCCACAAGCTTGTGTTGCAAGGCGGCCTGGCAACCCCGGGGGGCCGCGCTGCTACTTTTATGGGCAGGTCAAGCACCCCCGGCAGCGCTGCCCGGCTGCGCATCCACCTGCAAGGGATGCAATAAAAAGGGCCACTTTGTGGTGGTATGCCAGGCCTGTGGGGTCGCCGCGGACTCCGGCGGCGAATGCGGACCGCCACCACAAACCGCTGCACGGGCCGGCTGTTCTTTGTTTTTCTGGCCCCTGGGCTTGGCCAGGCAGACCCTCGGAAAATGCCCCTTCTTCCCGTAGTCGCTGCAGTAGCGGAGCGGGCTGGGCAGCATGGGCGTGGATGCTGGCCCTGCCCGCAGGTTTAGCTCACTGGGCTAAATCGCTGGCTTTTAAAGCAGACCAAGGCAGGCCAGCAGCACGGTTCAATTCCCGTACCAGCCTCCCCGAACAGGCGCCGGAATGTGGCGACTAGGGGCATTTCACAGTAACTTCATTGAAGCCTACTTGTGACAATAAGCGATTTTCATTTCATTTCATTTCATTTTTCATTCATTTCATTTCATTTCAGAAGTAGCACGGTGTGCCCCCAGGATGAGCGGGTTGCCGCGCGGCGCAGGCCCGTAACATGGCTGAGTCTGAGGAAGTCCGAGGGGGGCTCGCAGAGTCTGCGGGGTACGTCCCCAAATTATGTCGGGCCACCTCCAGCGAGGAGGTGAGCTTTAGCGTGTCCTGGAGGTCTTTTGCCCTATTTTCGAGTAGCCGCTGCCGGATGTAGGTCGAGCGGATGCCGGACACGAACGCGTCTCTGATGTGCAGGTTCATATGGGTTTCCCCTGTCACATCCTGATGGTCACAATCCCTGGCAAGCGCGGTGAGATTTTCAAAAAATTTGTCTAGCAGTTCCCCCGAGCGCTGCCGGCAGGTAGAGAGCAGATGCCTGGCGTGTACCTCGTTGATGGGTTTGACAAACCGCTTGCGGAGTAACTCGACCGCCTCTTCTTAAGTAGTCGCAATTTTGAGCATGGCGGAAATTCTGTGACTCACCCGGGCGTGGAGTAGGTGCAGCTTGCGTGGCCCCAGGATGGGAGTCTCTGAGGAGTCCAGGTAGGCCTCAAAGCATTGGAGCCAGTATTTTAACATTTATTTTGCCTCCGGTGTCCAGGCTTCCAGGTTGAGCTTCTCTGGTTTTAGGCCTGCGTCCATCCTGATGTAGTTTAGCTTATTAAATTGTTGTACCCTCAATAACGACGCAAAAGAGTAAATGGTAAAGAAGGCTTTAATAAGCTAAGAACTAGCCTGGTGCCGAGATGGGTGCTAACTGGGTGCCACCCACAAGGCGGCCCCTTATATATGACTCCCAGGTGGGTGGAGCCAGAGGCGGAGTCCCCCAGGGTTCCAAGCCCGGTCTTAAAGGGGACATCACCTTACATGATGATAAGGGTACAGTAATACAGTAACTGTTCATCACATTGTTGTACAGGTTGGAGTCTCTCGGGACGAAGCAGACATGAGGGAGTTTTTGCAGGGACTAGAGTGTCCCACATTGGATGAGGAGATAGGGCAGTGTTGGAGGAGCCAGTGGGGATTGAGGAGGTTCGGATGGCAATAGGGAAATTGCAAATTGGTAAAGCACCGGGGCCGGATGGATTCCGGTGGAATTTTATAAGAAGCTTTTGGACTGGCTGGCACCGCTGTTGGTGGAAATGTTTGAAGACGCGGTAGCTAGGGGACGCTACCGGAGACATTGGGACAGGCATCTATTTTGCTTTTGTTGTAAAAGATAAGGACCCAGTGGCGTGTGGGTCTTATCGGCCAATATCCCTATTAAATATGGATGCCGAGATTCTTGCCAAAGTTTTGGCGCTTAGGCTGGAGGAGTGGCTTCTGTAGGTGGTTGAGGAGGATCAGACAGGGTTTGTAAAGGGTAGGCAGTTGACCTCGAATGTGCAGCACTTGCTAAACGTGGTGTTCTCCCCATCAGAAGGGAGGGTGCAGAAGGTGGTGGTGTTGCTGGATGCGGGATCAAGCAGAGTGGAGTTATCTGTTTGCTGTGCTGGAACGGTTTGGGATTGGGCTAATGTTTGTGGTGTGGGTTAAATTGTTAGATAAGGATATGAAGGCAAGTGTTCGTATGAATGAGGTGAACTCGGGGATATTTTCAGCTGCGTAAGGGAAGAAGACGGGTGTCCCATGTTCGCCCTTTTGCTTGCGCTGGTGATAGGGACCTTAGCCATTGCGCTGAGGAACTCGGATAAGTGGAGGGGGATAATGGGGAGGGGTGGGGTGTTCCCCCATATCATTGGCAGGCCAGGTACAGTTCGTAAAGATGAATGTTTGACCCACTCTTTATTCTTATTCCATTGTCTACCGGTCTTCATGCCGAAAGCATTTTTTATGGGGGTGCAACGGTTGATTTTGTTATTTGTCTGGGCAGGTAAGGTAGTGAGGATTTGGAAAACAATGCTTCAGAGAGGATGACAGTCAGAGGGTTTGGCTCTGCCAAATCTGTTGTATTATTATTGGGCACCTAACACGGAGAATGTGCGGAGTTGGAGTAGGGAACCGGAGGCAATGTGGGTGAGGATGGAGGCAGGTGCTGGTAGAGCCTCGGCGTTGCAGGCATCAGCAAAGGCGCCACTCCCATTTGCCCGGGTGACTAGTGGTGTTGGCCACACTGAAGATATGGAGACAATTCTGACAGCATTTTAAATTAGGGGCGGGGTCAAAGTTGATGCCGATCTGAGAGAATCATTTGTTTGAGCCGGTGAGTTTGAATGCTAGGTTTCGGGGCTGGGGGTACCGAGGGGCGGTGGAAATGAAGGACTTATTTCTGGAAAGGTGGTTCATGAGCTTGGATGAAGAAGTTTGGGATTCTATGGAAGTAGGCCTTTACGTATATGCAGGTGCGGGATTTTGCGAGGAAGGTTTTCCCAATGTTTCATCTGACGCCGCACTCTTTGTTGTTGGAGGGAGTGTTGTCAGTGATGGGGTTGGGCGGGGGGGTGGGGTGGGGTGGTCATCTCGGCAATTTATGGGAGGATTCTGGAGGAGAATACAGCATCGTTGGAGGGGTTTAGGCCAAGTGGGAGGAGGAGGTAGAGGTGGAGGTGGTGCTGGAGGAGGGGTTGTGGTGTGAGGTGGTGAGGAGGTTGAACGCCTCAATCCAGGGTTGATACAATTAAAGGTAATGCACAGAGCTCACCCGACGAGGTCAAGGTTGAGCCGGTTGTTTGAGGGGGTGGAGGACAATTGCAAGTGGTGTGGGAGAGCTCTGGCCAACAATGTACATCTGTTTCCGGTCCTGTCTGAAGTGGGAGAAACTTTGGGGTTCTTTCTTCAGCACCATGTCAGTGTTCTTCTTTGTTCTTTGATCTTACAGTTGGAATTGGAGCCCAGTCCTCTGGGGCCATATTTGGGGAACCGGAGCTGCAGATGGGGTAGGTGTGGATGTTTTAGCCTTCACCTCACTGATTGCTTGCAGGCAGGTCCTGTTGGGGTGGAGGTCAGTTTCTCTGCCCTGTGCCTCAGTGTGGCTGGGAGACCTGAAGGAGTTTCTGTCATGAAAAAGTTAAGTTCACCTCGAGGGGGCGATTGAGGAGTTCTGTAAGAGATGGAGTCTTTTTATTCTTCACTTGAAAGAATTAGTTCATCAGAGGCGGAGGGTGATGTGTTGGGTGTTCTGGATCACAAACTGGTCACCAACACTGGAAGTGGTGCAACTCTATTTTATTATAAGGTTAACTATATTAACATACTTGAACTGTGGGTAAATGCAATACCAGCTTAACTGTTGACCCTTGCCTAGTCCTAACCATGATGTGGAGATGCCGGCGTTGGACTGGGGTGAGCACAGTAAGAGGTTTTACAACACCAGGTTAAAGTCCAACAGGTTTCTTTCGCTGCCACTAGCTTTCGGAGCGCTGCTCCTGCCTCAGGTGAATGAAGAGGTATGTTCCAGAAACATATATATAGACAGATTCAAAGATGCCAGACAATGCTTGGAATGTGAGCATTAGCAGGTGATTAAATCTTTACAGATCCAGAGACGGGGTAACCCCAGGTTAAAGAGGTGTGAATTGTGTCAAGCCAGGACAGTTGGTAGGATTTCGCAGGCCAGATGGTGGGGGATGAATGTAATGCGACATGAATCCCAGGTCCCGGTTGAGTCCTAACCAGGTGATGCACTCAGCACATGGTGAATGTCTGTGTTGCAGGCTGCGAGCTCTGTGCTCCGAGCTGGCTGCTACTAGAATGAATGGGAACTCTCCTGTCCCCTGTCTTTATAGTGCGTGTGCTCCCACTGGTGATTGGCTGCGGTGTTGTGTATGCTGGTTGGTCCCACTGCATGTCCATCAGTGTGTGTGTGTGTGTCTGCATCTGATATACTGGTGTATATTATGACATCCCCCCTTTTATATAAAGAACATGTGCCTGCGTGACAATAAATATTGTGTAGTGAATGTACCTGACTATGTGTGTGCGTGTTATTTACATGACTATGTACATGAGGCTAATCTATTTACACGGGAAGGTGACTGGTGCAGAGAAATAGGGTGTCACACCAACAACGAAATGAACATTATATACAAACTACTGGAACGATGAAACAGGATAACAGAACAGATCAAAGAGTCCAACATCGTAAAACTCATAAGTCAAGTCTCTGAGGTGGGCGACGAATTCTGGTTGACCGCCTCAAAGGTGGGTCAGGAGCCACCGGCTGAGGAACGGGCTGGGCCACGGCAGAGTGAGGAGGATGCAGAGTATTCGGAATCTCCACATAGTCCAGGTTGGGGACAACAGGAGGGCGTGGCACCGGTGGAGGATCACGTAGCGAGCTTGGAACGAGATGAAGGGCACGCCAACTGCGGCGGCGAATGGAACCATCTGGCAGACGAACCAGGAACGAGCGGGGAGACACCTGCCGAAGAACCACAGCAGTTGCAGACCAGCCACCCTCCGGAAGATGGATGCGGTCGTTGTCATCTGGCGTCAGAGCAGGGAGATCAGTCTCCCGAGCGTCATGTGCCGCCTTGTGTTGTGCATGAGACTGTTGCATCCGCTGAAGGACCGGAACGTGGTCGAGGTCTGGGACGTGAATGGACGGCACCGTGGTCCTGAGGGTGCGACCCATGAGCAGCTGGGCTGGCGACAGGTCAGTGGAGACCAGTGGAGTCAGGTCAGCCGCAGTCTCGCGGCGAATGTGGATAAGGCGTTCATCCGTGGCCAGCAGATTAGAGGCCATGAAGGCCACATGGGCGTCAACCTGGCAGACGAACTCCTCTGGGTCACACGGGGTGTTGACTGCCCTGGACAGAGCGTCGGCTATGATCAGGTCCTTGCCCGGGGTGTATAGGAGCTGGAAATCGTACCGCCGGAGTTTAAGCAGAATGCGCTGGAGGCGAGGGGTCATATCATTCAGGTCTTTTTGTATAATGTTGACCAGCGGGCGATGGTCGGTCTTGACAGTGAATTGGGGGAGGCCGTACACGTAATCATGAAATTTGTCGACCCCAGTCAACGGCCCAGGCACTCCTTTTCGATCTGCGCGTAGTGCTGTTCCGTGGGGGCCATGGCACGCGACGCATATGCAATGGGGGCCCATGATGAGGCCTCATCGCATTGCAGGAGCACCGCCCCAATGCCGGATTGGCTGGCATCCGTTGAAATTTTTGTTTCCTTCGTGGGGTCAAAAAATGCCAATACCGGGGCCGTGGTAAGCTTGATCTTAAGCTCCTCCCATTCGCGCTCGTGGGCGGGAAGCCATTGGAAGTCTGTCGTCTTCCTGACCAGTTTCCAGAGAGCTGTGGTATGGGAGGCGAGGTTGGGGATGAACTTCCGCAGGAAGTTGACCATGCCCAAAAATCGGAGGACCGCCTTCTTATCCGTTGGCTTCTGCATGGCCGAGATGGCTGCCACCTTGTCCGCATCCGGCCTCACACCCAACCGGGAGATGTGGTCCCCTAGGAACCTGAGTTCCGTCTGGCCGAACGAACATTTGGCTCTGTTGAGGCGAAGGCCTTGGTCCCCTATTCGTTTGAAAACGCGCTGGAGGCGACTGATATGCTCCTGCGGGGTGGTGGACCAAATGATGATGTCGTCAACATAGACGCGCACACCCTCAATGCCCTCCATCATTTGCTCCATGATCCAGTGGAATACTTCTGATGCCGATATAATCCCAAATGGCATCCTGTTGTAGCAGTATCTGCCAAACGGGGTATTAAAGGTACACAGCTTTCTGCTGGACCTGTCTAGTTGAATTCGCCAGAATCCTTTCGAGGCGTCAAGTTTGGTGAAGATGTTGACCCGAGCCATCTCGCACGTGATCTCCTCGCGCTTGGGGATAGGGTAATGCTCCCTCATTATGTTGGGATTCAGATCCTTTGGGTCAATGCAGATCCGGAGCTCGCCGGAGGGCTTCTTTACGCACACCATGGACCTGACCCAGTCGGTTGGTTCCGTCACTCTGGAGAGCACTCCTTGGTCCTGGAGGTCCTGCAGCTGCTGCTTGAGGCGGTCCTTGAGGGGTGCTGGGACTCTGCGAGGTGCATGAACCACAGGCTTGTTTGAGCAGGATTTTGTAAGTGTATGGAAGCATGCCCATGCCTTCGAAAACGTCACGGTGCTGGTCGATGATGGCATTGAGTTGCGCCCTGAAGTCCGCATCCTGGAAGGCAGACGTGTCCTCTGGAGAGAGAGAGTGTACTCGTTGAACGAGGTTTAGGAGTTTGCGCACCTGTGCGCCTAGCACCGAGTCCTTCGAGGAGCCCACGATCTCGAAGGGAAGGATGGTTTTTCGCGAGTTGTGCGTCACTTCGGGTTGGCATGAACCGGTAGCAGGAATGACGTCCACTAGTTGGCAGGTCGACGGAAGAATGGTTGGTTTAATCCCAAGGGTCTGAAAGGCTGACCACGCTAGAAGATTAGCGGAAGCATCAGTGTCCAGGCGGAATCGTATCTAGGATTGGTTGACCGTCAGGGTGGCACACCACTCGTCATCTGGATCAATGCTGTGCACCGACAGTGGCTGGTGGTTTTGATTCGGGGACAGCCTGTTCTTTGTTATAACAGCGACTGGAAAAGGCTCCCTCGGGTCCTCAGTGTCACTGGTCTGCGGGAAGTCGGAATCGGACTCGGTTTGGGGGTAGGTAACTGCTTGTTGCAGGGTTCTTCGGAGGTTTATTTCATTTCATGGTTCAATTTGAGGCATTTTGCTGTCATTCCAGGTGAAGGAAGATTGTTTTACAGCTTTAAATGATTTTTTCTTTGATTGGGGACGTTTCCCCTTTAAATGGGCGTGGTCCGGGGCCTCTGACGTCATGACACGCGTGACGTAGCACGTAGGAGGCGTTTGCACATGCGCAGATCGCGGTTCCTTTACTGATGGCCGTTTTCGTGATTGCGCATGCACGCCGTCGCGCAACTGCACAAGTGCAGTTCCTTTACAAAGATGGCTGCCGACCACCATTGTTCTGTGCTCCGGGATTTCGGCTTCGTGGTGAGTACTGGCGCTTTTCTTATCTTTTCTTGCTGGTTGGAGTGTGTTTTCCTCACAGTATTTGCTGAATTTGTCCAGAACTGCCTGGAAGTTGCTCCTGTTTTGCCCCTTGGAGAACTTAAATTTAAAAAAGATTTCTTCTGCTCTGGCACCGGCGATGGTGAGGAGAAGCTCTGTTTTTTCAGGATCGGCCAGGTCTTCTAGTTCGGCTGCCAGCAGGAAGATTTCAAACTTTTGCCGGAATGCACGCCAGTTTTCGCGGAGATCGCCGTGGCACTGGTGCTGCTGCGGAACCCGGATCTTGAACATCTTGCCTGGGTATCGTTGCTGGTTGTCACTGTACGCTGAGGTGCCGGCGATGCGGAGCGGCGGTGGCGGCGGGTTGATGTTCTCCATACTTCAGGATGCCGGAATGCTGATTAGTTGCAGGTGGGTCTCAAAAGTGCTAATATGCAACCAATCCTGGTATCATGATGTGTTGGGTGTTCTGGATCACAAACAGGTCACCAACACTTGAAGCGGTACAACTCTCTTATATTATAAGGTTAACTATATTAACATACTTGAACTGTGGGTAAATGCAATACCAGCTTTAACTGTTGACCCTCACCTAGTCCTAACCAGGTGATGCACTCAGCACATGGTGAATGTCTGTGATGCAGGCTGCGAGCTCTGTGTTCTGAGCTGGCTGATACTAGAAACAGCAGGAACTCTCCTGTCCCCTGTCTTTATAGTGCGTGTGCTCTCACTGGTGATTGGCTGCGGTGTTGTGTATGCTGATTGGTCCCACTGCATGTCCATCAGTGTGTGTGTGTGTCTGCACCATAATATATTGGTGTATATTATGACAGAGAGCATTATTTTCTGATTCATATGCATATTGATTGGTAGTATTGGGTGGGGGTTCTTCTATTCTTTCTACTTTGTGTTGTTTTGTTTTATGTATAAAATGTTAAAATCCGAATAAAAATATTTAAACAAAATAATTTCCCGAAACGTTTGCTGTGTTACCACTTCGTCCTTCTACAACAATAGTCAATAGTTCTCAAACTTTTGGTTGCAGGATCTCTTTTCAAATAGATCATGGAACCCCATGTAAATTTTAATATTCAAATTTTGAAAATACAGCACATTAGAGAGCATTTTAATAATCATTTTCAGGAAACAGCGATTTCCTTACAGATAATAGTGTGCCTGTTTCTCATTGCAAAGTCTTCCCTATTTCACAAACCCTGGATACTCACTCTGAAAGGGGCTGGTTTATATATATATATATATATATATATATATATGTATTGAACCCCAGATTATGAACGACTACTTTGTGGATGAGCATATTACCTTGGCAACAACACCGGGCCTGTGCTGGGACAGCTAGCGGGGTGGTGACTGAAAATTTTCAGCAAAGAATGAACATTCTTAGAAAGGTTGACCATGTTGGCAGCTACACTGATGTATAAAAGATATATTGGTCAAATAGTGGAATATTGTTTGGCCATTTAAACAAACTATAAAAATGTTGAACCATGAATTTCCTCAGAGGTTCTGCTGCTCCAGTGCTATAACTTCACCAGAAGTGTGTGGAAATCCCACTTACATGTATAAACAAGTTGCAGTGGCAGAACGGGATCAACAGTTCTTTTCCTCATTTATTGTCTTCTTGTTTCTGAATACACAGTCCACAAAATATAAGCTGGGGCCCTGGCCTTCTTTAAAGCATTTAACTTATTAGTGAAGCTATATTCTAATGGTTTCCCTTCAGTGCCTAACATCTCTGGAGCATGTCCTGACAAAACACTGCGCAAGAAAACAAATATGGAAACTGCTGTGTAGGCTAAATGAAGAAATAGGATATGGGTGAATGGAAAATACACCACCTGGAAACCCTGTACAAAGGCTTTATTGAAATTCCAGTTGTAAAGACATGTTGTTGCGTCCAGATCAGGATATAAATCCTTCAAATCTAATTGGAACTAGCTTGATTGATATCGCTTTATGTAGTTTCGCTTTTATTGTAAAAGTGACAAGACCAGAAATAGAATAAATAAATCAGTTGATTATAAAAGTAGGTAAAATCTTTGTCAGAAATCTTATAACAAATGTGTTTATTACATTGCAAATTAAGGTTTTTGTATGACAAAAAATTGACACTTGGCGGGTGGCCACAGTGGTTAGCACTGCTGCCTCACAGCTCCAGGGTCCCGAGTTTAATTCCAGTCTTGGGTGACGGTGTGGAGTTTATACTTTCTCCCCGATCTGCATGGGTTTCCTCCTGGTGCTCTTGTTTCCTCACACAGTCCAAAGATGTGCATGTTAGGTGGATTGGCCATGATAAATTGCCCCTTAGTGTCCAACGTTTAAGTGGGGTTATTGGGTTAGGGTAGAGGCGTGGGCTTGGGTAGGGTGCTCTTTCCAAGGACCGGTGCAGACCTGATGGGCCGAATGGCTTTCTTCTGCACTGTAGATTCTATGATATAGTGATGTTCCTGCTTTATTATACCATAAATATTGTAATATAAGGTATTAAATATTTTTCTGCTTTTAAAAAAAATGTTATTCCTGTTTTAAGTCTCTTGAATTCAGGATCCAGTATTTGCTAGAAGGGGAATGCAGTTGCTTTCTCCAAGACCCCTGCTGAGTCTGTTCTAGAACTTTCCACAGGGAAATAAATGAGCAAGTTGATTTGTCCCCTTTTTTCCCATCCCAGTATGTAGGGCGGGATTCTCCGACCCCCCCGTCGGGTCGGAGAATCGCCGGGGGGCTGGCATGAATCCCGAACCCGCCGGTTGCCGAATTCTCCGGCACCGGATATTCGGCGGGGGCGGGAATGGTTGGCGCCCCCCCCCGGCGATTCTCCGGCCCGCGATGGGCCGAAGTCCCGCTGCTGGAATGCCTGTCCTGCCGGCAAGAATCAAACCACCTCTCTTACCGGCGGGACAAGGCGGCGCGGGCGGGCTCCGGGGTCCTGGGGGGGGGGGGTGCGGGCCGATCTGGCCCCGGGGGGGTGCCCCCACGGTGGCCTGGCCCGCGATCGGGGCCCACCGATCCGCAGGCGGGCCTGTGCCGTGGGGGCACTCTTTTCCTTCCACCTTCGCCATGGTCTCCACTATGGCGGACGCGGAAGAGACTCCCTCCACTGCGCATGCGCGGGGATGCCGTGAGCGGCCGCTGACGCTCCCGTGCATGTGCCACACGGCAAAGTCATTTCCGCGCCAGCTGGCGGGGCACCAAAGGCCTTCCCCGCCAACTGGCGGGTGGAAATCTGTCCGGCGCGGGCCTAGCCCCTCACGGTGAGGGCTCGGCCCCTCAAGATGCGGAGAATTCTGCACCTTTGGGGTGGCGCGATGCCGGACTGATTCGCGCCGTTTTTGGCGCCGGTCGGCTCACATCACGTAGATTGCGGAGAATCCCGCCCGTATTGTCCACAATTTCTTATAGTCCTTCAGCAGCACCTTGGAGGAATTACTATATATTTTTTTAAATCACTTCTGAGATGTGAGCGTCGCTGGTTGGGCCAGCATTTATTGCCCATCCCTAGTTACCCTTCAGAAGGTGGTGGTGAGCTGCCATCTGCAGTCCCTGAGGTGTAAGTACACCCACAGTGCTGTTAGGAAGGGAGCTGGCTTATAAGAACCTGGGCAAAAGTTTTTATTTGTCTGTGATATAGCACCAATGCAAGAACAGTGCAGGTTTGATTTCAGTTGGAGTAGCAGATGTACCATAATCATGTTGGAAAAACGAATATTTGCTCCTTATTGTTGTTCAGTGATCTCTTTTCAATTTTGGCTTTGATGTCTTCAATGAATGAATAATCTGTGAACTCCTGTTACCCATGCTTACTTTAATATTAATAAATTATTTCTCATTGAATAGTAATGTGAAGAGTAGTGAGGCCGTGGAATGCCCTACCTGCTACAGTAGTGAACTCGCCAACATTGAGGGCATTTAAAAGTTTATTGGATAAACATATGGATGATAATGGCATAGTGTAGGTTAGATGACTTTTGTTTCGGTGCAACATCGTGGGCCGAAGGGCCTGTACTGCGCTGTATTGTTCTATGTTCTATGTTCTATAATGTGGATGTCCAATTTACCATGCATCACTTTATTTCCTAGAGTACAGAATGTAGTCTCTACAGCAGGCATTGTCAAACTCAGGGTGCGACCCGCAGGTGGGTCGGGGGCGTGTGTCAGAAGGGTCACGGAGCCGTCCGTCGCGGCGCTCCCAATCGCGCAAATCTGCGCACAACAGCCACAGCAGCCGGCTTTTAATAATGCTGTCAGCGAGCGGCCTTCAAAATGGCCAGGAACAGATAAAAAAATTTGGCCGTACTGCGCATGCGTGCCCGACCATCGGGCATGCGCAAAACTATGCACAGGCACACCGATGATCGGGCACGCATGCGCAGTGCGGCAGCATTTTTTTAATATGGTCGCAGCCTTATTTTTCAAGTTCGGGGGGCCAAAGGGACCAAACGGACAAAGGGACCATTGGGGCCAAAGGGACACAAAACCATTTCCTCCATTTTTGTCAGCAACAAACAAGGTAAGAGAAAATGGTGGGTCGCGCAGGTCGGCCGGCGTGGGTCGCGAAGGTCGGCCGGCGTGGGTCACGAAGGTCGGCCGGCGTGGGTCCCGAAGGTTGGCCGGTTGGTAAAAATGGGTCCCCGGAAAAACAATTTGAAAAACACTGCCCTACAGAGACTTTGGTGTGCATGGTAAACTATGAAAGAGCTGTAATTTATCTGAGGGCTTTGCTTGGGTCAGCAGTAATGTGGAGAGTTGATAAGGCAATGCTTCAAGGCATGCATTAATTAGACCCAGTCTTCTGCTGTTACCACCGCCCATGGTATTCCCAGTGCATCATATCCTAGGCACTGGGATCACACTCAACTATGAAATGAGCCGACTTCTCAAGGTTGTGTAAAGTTAGCTCATTTTCCCCCACATGCGAATGGAATGTGAAAGGAACTGTACTCAACAGATCCACTTCCGTTATTCCATTCCACAGGCATGCTCACCAGGGTTTACCTGAAGATGTCTCAGCATGTTGTGGCCATACCCAGCACGAGTAGAATACCAGCAGTAGTGAAATCAAGCCCTCAAGTGGCACCAGGCAAAAAAGCCATCCTCAACCCTACCCGCATCTGACTCCAGGGAAGGGGTGGGGGAGGGAAATAGTCAGGAGGGAGAGAGTCGACAACCTGGAATTCGCTGCCCTATTATACGGACCCACCAAACCTGCCTTCCAAAAATGATTTTCTTTTGGCCTATGCAAACGTTTTTGCGAGGAAGTGAAAAGATTGTAGAAATCCTTACATAGCAATTCAGTACATTGCTGAAAGCATTGTCGCTGAACATTAATATCATACCTCTTCTACCTAAATGATGGATTAATTTTCTGCAATATCTGTATTGTTGCCAAAATGAAAACATTTATAAAGTCTCAAATTACTACAAGTACACAGTCAATAGTTTTTGTGCAATGAGTAGTGGCAAGCCTTCTGATTTCCCCACTTGTAACATTGGCCAGAGCTTACACTCCTCCACCCTGAGCTCACAACAATTTTACGCTGGGGCGTCAAGGCCTCAGATGGGAAGCAGGCCCATGCTCCTGCTGAGACTCTGGCCAATTAATGGCCAATTCCCCTTAATTTTTAGGCTGGCTTGTTAAATCTTTTAATGTTGCCATCCTCCATCCAGCTCCCTGACCCTGCCACTCATCACCCCCATCCAGGTTCCTGACCCTGCAACTCGTCACCTCCATCCAGGTCCCTCACCCTGCAACACGTCACCTCCATCTGGGTCCCCGGCCCTGCCACTCATCACCTCCATCCAGATCCCTGGCCCTGCCACTCGTCACCTCCATCCAGGTCCCTCACCCTGCAACTCGTCACCTCCATCTGGGTCCCCGGCCCTGCCACTCATCACCTCCATCCAGATCCCTGGCCCTGCCACTCATCACCTCCATCCAGATCCCTGGCCCTGCCACTCATCACCTCCATCCAGATCCCTGGCCCTGCCACTCGTCACCTCCATCCAGGTTCCTGACCCTGCCACTCGTCACCTCCATCCAGGTCCCTCACCCTGCAACTCGTCACCTCCATCTGGGTCCCCGGCCCTGCCACTCATCACCTCCATCCAGATCCCTGGCCCTGCCACTCATCACCTCCATCCAGATCCCTGGCCCTGCCACTCGTCACCTCCATCCAGATCCCTGGCCCTGCCACTCGTCACCTCCATCCAGATCCCTGGCCCTGCCACTCGTCACCTCCATCCAGGTTCCTGACCCTGCAACTCGTCACCTCCATCCAGGTCCCTCACCCTGCAACTCGTCACCTCCATCTGGGTCCCTGACCCTGCCACTCGTCACCTCCATCCAGGTCCCTCACCCTGCCACTCGTCACCTCCATCCAGCTTCCTGACCCTGCCACTCGTCACCTCCATCCAGATCCCTGACCCTGCCACTCATCACCTCCATCCGGGTCCCTGACCCTGCCACTCGTCACCACCATCTGGGTCCCCGGCCCTGCCACTCGTCACCTCCATCCAGATCCCTGATCCTGCCACTCATCACCTCCATCCAGGTCCCTGACCCTACCACTCATCACCTCTATCCAGCTTCCTGACCCTGCCACTCGTCACCTCCATCCAGATCCCTGACCCTGCAACTCGTCACCACCATCTGGGTCCCCGGCCCTGCCACTCGTCACCTCCATCCAGGTCCCTCACCCTGCAACTCGTCACCTCCATCTGGGTCCCTGACCCTGCCACTCGTCACCTCCATCCAGGTCCCTCACCCTGCCACTCGTCACCTCCATCCAGGTCCCTCACCCTGCCACTCGTCACCTCCATCCAGCTTCCTGGCCCTGCAACTCGTCACCACCATCTGGGTCCCCGGCCCTGCCACTCGTCACCTCCATCCAGATCCCTGATCCTGCCACTCATCACCTCCATCCAGGTCCCTGACCCTACCACTCATCACCTCTATCCAGCTTCCTGACCCTGCCACTCGTCACCTCCATCCAGGTCCCTGACCCTGCCACTCGTCACCTCCATCCAGATCCCTGACCCTGCCACTCGTCACCTCCATCAAGGTTCATGACCCTACCACTCGTCATCTCTATCCAGCTTCCTGACCCTGCCACTCGTCACCTCCATCCAGGTCCCTGACCTTGCTACTCGTCACCTCCATCCGGGTCCCCGACCTTGCCACTCGTCACCTCCATCTGGGTCCCCGGCCTTGCCACTCGTCACCTCCATCCAGATCCCTGACCCTGCCACTCGTCACCTCCATCCAGGTTCCTGACCCTGCCACTCGTCACCTCTATCCAGGTCCCCGACCTTGCTACTCGTCACCTCTATCCAGGTTCCTGACCCTGCCACTCATCACCTCCATCCAGGTCCCTGACCTTGCTACTCGTCACCTCCATCCAGGTCCCCGGCCCTGCCACTCGTCACCTCCAACCAGGTCCCCGACCTTGCTACTCGTCACCTCTATCCAGGTTCCTGACCCTGCCACTCATCACCTCCATCCAGGTCCCCGACCTTGCTACTCGTCACCTCTATCCAGATCCCTGACCCTGCCACTCGTCACCTCCATCCAGCTCCCTGACGCTGCCACTCATCACCTCCATCCAGCTCCCTGACCCTGCCACTCGTCACCTCCATCCGGGTCCCTGACCCTGCAACTCGTCACCTCCATCCAGGTCCCTGACCCTGCAACTCGTCACCTCCATCTGGGTCCCCGGCCCTGCCACTCATCACCTCCATCCAGATCCCTGGCCCTGCCACTCATCACCTCCATCCAGATCCCTGGCCCTGCCACTCGTCACCTCCATCCAGATCCCTGGCCCTGCCACTCGTCACCTCCATCCAGATCCCTGGCCCTGCCACTCGTCACCTCCATCCAGGTTCCTGACCCTGCAACTCGTCACCTCCATCCAGGTCCCTGGCCCTGCAACTCGTCACCTCCATCCAGCTTCCTGGCCCTGCAACTCGTCACCACCATCCGGGTCCCCGGCCCTGCCACTCGTCACCTCCATCCAGGTCCCTGATCCTGCCACTCATCACCTCCATCCAGATCCCTGGCCCTGCAACTCGTCACCACCATCTGGGTCCCCGGCCCTGCCACTCGTCACCTCCATCCAGATCCCTGACCCTGCCACTCGTCACCTCCATCCAGCTTCCTGACCCTGCCACTCGTCACCTCCATCCAGGTCCCTGACCCTGCCACTCGTCACCTCCATCCAGGTCCCTGACCCTGCCACTCGTCACCTCCATCCAGCTCCCTGACCCTGCCACTCGTCACCTCCATCCGGGTCCCTGACCCTGCAACTCGTCACCTCCATCCAGGTCCCTCACCCTGCAACTCGTCACCTCCATCCAGATCCCTGGCCCTGCCACTCGTCACCTCCATCCAGCTTCCTGGCCCTGCCACTCGTCACCACCATCTGGGTCCCCGGCCCTGCCACTCGTCACCTCCATCCAGATCCCTGACCCTGCAACTCGTCACCTCCATCCAGATCCCTGACCCTGCCACTCGTCACCTCCATCCAGCTCCCTGACCCTGCAACTCGTCACCTCCATCCAGGTCCCTCACCCTGCAACTCGTCACCTCCATCCAGGTCCCTGACCCTGCACTCGTCAACTCCATCCAGATCCCTGACCCTGCCACTCGTCACCTCCATCCAGCTCCCTGACCCTGCAACTCGTCACCTCCATCCAGGTCCCTCACCCTGCAACTCGTCACCTCCATCCAGGTCCCTGACCCTTCAACTCGTCACCTCCATCCAGGTCCCTCACCCTGCCACTCGTCACCTCCATCCAGGTCCCTGACCCTGCACTCGTCACCTCTATCCAGATCCCTGACCCTGCCACTCGTCACCTCCATCCAGATCCCTGACCCTGCCACTCGTCACCTCCATCCAGCTTCCTGACCCTGCAACTCGTCACCTCCATCCAGGTCCCTGACCCTGCAACTCGTCACCTCCATCCAGGTCCCCGGCCCTGCCACTCGTCACCTCCATCCAGCTTCCTGACCCTGCCACTCGTCACCTCCATCCAGGTCCCTGACCCTGCCACTCGTCACCTCCATCCAGGTCCCCGGCCCTGCCACTCGTCACCTCCATCCAGCTTCCTGACCCTGCCACTCGTCACCTCCATCCAGGTCCCTGACCCTGCCACTCGTCACCTCCATCCAGGTCCCTGACCCTGCCACTCGTCACCTCCATCCAGGTCCCTGACCCTGCCACTCGTCACCTCCATCCAGGTCCCTGACCCTGCCACTCGTCACCTCCATCCAGGTCCCTGACCCTGCAACTCGTCACCTCCATCCAGGTCCCTCACCCTGCCACTCATCACCTCCATCCAGGTCCCCGGCCCTGCCACTCGTCACCTCCATCCAGGTCCCTGACCCTGCAACTCGTCACCTCCATCCAGGTCCCTGACCCTGCCACTCGTCACCTCCATCCAGGTCCCTGACCCTGCCACTCGTCACCTCCATCCAGGTCCCTGACCCTGCCACTCGTCACCTCCATCCGGGTCCCTGACCCTGCCACTCGTCACCTCTATCCAGGTCCCTGACCCTGCCACTCGTCACCTCCATCCAGGTCCCTGACCCTGCCACTCGTCACCTCCATCCAGGTTCCTGACCCTGCCACTCGTCACCTCCATCCGGGTTCCCGACCTTGCTACTCGTCACCTCCATCCAGGTCCCTGACCCTGCCACTCGTCACCTCTATCCAGGTCCCTGACCCTGCCACTCGTCACCTCCATCCGGGTCCCTGACCCTGCAACTCGTCACCTCCATCCAGGTCCCTGACCCTACCACTCATCACTTGTATCCAGATCCCTGACCCTGCCACTCGTCACCTCCATCCGGGTTCCCGACCTTGCTACTCGTCACCTCCATCCAGGTCCCTGACCCTGCACTCGTCACCTCCATCCAGGTCCCTGACCCTATCACTCATCACTTGTATCCAGATCCCTGACCCTGCCACTCGTCACCTCTATCCAGGTCCCTGACCCTGCCACTCGTCACCTCCATCCAGGTCCCTGACCCTGCAACTCGTCACCTCCATCCAGGTCCCTGACCCTTCAACTCGTCACCTCCATCCAGGTCCCTGACCCTACCACTCATCACCTCCATCCAGGTCCCTGACCCTGCCACTCGTCACCTCCATCCAGGTCCCCGGCCCTGCCACTCGTCACCTCCATCCAGATCCCTGATCCTGCCACTCATCACCTCCATCCAGGTCCCTGACCCTACCACTCATCACCTCTATCCAGCTTCCTGACCCTGCCACTCGTCACCTCCATCCAGGTCCCTGACCCTGCCACTCGTCACCTCCATCCAGATCCCTGACCCTGCCACTCGTCACCTCCATCCAGGTTCCTGACCCTACCACTCGTCATCTCTATCCAGCTTCCTGACCCTGCCACTCGTCACCTCCATCCAGGTCCCTGACCTTGCTACTCGTCACCTCCATCCGGGTCCCCGACCTTGCCACTCGTCACCTCCATCTGGGTCCCCGGCCTTGCCACTCGTCACCTCCATCCAGATCCCTGACCCTGCCACTCGTCACCTCTATCCAGGTCCCCGACCTTGCTACTCGTCACCTCTATCCAGGTTCCTGACCCTGCCACTCATCACCTCCATCCAGGTCCCCGACCTTGCTACTCGTCACCTCCATCCAGGTCCCCGGCCCTGCCACTCGTCACCTCTATCCAGGTTCCTGACCCTGCCACTCATCACCTCCATCCAGGTCCCCGACCTTGCTACTCGTCACCTCTATCCAGATCCCTGACCCTGCAACTCGTCACCTCCATCCAGGTCCCTCACCCTGCAACTCATCACCTCCATCCAGGTCCCTGACCCTGCACTCGTCACCTCCATCCAGGTCCCTGACCCTACCACTCGTCACCTCTATCCAGCTTCCTGACCCTGCCACTCGTCACCTCCATCCAGGTCCCTAACCCTGCCACTCGTCACCTCCATCCAGGTCCCTGACCCTGCACTCGTCACCTCCATCCAGGTCCCTGACCCTACCACTCGTCACCTCTATCCAGCTTCCTGACCCTGCCACTCGTCACCTCCATCCAGGTCCCTGACCCTGCACTCGTCACCTCCATCCAGGTCCCTGACCCTGCACTCGTCACCTCCATCCAGGTCCCTGACCCTACCACTCATTACCTCCATCCGGGTCCCCGGCCCAGCCACTCGTCACCTCCATCCAGGTCCCTGACCCTGCACTCATCACCTCCATCCAGGTCCCTGACCCTACCACTCATCGCCTCCATCCGGGTTCCTAACCTTGCCACTCGTCACCTCCATCCGGGTCCCCGGCCCAGCCACTCGTCACCTCCATCCGGGTCCTCAACTTTGCCATTCGCCATCTTCACCCAGTTTCTAACCCTGCCAATCACCGCCTGCATTCACTCTCCAACTCTGCTGCTCACCACTTTCCCCCCTGACCTGCCTCACCACCCGTCCCATTCCTCGACTCTGCCGATAATGCTCGTCTCCCCAACTTGCACCTCCCCCAAAAGGCAGAGCAGTCACAATGCTGGTTCAAATTCAAGGCAGAAAAAGGGAGGCCCGTTCCACCAGATCTCACGATCAAAGTGACGTGTTTCAAGAGTTCCATTTGGTTGCTCCACGTCCACCTTTACGGTCTTGGACTTTGCAAGCCCAAAGCTTCGGCTAATATTCCTACCTGGGGTCGTGATCCCACAGTTTGGGAATCCCTTATAATAATTATTTAAAGATTTATCAAGTGTGGATACTCCTCCAATAAACTGTGGCCAAAATGTGCATGTAAACCTGAAGATCAGTGTTATAAGAGTCAAATTCATAGCCAGATGCAATAAATAAAGGGTTGTGTGGCAGAGCACTTAAAATACTGCTGCCATTTAGTATATTCATTTTTTTTTAAACAAAATACATTTACATTTTGACAGCACACAACTATAAATTGCATGGCTCTAAAACATTTTGAACGTTGTCATTTAATCACTTCTGTCTTCCACCTTATCACAGATATTCCCATTTCTTCATTCCTCCCATATTCCATTTCCTTGTCTCTACTCTTCCCTAAAACTTGTTGTGACTCTACCCTCTACCAATTGTGCTGAAAGGTGAATGACTTGAAATGTTGGCCGGACACCTCTGTTCTGGAGTCATTCGGTGGCAGGAGTGGAATTAAGAGCAATTCGCTTTGTGAGGCAGATTGGCTGACCCTGTGGCACCTTGCATTGTTCAGCTCATTGCATATATATCGGTTAGGAGCTCACTTAATCATATGGCAGGGAAGCTGGAAGTCACCGTCCTCACCATTACCTCACGGGCTGAGCTCTGGGCACTATATTTAAAAGGTATGTGGAAAGCCATTCTCTGTCTGCCAGCTAGTAGCTTGGGATTCTGCTGAAACCAGGATTCCCACAGTTCAACGAAGCCTCCCTGGAGATTTTCCTGCAAGCTGTCCACGAAAGGTGGGAGGTGTTGCTTTCCAAGGATGGCAGCAGGAGGCTCTCCCATTTGCCCACAGTGGCCTGGCTGGAGGTGGCAGCAGACATTAGCGTCCATGGGACCCCGACCCACCAAAGAACTGCACTGCAATGCAGGAAGATGAACAATCTGCTACGTTCAGCCAGGGTAAATTACACTGTCTACTCACATTAACATTCATAAGGGCATTAGGCAGTGTAAGTGTTAGAGTGCATAAGGATATCAGACAGGAGTTTGGGTTGCAGAACTCAGCAGCTGATGGGACATGTGCACTGATTGTGAGGCAGCCATTTATTGCTCTTGATCTTCTATCAGTTGGCACAGTAAAAAATCTTACAACACCAGGTTAAAGTTCAACAGGTTTATTTCGAATCACTAGCTTTCGGAGCACAGCTCCTTCACGTGATGAAGGAGCAGCGCTCTGAAAGCTAGTGATTCAAAACAAACCTGTTGAACTTTAACCTGGTGTTGGAAGACTTCTTACTGTGCCCACCCCAGTCCAACGCTGGCATCTCCGCATCATTCTATATGGGGGGGGGGGGGTGTGTGCTCAGGAGCTGCAATAGGCATGCATGCTCCTAAAGTTTACATGCTGCCATGGGGGTGAAAATCAGTCTGTCTGTGTGCAGTACAAAAGCGTTCATAATAAGAAAGTGGGCAGAGGCAGCATTCCGGACATTTGAGTCCTCACCCTTTTGAAGAGCAGGCTGCAGATAGACAGGGAGGAATAGGACCATGCCTGTGCTGAATGCAAGGTAGGACTCCCCAGGAATCCAGTGAGAATGCCTCCAGTGCAGGTGTCAGATCCACATATAGAGTAACAGATTGCTTTCATTAAGGATCCTTCTTAGGCATCCACTTGCTTTTCTTCATTCAGGTACCAGCAAGAAATGGAGGGGGGGGGGGGGTTGGGGGGGGAAGCATGACAGAGACCAGCCACAACCCCCTCTCAAAACTTATCTCTGAGGAGGATGCCTTAGAAGCCTCAGAGAATGCATCGTCACAGCGTTCCATTGCACTCTCCGTCAGCGCAAAGAATTTAACCTCGGTGGGTGTATGTTCTTGAGTAGGCTCAGGGTCACAAACTAATGAGTACATCACAGACACAGGTCCACAGCTGGCGGAGGATGTGACAGCTAAGATTTGACATTCGGGGGACCGCTAGAGCCCAGGTTTCTGTTCAGTCCCATGCAGATGGTGATCCCCTGGACTCAACCCTAAGAAATCTGTTAGAGATGCAGAGAAACGATGGGAACATCAGGAAGTGATGCCAAATGACATGCACAGGCCAAAGGCTGGAGGGGTCTGTCCACGTTCTGTCTATTTATTTTAATTTCATGCTTATTACATGTTCTCAGCTGAAATGAAAAAGAGCAGTACAAGGCAAAAAAGTCACTTTTCAATTTATTAAAATTTTGCAAAGATTGAAAGCAAGCTTTAAGATCTGCTTTTAAAATAGTTATTAAAAAAGATAAAAACTCAAAATACACCTGAAGCTAGCTGCTTTTATTACATTATCTAAAAGTTACAGCTGTCTGTATATGTAGCCTTCCTATGACACAAACATGTTTCAATTTAGTGATGAATTATTTTCACCAGCGGCTTTATATAAAGAGCATGCAGAGAGGTACTTTGCAGAACACAGAAAATGCCATGGATTTTCCTGAAGTTTCTTGCTGTATAAATATATACTTTCACTTCGCAATTGAAAAGTGTTTATTTCTCATTCCCTATTTTGGTTGTTGTTGATTCCTTTTACAAATGTTATTGATGAGACTGCGTGGCATCTACAAATAGAAACTGTGCTGCCTGGTTATTGATGGTTTAGCCCATAGTTATCATGAGATATCGAAAGAATCTCCGAGTTCATGGGTAGAAGCTCATCTTTTTGCTGCAACACTGTTTGTTTTTTCAGCTTCAAACTCTGTTGGCCAACAAGCCAGGACCTATGAGAATACAGAATAAAGATTAATTGCATTTCTTCTGTTTGTTGTGATTGCAGAATGTCTCCATTTCACAAATTAATGAGTTATAATCACATACCGAATTGTGGGCTGCGGAGTCCATTGGATTAAAGAGCCCATTCAGACCTTTGAGACTGTTCCCTCTGATAAATAATATACAAACTCCATTGCCATTATTTCATCCTAATTGAGTTAATCTCTTGAGGTGGACCAATAGCCACAGGTAAATAAGCTATTCCCTGGCATGCCATTATTGCTTGGTTAATCTCTAGAAAAAAATTTCAGTTCCCCAAAAGACTAATTTAATCAAAGCTTTGACATCAGTGTTCTTCTGCTTCAATTTTCACCTCAGTTCTCCTGGACAACAGCGATCCACACCGGGACATGGTTATACAGGCACTATGAGACTTTCAGCACCTCAACCAAGTGTCTTTCCTTTGCAGATAAATGTTCGCAGGCTTTTCCAGCATCCAACAGTACAGTTAAATCCAACGCTGTATTTGTGTAATCTCCAATTATGCAGTTTCCGACAACATTCAATAATAACAGTCTAAAATTGGAAACCCTCCCGATTCTTAATTACTGAGGTCAAAGATATCCTCAGCTACATGACTGAGACCATCGGCGAATTCTCCATTCCTGAGACTAAGGGCGCGATTCTCCAGGAAAATTTCTAAGTGTGGTAGAGAGCGGCAATTGCCGCGAGCGTCCCGGTGCTCGACCCAGCGAGGCTGCCGACACAACTCAATGTTAATTGGTCCACTTAACGAGGCCTCGCAGGCTTCTCACCGCAAATGAAGGCTCACCAGCTGATATGCCAGGACGAGCGCAGGAGATTCCACCGGCAATGCGTGGCATCTAGGCCAACACTGCTTGGGTGGCGACCGCAGTTGAAAGACTGGTCCAAGACATCGGCACAATCAGTGTCCAAGGCATCACGCAGTCGATGATGGCCATAGCTGATGTCTCAGCAGAATGCCCGACTAGCTGGGGGATGTCACCCAGTACCAGGCTGACCTTGATGAGGTTCTAATGAACATTCCTGCTCCTAGATGGGCATGGCTGAGGCGCCGTGGCGCCTGTCCTAGTCGCAGGTGGGTATTGCTGAGGTACTGCAGAGCACGGTCTAATCACTGAGGGCGTTGACACAATGGTGCAGAACATGGGGAACGACCACGGCTGGCAGAGCCAGGTGATGCAGGGGCAACCAGCGCTCGATCCAGCCGCCCCTCTGTCCCAAGGTAAAACACAGGGCCCTATGGAGTGGCGATGTCCCATGGAGTGGAGACGGTGGCCACCAGCTCTCTCGACGTCCACCCCTTTGATGAGGCCGCGTCTCGAAGTCAACACACAGGACAGGGAAGCACGGCTGTGAATGTACCTCCGACAAGTGAGCTGGCCCTCCGGCTTCAGAGCCCCCTGAGGACGCCCGCCAGGGGCATCAAAGGCCAGGGCATGAGGTAAGCAGCTGGCTACCTCCACCTCAGATGTGCATTCTGGGGCGACACCAGACGTAGCGGTAGAGTAAGGAGGGCCAAGCACGTTGAGGATCACTGAGGGCATGGGGGGAGGAGTGGGGATTGGGCGTTGTGGGAGTGGGGGGGTGGCACCATCGGGAGAGTGGGGACTTGTATTACACATTAAACACTCTTATGCACAAGCGGTATGGTGTCTCTGTCATTTTCTTCCTCAATGTGGGCCGACAACCGAACCCTTGGCCCATCTGTCCAGGCATCTTCCCCTCCCCGTGGCACCCACCCACCATCCGGCCGTGAACATGTCCCCGGAGCTGTTTCCCATCCCTTGGGTGTTCGGATGTTGTCTGCTGCATGTTTGGTGTTGCCACCCGCAGTGTTCAAGCACAGTGTGCAGGCATTAAGGTGTGATTGGGATGCTAGACAATGACTCCCACATGTCACATGGCCCGCCCACCCATGGGAATCCACTTGGGATGTGTGAAGTGCTCACTTAACCACGATTGCCAATTCCCTATTAGCGATAGCCTTCAGCCACATGGCCAGAGGCCTCGACAGTCCAGGGGTTATGGGTGGTCAGTGGGGCAGATGGGCAGGGACAAGGGTTGACCCTGGAGTAGGTAAGCCTGATCCAGTGGTTGGCATGGTGGTGCCGTGGGCAGTTGCCCTCTGAGGTTGTCACCCAGCGCCTCTCCCTGCCCTCCTATGGCGGCCCAGCCCTGTGGAGAGACCCCCTGCCAATCACTGGGGTGACAGGCTCAGCGCCCCCAGGTTCTTTGCCTGTGAGCAAAGATGGCTACTCACCTCCTTGGCTCTCCACAGAAGCCACTCCCCCAGAGTTCACGGCCGGGAGTCCCCAAGCCTCCGCGCCGCAATCGCGCTTGGCGCGGCGGTGGAAAATGGGACATCAGACCCGCGATCGGGTCCGACGCCTTCCCGGGGACCGGAGAATCCCCGGCAATCGTGCAGGCGCGGTCGATGCGGCGCCGGTCAAGGACCATTGAAAAAGGCCTCCGCGGCGATTATCCGCCGACAACTGGCCGAGTTCCCACCAGCGTGGTTTACTCATGGTTCCACCCGGCGGAGCTCAGAGTGGTGGCTGCAGACTCAGTCCACGGCCGCATTGGTGGGGGGGGGCGGAGGGATCCGTCACCGAGGGGGACCTCCAGGACGACCGAGCTCGTGATTGGGGGCCACCGATCGATGGGCGCACGCGATCTGGGCCTATATTTTCGGGGCCGGCGTGCTGTGTGGGTCCGCCATGTTGCACGGACCCGCGGCGGGAAGTGCAGGGCCCTGTATCGGCAGCCGGAGCTGCGAGGGCTACTCCAGGGCCCTGTCAGCCCCCTGCAAAACGGAGCATTTTCTCCAGGAAACTCCAGAGTGATTCAAGCCCGTTTTCACGCGGGGGTGGGGACATAGCTCCATTATCAGAGAATTCCGCCCTATGTTTTTCAAAAGGAGTACTAACCGAAGCTAGTGTGACCACTTGCTGGGGAGGCCACTGAATGACAGGAGGCCGTTGGATATGGGGTGGCTCTCGTTCATTGTATGGAAATTGGGTTGAAGTGGTGATATTGGTCTCTCGCAACGCTACGGCGAGAACCCGATTGTGCTTATGGGAGTGGGCCAGGAGCATCGCAAAGTGTTTGACGCCTGTCGCGTTTCTCGTTTTTGGCCGCTTCCGTTATTCACTGGACTTGTTTCGCTTGAGCAAGAGCGGAACGAGGCCGGAGAATTACGGCCAAAGTGTTAACTGTGGCGCAGGATTCGTGGAGTTCTACGGCAGCAAAACTGGCGCCGCACTCAGCTATTGTCACTTGGAACACAATTAATTCCAATGAGAAAAGGTGCCAGATTTGCCAGGTCGGAGATTAACAGTCGGGAGGCTGACAAGCTGCAGCCACATTCGCGCACTCCAATCCCCACATACACCATCCCAGACAACAAGATGGCAGCGAGGAGAGTGGCACCCCGTTTCATGGATGCCGATCTGGAGACACTCCTGGACACGGAGGAGGCGAGGCGGTTGATCCTGTATCCCGGTCCGGGAAGGAGGCTGTCAGCCGCCGCCGTTCCAAGGCATGGGCACAGATGGCAGAGGCAGTCAGTGCCGTGAGCAACGCTGTCCGGACCGGCCGGCAGTGCCGGACGAAACTGCACAACCTCCTCAGGGCGGCCAGGGTGGGCAGGCAACACTGTGCCCCTGGCACTAACCGCTTCCCACACACACACACACATAACCCGACACTGTGCCCCCCCCCCCAACTCGGAAGGCGGCCGGATGCCCACCTTGCACCACATGTCAGCATCATCCTCCCCTCCACACCACCCTCTGACCTACTACCCCCCGGCTCGTGGTCTAATCATGCGTCTTGTCCTGTGTCTAGTAGGATCTGCTGCTGATGTGGCATTTCCACCCCATGTCCCCCGCCCCTAGCCAGTGCCACAGCCGGAGCACCACCCCCATAGGCCGAGCAGTGATGAGGAGAGAAGCTCGGACGGCAGCCGTCGACTCGAGACTCAGGACACCCCCGGAGTTCAAGTCCAATGTTGACACAGTTTTCCTGTCACAGCTGTCTCCTACACTCTCCACCATCCCAGAGACACTCACCTCGGTTGGGCACTTTAGCAAAGAGGCTCCTGGGACACCATCTGGTGCGCCCCACATAGCTCCAGTACATCCGGTGTTGGTCGGAACTCCCGAGGGGGAGGACGGTCAGAGGACTAGCTGCCGTCCAGACGGTTTTGGGCTTCTGGAATGGACAGTCCCATCAATTGTTGGCATGCAGTCGCAGAGCCAGGGACTACATGAGGGGTTGTTGACGAACATCCAGCACCTGCAGGCGAAGGTGGATGACTACAACCGCGTACAGTAGCAGGAGGTGGTACCGATCATGCGTATCACCCAGGCCAACATCGCATGTGTGGCGTCCACAGTGGAGGCATTTGGGGCAAGGGTTGTGGCTATGCTTCAGCATGTCTAAGGCCTGAGGCATTCTGTGTGGCACTGGCTGAGGCTCAGGACAGAGTTGCTGCCTCACAGGCAGCCAGAGCCACCTGGAAATTGCAGCGGCATTTCTGAATGTGGCCTAGTCACAGCAGGCCACGGCTGGGAACGTCAGCAGCATTGCCCAAGCGCTGGTAGATGTGGCACAGACACAGAGGGAGGTGGCCCAGTCCCAATCAGAGATTGTCCATGCCCTGCGCTCCATGGCCGCGAGCATGCAGTTACTGGTTGAGACCAGAGTGGACATCCAGGACTGTCAGTGCCAGGTGACGGGGAAGCCTCAGGGGAGAGCTCCGCTCACGCCCCCGTCCCATGGAGTAGCCCGAGGGCCATCGATTGAGGGAGGAGGAGATGATGCGGCCCATGCCATTGGCTCCCGCAGGGGAGGTGCCAGAATATCACAGCACCTCGGACTTCCCCCCTCCTGTTCTTGGCGCATCTGCTGGGTAGAGGGCAGAACACAGCGGCACCATGCCACCTGCGACACCCAAGAAGCCGAAGGCGCCTGTCAACAGGGACTCAGATCACAGGGTGGGAATCGCAGCTGGCCACCTCCACCCCTGATGTGCCATCTGGGGATCCACCAAGACAAAGTATTAGGGCCCGTAAGGCCAGAAAGTTAGACACCAATTAAGTTGACACAGGTGCAGGGCACAGTTTAGGGATAGGGACTAGGGCACAAATCTGTATATATGTTCACACTGTTACAAACTGGCTCGGTGCTCTGTCAGATGGGTGTGAGGGGTGGGCTGGTCTGGGATGGCCATAGAGGCCCTGGCACACATGTCGTGAGGCCTCCCGTGCCTGCCCGGGCCCCATGTCCTGCCCACCCTCCCCCTCCCCCACAACCTCCTCATCGGACGAGGGCTGGTGTTCATCCAACTCCTTCAGCACGTCGTCCCTCTACTGCGCGATGTTGTGGATGACGCAGCAGGCCGCCACGATGCAGGCCACCCTCTCAGCAGCATACTGGAGATCTCCTCCAGAGGGATCCTGGCACCTGAACCACATCTTCAGTAGGCCGAAGCACCGTTCGACCACATTCCTGGCTGCTGCATGGGCGTTGTTGTAGCGGGTCTCCACATCAATCTGTGGCCTCCAGATTGGTGTCATCAGCCATGACCGCTGTCACCCAGGAGCCAACCCCCCATCCAGGGGAGGGGTTGGCCAGGCAGCCCACAGTGGCGCCTCCCCGTGTCCTACCTCTTCTCTCTCCCTCATCAGCCACAACGGCAGTTTCAGGATTTTTAAAAGCACAAGTGAACCGCCCGCCGGGAACTCGGCCCATCGGAGGTGGAGAATCGTGGAGGCCCCGGAGAATACTGGGTCAGTCCCGCTAATGATATGCAAACGGTGTTTACAGTACGTGCATTCTGAATCACATTGACACCGCTGTTGAGGTGATGGAGAATTGCGATTTGCCGCCAAATCGCGGCTCGCCGTGATTTCGGCATTGGAACCGATTCACCGCCCAATTGAGTTTCCCAATTTCAGCGATAGCCAGCAGACATTCCTGACCCGTGTCTTTTACTCGTATTTGATAGACATTTACAGCACCTGCAGGTTACTTTGTGTCATCAACTGGTCACTTTCTGGCTACAGGCCTTCAGCTGGCTCTCAGATAAGTGACAGGAGAAAGATTTTGGTTGAGAGACAATTATTGGGCGGGATTCTCCCCTACCCGGCGGGGCGGGACATACCGGCACCGAGGAGTGGCGATCATGGCGGAGGTCAACAGCAGCCGGCGCAGAGGGAAAGAGTGCCCTCACGGCACAGGCCCGCCCGCGGATCAGTGGGCCCCGATCGCGGGCCAGGCCACCGTGGGGGCACCCCCCGGGGCCAGATCCCCTCGTGCCCCCCTCCCCCAAGGACCCCGCAGGCCGCCCGTCAAGCCAGGTCCCGCCGGTACGGACCTGGTTTGATTTACGCCGGCGGGGCCGGCCGAAAACGGGCGGCCGCTCGGCCCATCGCGGGCCGGAGAATCGCCGGGGGGGGGGGGGGCCGCTGCTAGCAGCCGCCGACCGGCGCGGCGCAATTCCCGCCCCCGCCAAAACCCTGGCGTCGGAGAATTCGGCAGCCGGCGTAGGGGCGGGATTCATGCCGCCCCCGGCGATTCTCCGACCCGGCCGGGGGGGGGGGGGGGTGGGGGGGGATCGGAGAATCCCGCCCAAGATAAGCAAGTGCAGGGCAGGGGAGAGCTACATTTTCCTTCTCGAGATCCAGGGGTACAATCCTGCTTCTTCTAGCCTCACAAAGGACATAAATAAACTTACCTGTGCTGCCATGATAGTTTACATGGAACTGAAACCTTATGCTTTGTTTAAAATAGGTTGAAAACAGAGGTGCCAAAACTAACACCAGACTTTTATTTTGCATGACCTTTTCTGAGGTAAGTTTGCACGGCAACTCTTTATTTAATATGCAAGTCATTTGACACTACCAGAGAAACAGTGATACATATAGACAAGCAGATGAGGCAGCTTAGTAAATAAGCAATAAGATCCTGATCAATGTGTCATTAATCTCAGTTAACTGAAGGTACAGGATCCTATGACTTTCAAAATAAAAGAAGTAAAGGTAATGCATTAAATATGGCTTGGAGCTGATCTCAGATAAAGGTGACAATAGTGACACTGGGCTGGAGACAGGACCAATCAATCCAGGTTCCTGCTCCTGATTTTTATCTAATGACCCCTGCTGGAAAGTGCACGTGTAAATATTGTGTCGATCACAGTCAAGCCCATTCCTTTTCATGTCAACACACCTCTGATGTTCGCATCAAAAATTGTGAAACTGATATCCCAACACAAGTCAATATCTTCAAGAGAGAAAGGGAGAAAATCTGATGTAAATAAATGTGGCTTGAAATGAAGGGTGTCTCTAAGACATGGGAAAAGCAACCACACCTCCTTTGGGAATATCACTGTCTGGTCATGAACTAAACCGGTGTTGCCTTCATCCTAGAAGCAATCTTTCTTTTAGTTTCATTCTTGCATTTTTACTTTACATTAGAGGCTTGCAAGGTCTGAACAGAACAATAATCAACAAAGGCTCAATTCTGAGATCCACACTATTCTGATGAGATTCCTTGGTGCCTTGCAAAATTAGCTCCCAATCTTTGGAAGAAATGTAATCATAATTATTATCTATATTGACTAAACCACAACAGTTTTTGTCAATAACTATTTTTCTTATTTTTGTCAATGAAAATACTGGACTAATTAGGAATAATATTTACTGACATGCTATGAATTAATAGAGGGACGTTAGATGACATCACAATGGATGAGCGTCAATTAGTTTATGAACATGTTGTGGTCCTTGAGGTTGAAATAAACCTTTGAACTAATTTCAATTTTTGTTATTTTATTTAAATGAACTTACAGAACCAAGACAACCCCAGCCTGTGGCATCGAACTGAAGTACGCAGGCGAGGCCAAGCGACAAACCATCATTGACGCATTCACCGAGGCATATGAGAAAAGAGGCCTCAGACTAAGCATTCGGAAAACAAAGGTTCTCTACCAACCCACTCCTGCCACACAAAGCTGCCCCCCAACCAACAAGATTCACAGTAAGCCCGTGGACAATGTGGATCATTTCCCTTACCTCGGGAGCCTCCTCTCGGTGCGAGCTGACATTGACGAGATACAACATGGATTCCAGTGCGCCAGTGCAATCTTCAGACGCCTGAGGAACAGAGTGTTCGAAGACCGAGACCTCAAATCCATGGTCTACAGAGCAGCCATGGTCCCCGCCCTCCTGTATGCATCAGAAACATGGACAATGTACACAAACACCTCAAATCATGGAGAGATATCACTAACAATGCCTCCACAAAATCCTGCAAATCCATGGTAGGATAGGCATCCCAATATGAGTGTCCATTGCAGGAAAGTATCCCCAGTATCGAGGCACTGGCCACGCTCGACCAGCTGTGGTGGGTGGGCCACATTGCCCACATGCCCGACACAAGACTCCTGAAACAAGTGTTCTACTCCGAGCTCCGCAATGGCAAGCGATCACTAGAAGGGCAGAGGAAACACTACAAGGACACTGAAAGCCTCCTTAAATAAATGCAACATCTCCATCGACACATGGGAATCGCTTAGCTTAGAACGCATAACTTGGCGAAAATCACCTCAGTCAATCACCTCGAGCGTCGTAGAGTAGACCACGCAGAGGCTAAGCATAAACAGTGGAAGGAGAGTGCAGAATCCAGAGCGTCCCACCCACCCACCTAATCAAACGCACCTGCCAAATCTGTGGTTGAGTCTGCGGATCCAGGATTGGATTATTCCACCGCAGAAACCACCTCCCCTGAGTGGAATCAAGAAGCCCAAGAAGAACAGGAGGAGCACCAATGATTTTAAATTTGCTTATGTCATTTAGAATAAATTACCAGTGAGCTTCCTGTGGTGTTGTTTGTAGTAAGTCAGAAGGAACGCCATTAGTGTCCCAATTGTTACAAAGCAAAGTGTGATTGAGAAAATGCAAGATGTAAGTGTGGTGCAGGAGGTGCATGTTCCAAACAAAACTTTCATATTATTAAATGTTAGTGACATTGGGCATGTGAGTCAAATTTAGTACAATATGAGGGGCTGGTTCAGCACAGTGGGCTAAATAGCTGGCTTGTAATGCAGAACAAGGCAGCAGCGCGGGTTCAATTCCCGTACCGGCCTCCCCGAACAGGCACCGGAATGTGGCGACTAGGGGCTTTTCACAGTAACTTCATTGAAGCCTACTTGTGACAATAAGCGATTATTATTATTATAATATCTAGCAAGGCTAGAGAACAAAGATGCAGGAAATAATTGGAGGTTTAGGGTGGGAATAGGCTGAAAAGAATGAAATGAAGGGAGAAAGAAATTGAAAGGGAAATGGGGAGAGGGAGTGGGGAGATGGCTAGTGGAAACAGAAGGAAAGTGAAGATCAAGGAAGCAGGAGGATGTCGTGGAGTGGGACAGATAAAGAGGATGAGGACAGGATGAGAGGTTGGAGGAGACAGGAATGAAGAGAGGAGGAGAAGGAAGAAGAGTGAGAGGCAAAGTGAAAAGGGATAAAGGTTGGGAGTTGAGAGAGGTGTGAAAGAACTACTTTGAGGGACCGAAAGGCAGTGAGCAAAATGATGATCAGTAGGTGAAAAGGGACATAAGAACATAAGAACTAGGAGCAGGAGTAGGCCATCTGGCCCCTCGAGCCTGCTCCACCATTCAATTAGATCATGGCTGATCTTTTGTGGACTCAGCTCCACTTTCCGGCCCGAACACCATAACCCTTAATCCCTTTATTCTTCAAAAAACTATCTATCTTTATCTTAAAAACATTTAATGAAGGAGCCTCTACTGCTTCACTGGGCAAGGAATTCCATAGATTCACAACCCTTTGAGTGAAGAAGTTCCTCCTAAGCGCAGTCCTAATTCTACTTCTCCTTATTTTGAGGCTATGCCCCCTAGTTCTGCTTTCACCCGCCAGTGGAAACAACCTGCCTGCATCTATCCTATCTGTTCCCTTCATAATCTTATATGTTTCTATAAGATCCTCCCTCATCCTTCTAATTCCAACGAGTACAGTCCCAGTCTACTCAACCTCTCCTCGTAATCCAATCCCTTCAGCTCTGGGATTAACCTAGTGAATCTCCTCTGCACACCCTCCAGTGCCAGTACGTCCTTTCTCAAGTAAGAAGACCAAAACTGAACACAATACTCCAGGTGTGGCCTCACTAACACCTTATACAATTGCAGCATAACCTCCCTAGTCTTAAACTCCATCCCTCTAGCAATGAAGGACAAAATTCCATTTGCCTTCTTAATCACCTGTTGCACCTGAAAACCAACTTTTTGCGACTCATGCACTAGCACACCCAGATCTCTCTGCACAGCAGCATGTTTTAATATTTTATCATTTAAATAATAATCCCTTTTGCTGTTATTCCTACCAAAACGGATAACCTCACATTTGTCAACATTGTATTCCATCTGCCAGACCCTAGCCCATTCACTTAGCCTATCCAAATCCCTCTGCAGACTTCCAGTATCCTCTGCCCTTTTTGCTTTACCACTTATCTTATGTCGTCTGCAAACTTGGACACATTGCCCTTGGTCCCCAACTCCAAATCATCTATGTAAATTGTGAACAGTTGTGGGCCCAACACTGATCCCTGAGGGACACCACTAGCTACTGATTGCCAACCAGAGAAACACCCATTAATCCCCACTCTTGGCTTTCTATTAATTAACCAATCCTCTATCCATGCTACTACTTTCCCCTTAATGCCATGCATCTTTATCTTTTTTTTTATTAAATATTTTATTGAAAATTTTTGGTCAACCAACACAGTACATTGTGCATCCTTTACACAATATTATAACAACACAAATAACAATGACCTATTTTATAAACAAAAAATGAATAAATAATAAATAACAAAAATGAAAACTAGCCCTAATTGGCAACTGCCTTGTCACAAGTAACACTCTCCAAAAATATAATTTAACAGTCCAATATATAATTATCTGTAGCAACGACCTATACATACTATACAGTATATATTAACAACCCTGAGAGTCCTTCTGGTTCCTCCTCCCCCCCCCCCCGATCCTGGGCTGCTGCTGCTGCCTTCTTTTTCCCATTCCGTCTATCTTTCTGCGAGGTATTCGACGAACGGTTGCCACCGCCTGGTGAACCCTTGAGCCGACCCCCTTAGGACGAACTTAATCCGCTCTAGCTTTATAAACCCCGCCATGTCATTTATCCAGGTCTCCACCCCCGGGGGCTTGGCTTCTTTCCACATTAGCAATATCCTGCGCCGGGCTACTAGGGACGCAAAGGCCAAAACATCGGCCTCTCTCGCCTCCTGCACTCCCAGCTCTTGTGCAACCCCAAATATAGCCAACCCCCAGCTTGGTTCGACCCGGACTCCTACTACTTTTGAAAGCACCTTTATCACCCCCATCCAAAACCCCTGTAGTGCCGGGCATGACCAAAACATATGGGTATGATTCGCTGGGCTTCTCGAGCACCTCGCACACCTATCCTCCACTCCAAAAAATTTACTGAGCCGTGCTCCAGTCATATGTGCCCTGTGTAATACCTTAAACTGAATCAGGCTTAGCCTGGCACACGAGGACGACGAGTTTACCCTGCTTAGGGCATCTGCCCACAGCCCCTCCTCGATCTCCTCCCCCAGCTCTTCTTCCCATTTCCCTTTTAGTTCATCTACCAAAGTCTCCCCTTCGTCCCTCATTTCCCTATATATATCTGACACCTTACCATCCCCCACCCATGTCTTTGAGATCACTCTGTCCTGCACCTCTTGTGTCGGGAGCTGCGGGAATTCCCTCACCTGTTGCCTCGCAAAAGCCCTCAGTTGCATATACCGGAATGCATTCCCTTGGGGCAACCCATATTTCTCGGTCAGCGCTCCCAGACTCGCGAACTTCCCATCCACAAACAGATCTTTCAGTTGCGTTATTCCTGCTCTTTGCCACATTCCATATCCCCCATCCATTCCCCCCGGGGCAAACCTATGGTTGTTTCTTATCGGGGACCCCCCCAAGGCTCCAGTCTTTCCCCTATGCCGTCTCCACTGTCCCCAAATCTTCAGTGTAGCCACCACCACCGGGCTTGTGGTGTAGTTCCTCGGTGAGAACGGCAATGGGGCTGTCACCATAGCCTGTAGGCTAGTCCCCCTACAGGACGGCCTCTCTAATCTCTTCCACGCCGCTCTCTCCTCCTCTCCCATCCACTTACTCACCATTGAAATATTAGCGGCCCAATAATACTCACTTAGGCTCGGTAGTGCCAGCCCCCCCCCTATCCCTGCTACGCTGTAAGAATCCCTTCCTCACTCTCGGGGTCTTCCCGGCCCACACAAAACCCATGATGCTCTTTTCAATCCTTTTAAAAAAAGCCTTCGTGATCACCACCGGGAGGCACTGAAACACAAAGAGGAATCTCGGGAGGACCACCATCTTAACCGCCTGCACCCTCCCTGCCATTGACAGGGATACCATATTCCATCTCTTGAAATCCTCCTCCATCTGTTCCACCAACCGCGTTAAATTTAACCTATGCAATGTGCCCCAATTCTTAACTATCTGGATCCCCAGGTAACGAAAGTCCCTTGTTACCTTCCTCAACGGTAGGTCCTCTATTTCTCTACTCTGCTCCCCTGGATGCACCACAAACAACTCACTTTTCCCCATGTTCAATTTATACCCTGAAAAATCCCCAAACTCCCCAAGTATCCGCATTATTTCTGGCATCCCCTCCGCCGGGCCCGCCACGTATAGTAGCAAATCGTCCGCATACAAAGACACCCGGTGCTCTTCTCCTCCCCTAAGTACTCCCCTCCACTTCTTGGAACCCCTCAACGCTATCGCCAGGGGCTCAATCGCCAGTGCAAACAATAATGGGGACAGAGGGCATCCCTGCCTTGACCCTCTATGGAGCCGAAAATATGCAGATCCCCGTCCATTCGTGACCATGCTCGCCACTGGGGCCCTATACAACAGCTGCACCCATCTAACATACCCCTCTCCAAAACCAAATCTCCTCAACACCGCCCACAAATAATCCCACTCCACTCTATCAAATGCTTTCTCGGCATCCATCGCCACTACTATCTCCGTTTCTCCCTCTGGTGGGGCCATCATCATTACCCCTAACAACCTCCGTATATTCGTGTTCAGCTGTCTCCCCTTCACAAACCCAGTTTGGTCCTCGTGGACCACCCCCGGGACACATTCCTCTATTCTCATTGCCATTACCTTGGCCAGGACCTTGGCATCTACATTTAGGAGGGAAATAGGTCTATAGGACCCGCATTGTAGCGGGTCCTTTTCCTTCTTTAAGAGAAGCGATATCGTTGCTTCAGACATAGTCGGGGGCAGTTGTCCCCTTTCCTTTGCCTCATTAAAGGTCCTCGTCAGTACCGGGGCGAGCAAGTCCACATATTTTCTATAGAATTCGACTGGGAATCCATCCGGTCCCGGGGCCTTTCCCGCCTGCATGCTCCTAATTCCTTTCACCACTTCTTCTACCTCGATCTGTGCTCCCAGTCCCACCCTTTCCTGCTCTTCCACCTTGGGAAATTCCAGCCGATCCAAGAAGCCCATCATTCTCTCCCTCCCATCCGGGGGTTGAGCTTCATATAATCTTTTATAAAATGTCTTGAACACTCCATTCACTCTCTCCGCTCCCCGCTCCATCTCTCCTTCCTCATCCCTCACTCCCCCTATTTCCCTCGCTGCTCCCCTTTTCCTCAATTGGTGTGCCAGCAACCTGCTCGCCTTCTCCCCATATTCGTACTGTACACCCTGTGCCTTCCTCCATTGTGCCTCTGCAGTGCCTGTAGTCAGCAAGTCAAATTCTACATGTAGCCTTTGCCTTTCCCTGTACAGTCCCTCCTCCGGTGCTTCCGCATATTGTCTGTCCACCCTCAAAAGTTCTTGCAGCAACCGCTCCCGTTCCTTACTCTCCTGCTTCCCTTTATGTGCCCTTATTGATATCAGCTCCCCTCTAACCACCGCCTTCAACGCCTCCCAGACCACTCCCACCTGGACCTCCCCATTATCATTGAGTTCCAAGTACTTTTCAATGCACCCCCTCACCCTTAGACACACACCCTCATCTGCCATTAGTCCCATGTCCATTCTCCAGGGTGGGCGCCCTCCTGTTTCCTCCCCTATCTCCAAGTCCACCCAGTGTGGAGCGTGATCCGAAATGGCTATAGCCGTATACTCCGTTCCCCTCACCTTCGGGATCAATGCCCTACCCAGCACAAAAAAGTCTATTCGCGAGTAGACTTTATGGACATAGGAGAAAAACGAGAACTCCTTACTCCTAGGTCTGCTAAATCTCCACGGGTCTACACCTCCCATCTGCTCCATAAAATCTTTAAGTACCTTGGCTGCTGCCGGCCTCCTTCCAGTCCTGGACTTCGACCTATCCAGCCCTGGTTCCAACACCGTATTAAAATCTCCCCCCATTATCAGCTTTCCCATCTCTAGGTCCGGAATGCGTCCTAGCATCCGCCTCATAAAATTGGCATCATCCCAGTTCGGGGCATATACGTTTACCAAAACCACCGTCTCCCCCTGTAGTTTGCTACTCACCATCACGTATCTGCCCCCGTTATCCGCCACTATAGTCTTTGCCTCGAACATTACCCGCTTCCCCACTAATATAGCCACCCCCCTGTTTTTCGCATCTAGCCCCGAATGGAACACCTGCCCCACCCATCCTTTGCGTAGCCTAACCTGGTCTATCAGTTTCAGGTGCGTTTCCTGTAACATAACCACATCTGCCTTAAGTTTCTTAAGGTGTGCGAGTACCCGTGCCCTCTTTATCGGCCCGTTCAGCCCTCTCACGTTCCACGTGATCAGCCGAGTTGGGGGGCTTCCTACCCCCCCCCCCCCCCTTGTCGATTAGCCATTACCTTTTTCCAGCTCCTCACCCGGTTCCCACGCAGCTGTATCTCCCCCAGGCGGTGCCCCCCCCGCCCATCCTCTCCCATACCAGCTCCCCCCTCTCCCCAGCAGCAGCAACCCAGTAATTCCCCCCTCCCACCCCCCCCCGCTAGATCCCCCGCTAGCGTAATTACTCCCCCCATGTTGCTCCCAGAAGTCAGCAAACTCTGGCTGACCTCGGCTTCCCCCCGTGACCTCGGCTCGCACCGTGCGACGCCCCCTCCTTCCTGCTTCTCTATTCCCGCCATGATTATCATAGCGTGGGAACCAAGCCCGCGCTTCTCCCTTGGCCCCGCCCCTAATGGCCAACGCCCCATCTCCTCCACCTCCCCTCCTCCCCCCATCACCACCTGTGTGAGAGAGAAAAGTTACCACATCGCAGGATTAGTACATAAAACCCCTCTTTGCCCCCCACATTCGCCCCACCACTTTGTTCGAACGTTCTTTTTAATAACCCGCTCATTCCAGTTTTTCTTCCACAATAAAAGTCCACGCTTCATCCGCTGTCTCAAAGTAGTGGTGCCTCCCTCGATATGTGACCCACAGTCTTGCCGGTTGCAGCATTCCAAATTTTATCTTCTTTTTATGAAGCACCGCCTTGGCCCGATTAAAGCTCGCCCTCCTTCTCGCCACCTCCGCACTCCAGTCTTGATAAACGCGGATCACCGCGTTCTCCCATTTACTGCTCCGAGTTTTCTTTGCCCATCTAAGGACCATTTCTCTATCCTTAAAACGGAGGAATCTCACCACTATGGCTCTGGGAATTTCTCCTGCTCTCGGTCCTCGCGCCATCACTCGGTATGCTCCCTCCACCTCCAACGGACCCGCCGGGGCCTCCGCTCCCATTAACAAGTGCAGCATCGTGCTCACATATGCCCCGACGTCCGCTCCCTCCACACCTTCAGGAAGACCAAGAATCCTCAGGTTGTTCCTCCTTGCGTTGTTTTCCAGTGCCTCTAACCTTTCCACACATCGTTTCTGATGTGCCTCCTGCGTCTCCGTCTTCACCACCAGGCCCTGTATATCGTCCTCATTCTCGGCTGCCTTTGCCTTCACGACCCGAAGCTCCCGCTCCTGGGTCTTTTGTTCCTCCTTTAGCCCTTCGATCGCCTGTAGTATCGGGGCCAACAGCTCTTTCTTCATTTCCTTTTTGATCTCTTCCACACAGCATTTCAAGAACTCTTGTTGTTCAGGGCCCCATGTTAAACTGCCACCTTCCGACGCCATCTTGGTTTTTGCTTGCCTTCCTTGCCGCTGTTCTAAAGGATCCACTGCAATCTGGCCACTCTCTCCTCCTTTTTCCATCCGTATCCAGGGGGGATTCCCTTCTGGTTTACCGCACAGTGTTTTTAGCCGTCAAAATTGCCATTGGGGCTCCTATCAAGAGCCCAAAAGTCCGTTTCACAGGGAGCTGCCGAAACGTGCGACTCAGCTGGTCATCGCCGCACCCGGAAGTCTTGCATCTTTATCTTATGCAACAGCCTTTTGTGTGGCACCTTGTCAAAGGCTTTCTGGAAATCCAGATATACCACATCCATTGGCTCCCCGTTATCTACCGCACTGTTAATGTCCTCAAAGAATTCCACTAAATTAGTTAGGCACGACCTGCCCTTTATGAACCCATGCTGCGTCTGTCCAATGGGACAATTTCCATCCAGATGCCTCGCTATTTCTTCCTTGATGATAGATTCCAGCATCTTCCCTACTACCGAAGTTACGCTCACGGGCCTATAATTACCCGCTTTCTGCCTACCTCCTTTTTTAAACAGTGGTGTCCCGTTTGCTAATTTCCAATCCGCCGGGACCACCCCAGAGTCTAGTGAATTTTGGTAAATTATCACTAGTGCATTTGTAATTTCTCTAGCCATCTCTTTTAGCACTCTGGGATGCATTCCATCAGGTCCAGGAGACTTGTCTACCTTTAGCCCCATTAGCTTGCCCATCACTACCTCCTTGGTGATAACAATCCTCTCAAGGTCCTCACCTGTCATAGCCTCATTTCCATCAGTCACTGGCATGTTATTTGTGTCTTCCACTGTGAAGACCGACCCAAAAAACCTGTTCAGTTCCTCAGCCATTTCGTCATCTCCCATTACTAAATCTCCCTTCTCATCCTCTAAAGGACCAATATTTACCTTAGCCACTCTTTTTTGTTTTATGTATTTGTAGAAACTTTTACTATCTGTTTTTATATTCTGAGCAAGTTTACTCTCATAATCTATCTTACTCTTCTTTATAGCTTTTTTAGTAGCTTTCTGTTGCCCCCTAAAGATTTCCCAGTCCTCTAGTCTCCCACTGATCTTTGCTACTTTGTATGTTTTTTCCTTCAATTTGATACTCTCCCTTATTTCCTTAGATATCCACGGTCGATTTTCCCTCTTTTTACCGCCCTTCCTTTTTGTTGGTATAAAACTTTGCTGAGCACTGTGAAAAATCACTTGGAAGGTTCTCCACTGTTTCTCAACTGTTTCACTATAAAGTCTTTGCTCCCAGTCTACCTTAGCTAGTTCTTCTCTCATCCCATAGTAATCTCCTTTGTTTAAGCACAAAACACTAGTGCTTGATTTTTCCTTCTCACCCTCCATCTGTATTTTAAATTCCACCATATTGTGATCGCTCCTTCCGAGAGGATCCCTAACTATGAGATCATTAATCAATCCTGTCTCATTACACAGGACCAGATCTAGGACCGCTTGTTCCCTCGTAGGTTCCATTACATACTGTTCTAGGAAACTATCACGGATACATTCTATAAACTCCTCCTCAAGGCTGCCTTGACCGACCTGGTTAAACCAATCAACATGTAGATTAAAATCCCCCATGATAACTGCTGTACCATTTCTACATCTGTTATTTCTTTGTTTATTGCCTGCCCCACCATAATGTTACTATTTGGTGGCCTATAGATTACTCCTATCAGTGACTTTTTCGCCTTACTATTCCTGATTTCCACCCAAATGGATTCAACCTTATCCTCCATAGCACCGATGTCATCCCTTACTGTTGCCCGGATGTCATCCTTAAATAACAGAGTTACACCACCTCCCTTACCATCCACTCTGTCCTTCCGAAAGGTTTGATACCCTCGGATATTTAACTCAGTCGTGACCATCCTTTAACCATGTTTCAGTAATGGCCACTAAATCATAGTCATTCACGATGATTTGCGCCATCAACTCATTTACCTTATTCCAAATACTACGAGCATTCAGGTAAAGTACACTTATGTTGGCTTTTTTACCTCTGTTCTGAATCTTAACACCTCGATCAGTAACCTCTCCTAAGTTATATTTCCTCTTAACCTTTCTCCTAATTTTCCTTGTCGCCGAACCCATATCTTCCTGTAACAACCTGCCGCGTCGCTTACCATTAATGTTTTCACTTCCCGTTTTATTTCTTTTAGTGTTCCTGGTCCTATTCACTGAGCTCCCCTCAGTCACTGTACCTTGTACTGTCACCCTTTTTGATTTTTGACTATGGCTTCTCTGCCTTACACTTTCCCCCTTACTACCTTTTATTTCTGTCCCTGTTTTACTACCTTCTAACTTCCTGCATCGGTTCCCATCCCCCTGCCACATTAGTTTAAACTCTCCCCAACAGCTCTAGCAAACACCCCCCCTAGGACATTGGTTCCAGTCCTGCCCAGGTGCAGACCGTCCAGTTTGTACTGGTCCCACCTCCCCCAGAACCGGTTCCAATGTCCTAGGAATTTGAATCCCTCCCTCTTGCACCATCTCTCGAGCCACGTATTCATCCACTCTATCCTGACATTCCTACTCTGACTAGCTCGTGGCACTGGTAGCAATCCTGAGACCTTTGAGGTCCTACTTTTTAGTTTAACTCCTAGCTCCCTAAATTCAGCTTGTAGGACCTTGTCCCGTTTTTTACCTATATCGTTGGTGCCTATGTGCACCACGACAGCTGGCTGTTCACCCTCCCCCCCCAGAATGCCCTGCAGCCGCTCCGAGACATCCTTGACCCTTGCACCAGGGAGGCAACATACCATCCTGGAGTCTCGATTGCGTCCGCAGAACCGCCTGTCTATTCCCCTTACAATTCAGTCCCCTATCACTATAGCCCTGCCATTCTTCTTCCTGCCCAGCTGCGCAGCAGAGCCAGCCACGGTGCCATGAACCTGGCTGCTGCTGCCAGCCCCTGGTGAGCCATCTCCCTCAACAGTATCCAAAGCGGTATATCTGTTTTGCAGGGAGATGACCGCAGAGGACACCTGCACTGCCTTCCTACTCTTGCTCTGTCTTTTGGTCACCCATTTACTATCTCCCTCAGTACCTTTCACCTGCGGTGTGACCAACTCGCTAAACGTGCTATCCACGACGTCCTCAGCATCGCGGACGCTCCAAAGTGAGTCCATCCGCAGCTCCAGAGCCGTCAAGCGGTCTAACAGGAGCTGCAACTGGACACACCTCTTGCACGTGAAGGAGCCAGGGACAGTGGACGTGTCCCTGAGCTCCCACATCGCACACGAGGAGCATGACACGGGTCTGAGATCGCCTGCCATGTCTTAAACCTTCGGTTAACTTCAACAATTTCAATTTTCCCCCCCAAAATTTAAATAAATAAATAAACAACGAAGAAAAAAATAAATAAATATACCAATGAAAAGAAACAGAAACACTACTTACCAGTCACAAAAAGCACTTCCTCCCCACCCAGCTTTGAATTCCCACCTCGATTCAAATTCCCAAACTCACTCTTTGCTGTCTCACTCTGGCTGTCTTCTCTCTGGCTCACTGGGAGAACTCACTGGGAGTGAGTTTACAAGTGGCTCTTTTTAAACTGTCCTGAATTGACTCCCCTCCCCCACCTGCTTTTAGATCAAAGTAGATTAAAGTGACTGACACTTAACTGCCAACCAGTTATGTGAGTGGGTGGGGCAGCCCTTGTTAACCTACACTGCACAATTCTAGCTTAATTTAAATTAATTTAAACTCCTGAAATTTAAAAGGAGCTGCCTTACTGATTCAATTTAATTCAATTCAATTCAATTCCCACCTCGATTCAAATTCCCAAACTCACTCTTTGCTGTCTCACTCCTGGCTGTCTTCTCTCTGGCTCACTGGGAGAACTCCTGAAGTTCTGAAGACTGAAGAGAAAAAGAACTGGGGCGGGATTCTCCGATAATGGGGCTAGGTGTTGAAGCTGTCGTAAACGTCGAAGTGTTTTACGACGACGTCATCTGGCCCCTAGGAGCAGCGATCCTGTGCCACACAGGGGCCAGCACGGCACTGGACGCTTCACGCAGCTCCAGCTGCCGATACGAGGGCCAGCACAGGCGGGCAGCGCGGATCCGCGCATGCGTGCCATGGCCGGCGTGAGTCCGCGCATGCGCGTGGGTTGCCTTCTCCGCGCCGGCCCCCGGGCAACATGGCGGAGCCCTACAGGGGCCCGGCGGAACATAGGCCCCCTGGGATTAGCCCGCCCGCCGATCGGTAGGTCCCGATAGCGGGCCTGGCCACCATGGAGGCCCCCCCGGAGTCGGATCCCCCCTCCCCCACACCAGGATGGCCCCCGCAGCAAGAACGCCGAGGTCCCGCTGGGAAGGACCACACGAGAGCGACGCCGGCGGGACTCGGCCGAACTCAGCCAAACCCCTGATGATAGAAACCCCATCCCTTCCCGCTCTTCGAAGATTTTTTAAATCCCATTCCTGCCTGATTGCCCACACCAACCATTTTACAACTTGGCCAGTGTATTATTGGGGTCAGGTGATCTTTGATTTTTATTTAGATATGAAGGGCATGTTGCTTGCTGATTTCGCGTTTGCCCACCCCCTGTATTATGGGGTGAGCTTGGGAGTGGGTGGGAAGGTGTTATTTTACCTGCCCATTCCCCTCTGAAAACATGCCCAGCGGGTGCACGTAAAATGCAGCCATAGGTTTCAAAGTGAAACTAGGTCGGATACAAAGCAGACTTCGGGCACGATTCTCCCAAAAAATGGCTGTTGGAACGCTCCAATGGGCACGCTGCGCCGGAAAAGCAGCTCACCGTGGCACAGCATGACTGATGAAAGCTGGGAATCCCGTTTCCCGGGATCTACGGGATTGCAACGACTTGCGACATCCAACACGATCTGTTGTGGATGGTATCGCTTTTTGGCAAATCCCCGTACATTAGAGAGAGACAGCTAGCCTCACTCTAGCGTGCAGATTCCCAAGGTACCTAAGGCTTTGGGATTCATTTCCTCTGCCTCAGAGACCTCAGGCGAGCGCCGTTCGGCAATGGTCCCCACAACTGGGAACCAGACGGAACGGCACTCGTGGGGGTCTCCCAGGGGATCGGAGGCTCCCAGTTGCATGCCCTTTGGGAAGGGTGGTGCCCTGGAACTGCTGGTGCCACCTGGGTACCCTGGCAGCCAGCCTTGCGCCCTGGCACCCAGCTGTCGCAAACATAAAGCACATGATTATGGTGGGTAAAAAATACAAGGCTTACCAGGAAAGCATTGAAGTCAAGTCAAGCCTCGAAGCAACAAAAGCATAGATGAGGGTTTCAGCAGTATATCCCATTTCCCCAAAGTTTCTAACAATTTCCCTTTGAAGATATGGCTGGAGAGCAAGGAAATTATAGTTAGGCCATTGATTAGAATATTAATTGGAATATTGTTGTGATGATATGCCTAAGACAAGTTTGTACATAATGTTATGCATGTCCTCTGACCACCAGGTGGCAGTGTAAACCCATCACGTGACCCTGTGGTCTGGGAGTTGGGAGTAGGCCGTGCTGGAGGATAGATGTATTTTGCAGTAGTTCCACAGTAGTTAATTAGTGTTGGTAGTTTATTATTTTATTTGTCCTAGTTATCTTACCACGCAGTTGTTCTACAATAAATTATTTAAACTAAATGTTCTGTAGTTGATCATTCACTTTGGCCAGTCTACAGAACATGACAAATGTATTCAAATATGGGCATATATAATAGAATAAATAAAATGAAACTGTTTCCATTGGCAGAGAGTCAGTAACCAGAGGACCAAGGTTTAAGATAATTCACAAAAGAATCAGAGAAGCTGGGAATTTTTTTAACACAGTGAGTTGTCATACTCTGGAACTGCCTGAAAGAGTGGTGTAAGTAGATTTAATAGTAACTTTCAAAAGGGATTTGTATATTTACCGAAGAAAGGAAATTACATTGCTTTTTCCTAAGAGGCGACACAGGCCCAGTGGGTCAAATGATCTCTTCATGCCATCCTGACTAGTAAACTGCATCGGGTCGACACCCATTGCCTCAGCTGGCCATTTACATTCGAATGAGACCTAAATTTAGATCAGGCCTCAAGTTATCAGACCTTTCTCACTGCCTGTATTGATCACAAGCCAAATTCCTCCCCCATTGTTATAAACTGAAAGCTATCAAAAGATTGACATCTTTACAGCCAGGAACAAATTCCTAGACCTTGATCTTCATTCTCTTGCTGTTGCGTTGGGCTGGACTTAACGCTGACAGTTGCAGTCAAGAAACATGGCAGCCAGGCCCACTTCATTTTGCGAGAGACCTTGCATCCGTCTCCTGATGGCAAGAAAACCTCCCCCAATTAAGTCAGAGGGTAGAAGGGGTTTATGCGGGATTCCTGGCTGCTGGTGGAAGGATATCAATTAGTCTCAAAGAGGAGCCTCTGAATGGCCAGCAGATCTTGATGGGAGGGATACTGCCACTGGGGACTGCGATGAATGGAAGGACCAAAGGTGACCCAGGCACTTGATTCTATTGGGCTTCCCTGATGGAACTGATGGGGGGGGCTACCTGCTGGTTCTGCGGCTAAAGGGCAAGATCCCCATTTGCCTGACAGAATCCCGGTCAATGTATTTTCCAGCACACTTTTAGTATAGGAGCAGCAACTTTTTTGCCGGGTGAATGTATTTTAGTCAAATCTCCCACTTCCCTGCATTTCTGCGTACCTATACAATTGTGGATGCTATATTGATTACAGACAAGTCTTTGTTTCTTAATCCCAACAGCAGCAACTATAGAAAAGGCAAGCAATTCTATTCCTAATTAATTTTCACTGAAAGTGCCCTAATTACGTTGTTAACATAAAATTCCTTGTGTGCTATTTTATAATAGCTATCAATTTATAATGGGTTAATGATTGCTTTGAAATAATGCACCAGAATTTTGTGAAAAAAGACTTACATCTATATATCACCTTTCACAAGCTCAGGACATCTCATATCCCTTTACAGCCAACAAACCAGTGAGCTGCCTGAGAAAATGAAACTTCTACTTGTGTAGGAACTAATGAAGGATCTTTTTGAGGAGGGCAATCTATTTAAACCCTTTCAGATGGCTGAATCTATTCTTTGAGGAAAGGTTATATTTATGAATAATTCACATTGCAATTACAGGACATAAAATTGAAAACTTGTTTTTGAAGAAAAAGCAGACAATTAAAAATACTTTTTGAATGAAAATTTATAATAACTTAAGAGATCTTTGAAAGATTCAATGGTTCATCAAGAAAATCTGATAAATTTATACCTTAATTCATTTTTTACTCTCACATTGGGCAAAATGATTGGTTTGATTGTTGTCTATTTCTCGCATCCTGGTCACATCATCACTTAGTAGCACTTAAAGCATTCAATTAGTTTAATACAACATTTGATATCTTAGAACCATATAATCCCTACAGTGCAGAATGAGGCTAGCCCAGGGTAATATTCAACGTAAGCATTTAAACCTCATTAGATCCAGCAGGCCGCCTCTTTCGCAGGTACCTCTTCCCCGGAAATCACTTCTCCAGCCGCAGCAGCCTCCAGATACAGATAGAGTGGATGCTCACCCTCAAGATCACCCTCTGGCACCGCGCTCACGGCTCACTACAGCACCCCACAACAATATGGACGTCTAGATGACAGAGGTTCTCAACTCCGACTCCGAGGTGGATACACAGGACGCTGTAGTGATTTCTATGTGTGCATGTACACAAGGGGTTAATGTGTAATCAGTAGCACCACATGATCACTAGAGGGCCGGACCAACAGGGGTATAAAAGGCAACCACATTGGGTCTCTGGCTCTCTCAGGGTGCACTGTGACCAGGGCAATAGCAGAGTAGTTCAGATGGCTAGTGGAGTTACGTATAGTTACTGTAGTTAGATCTTGTTAACCTTATCACTAGTATCAAAGTTAAAGTAAAGAACTCATGCAATTATTGTTATAGTTACTCAATAAACCTTTTGTACTACTACTGGACGAGTTTGAGTCTTCATCGAGATTCAGAAGACCTCTTCATTAACCAAGGATTGAGGAGCACATGTTACCTACCACACAGGTAACAAAACATGGTACCAGGCGTTTTGGCTTTAACAGAACTAGTTAGATTAGGTTAGACAAAAAGAGAAGAAAATTCGGATATTCGACTGTGGAAGTCTTTGCAGCAAATAGATCTTCGACGACTAACTATGGGACTCATTGGACCTCTAGGGCAGCTGGAAACAACTGGCAATTTAAGTTATAACTGTAAAAGATTTGAACAGATATTCCAAATATTTATCGGAGCTAATGATTTAGGCACAGTCTCTGACGCAATGAAAATAGCACTAACTAGTCTCAATAGGAGGGCATGAAGCTAGAGAAATCTATAATTGCTTGAATTACTTAGAAGGTGAAGACAACACCAAAATAGAATTAATACTCAAAAAATTTGATGAACACTGTAAGAGTCAGTCTGGAGAGATGCTGGAAAGATTTTACTCTTGTCATAAATGCCAGAGAAACTGAGGGCCCATCACTGATTTTATCACAAATCTCAAGTTAATACTACAAGGCTGTGATTATGATGATTTCAGAGACACTATGATAATGGATCAATAATTTCTGGACTATCTGACAAAAATTTGAAGGAAGAACTTTCACATGATAAGTATCTAACTCTAGAAACTGCTAGACAAAAATGCCTTGCTTATGAACAAAAACAAAATCAATACTGTGCGTCTTTACAAACACAGAATCAGTATCTAGAAAACAAAATCGGTGAAAATGGCGCGAACACTCACCACGAGGCAGAGGCAGGATCTCACTCGATGCAACAGCGCTTTTTGATTGGCAGCCACCTTGAGCGAGAGCATTCCGGCCAGTACGCACATGAGCACTTCTCAAAAAGAAGGAAAACGGCAAAATACACTCGAGAAGCCGCGCCTGCGCAGTTGCGAAAAGAGCGCACAGTAAAGGAAACTCGAATTGCGCATTCATAATCGATTCCTATGCATGACATCACGAGCGTCATGATGTCAGAGGACCCGGACCACGCCCACTTAAAAGGGAAATGCACGAAAATGAACAAAAAGACATTTAAAGTTGCAAAACCAAATTTTCTTACATCATAAGACAGAACAATGCCCAAACTTACACCAGCAGTTAAAAATTACCTCCGCAGCACCCTGGCACAAGCAGTTTGCACCACCCAAAGAGGAGAGCACAGTGATTTGTTCATTGAAGAATACTACTCAGAAGATGGCTTCTTCATTGGACATAGAAGGAACAATGGCAAATCCGAAACAAAAAGAGATGATTTGTTCATTGAAGACTACTGCTCAGACATGGATGAGTTATTCGGAATAGATTATCATTATATCAGCAACACGATTGAAAAGCTCAACACGACTCTTCCCATGGTAGATGAATCCAATACCATGATGCCATAGCAGATCATCGATACATTGGATGACAGCAATACCCAAGAAGACAACGCCACACAGAGAGCACAGATCGACTCCACAGCGAGAAAGATTTTGACTCCAGAAGAGGAGCACCAAGAAACCAAAGGTGATTCAAATGAACCAGAAATACCTCCAGAAGAGGAGCACAAAGAAATCAATGATGATTCAAGTGAACCAGAAATGACTCTAGAAGAGGAGTACCAAGGAAGCGAAGAAGAGGAATCAAATCCACCACAAATGACTGATGTCACCAACATTAATGCAACATCAGATAATTCTCACAATTCTCAAGAAGAAACGCTCAATGTAACAGATACCACCACGGACACTGACACCAATAACTGTGACAGTGACTCAAATCATCCATACGGAACACTCATTGAGCGCAACAAGAACAACAAATGCCGCAAGACGCACAGCAGAAACAAGAACAACAACAGCAACAACAAAAACAACATGCAACACAACTAGAACAACAAAGACAACAAGAAGCATAACAGAAACAACAAGCATGACAAGAAAAACGACAAGAACAGCGACGAAAACAACAAAACAGAAACAACAAGCACGACAAGAAAAACAACAAGAACAACAGCGAAAACAACAAAAACAGAAACAACGAACATGACAAAAACAACAAGAATGACACCAACAAGAACGACAAAAACAACAAACACAGAAACGACAGAAACAACAACAATGAAACAACGACCTGTACAACATGGTGCAACTCTGCACATGAAGGACAATGCAACAGCACACTGCAAAACAATGACAAGACTACAAACATGCCAAGGCATGCCAAAGAATCTCATAAATTCACATCTGCTCCAGAACAAGCAAGCAGGCCAGCTTTCAAGGCAGATGACATACTAGATCAATACCGCAAGCACAGGAAAAAAATCCAGATCAGATGACAAAGGGGACATACAGAATCAATACCGCAAGCACAGAAAAAAGTCCAGGTCAGACAATAGTGTAACACAGAATCGCTACCACAAGCATAGAGGGAAAAAAAGAAAGTCTAAATCAGACAACAAAGAGATTCGACCATTCGAACACCTCATGATGACTTGGTGGTCACTTAAACACAAGAACACTGACGATGTTCACAAAGAAATAATGACATCAACATCACCACTTCAACAGCAGAAGACGAAACCAACTCAACCGAACAAATTCATAAAGTTTGGACTCACAATTTTTTTTATTAAGATTGGACTCATGAGTATTAATTGGCTTTGTATAATCATCAAGATCATCACACCTTGTACATAACATCATTTGTCTACCTATTTCATGAAAGCGAAAAAAACCTTAAAGACTAAATGTATTCACATTTGACGGACTAACTCATTGATTTTATGTAATGCATTTGCAAACTGCATCCATTATGTTTGTTCAATTTTGTTTACAACATACAGAAAATATGTAACACAAAAAAAGGGGGATGTAGTGATGTCTATATGTGCATGTACACAAGGGGTATGTAATCAGTAGCACCACATGATCACTAGAGGGCCAGACTAACAGGGGTATAAAAGGCAACCACATTGGGTCTCTGGCTCTCTTGGAGGTGCACTGTGAATAGGGCAATAGCAGACTAGTTCAGATAGCTACTGGAGCTACGTATAGTTACTGTAGTTAGGGGCTGGTTTAGCACAGGGCTAAAGAGCTGGCTTTTAAAGCAGACCAAGGCAGGCCAGCAGCACGGTTCAATTCCCATACCAGCCACCCCGAACAGGCGCCAGAATGTGGCGACTAGGGGCTTTTCACAGTAGCTTCATTTGAAGCCTACTTGTGACAATTAGGGATTTTCATTTTATTTTCATTCATTTCATTTTTCATCTTGTTAACCTGATCACTAGTATCAAAGTTAAAGTAAAGAACTCATGCAATTATTGTTATAGTTACTCAATAAACCTTTTGTTACTATTGGACGAGTTTGAGTCTTCATCGAGATTCAGAAGACCTTTTCATTAACCAAGGATTGAGTAGCACATGTTACCTACCACACAGGTAACAAAACAGACACCTCTGAGAGGGAGCCTTGGTTCTACAGCCCATGGACTTGCAGTCGTTAGGGCGTTCGTCTCAGAAGTGCCATTCGCCTTGTCATTATTCGCCGTCCAATCCAGCACCTCATGTGCACGATGCCCAGCCTGATGTCAAAAGAGTCCAATGCCCTCCTTCACCAGGGTCTTTGGCGGTTGCCTCGGATTTTGGGGGGGAGGGATGTTATAACCTGCCTGGATCCTATTGTCTGGGGACAATTAGTTACCCCATGCCCCTTGAGGAATATGAGCTTCCCCAAGTAGGGGGGGAGGGGGGGGAATCATTACCAGAGCAGCTATATAAACAGAGCTGGCCAGTGTGGTACCGGCTAAAGCTGGAACCAGTGGTGAACTACAGGCCCTGTGTACATATTGTTGTCAATAAAGTTACTTTCTGTTTGATTCTACAAACTCGTGCTGGATTCTTCATGGCCCTCATAAAATTGTCATTTAGAAACAATGCATGAAAAATAAAACCTTTTCATAAAAATTGCTCTATTTTCAGCTTTGGAATCTATGGCCTTTGTTCGTGCAATTGAAGAATTAAACTTTGTCATGAATGTTTGCATGTTTAATTTCTGGACGAATAAGCCGTGAGATCTTCCATTCCAAAGAGGACCAAATTCTACAGTACCTTCATTCCCCCCTATCCTGCTGTCAGTCAGGCCTCGTTACCACCCTCTTTCCTTCTTTGCAATTGAAACGAAAGTCAGACAAGTTGATAAACAGGCAGTCAACTGTTATCACCTATGTCACAGACTTAACAAAATCAATTCCACCTCTATCCAAATAGATTTACTAATATACAGTTATATCCTGGGATGTTTTATTCCTATTGCCATTAAGATTTTTTTCTCACTTTAAATCGGGATGTCATGTTTCGGATACAATTTACCAATTAACTATTGAACACACATTTGATATAATGGCATCTACCCAGCAATGTGAATTATTCCCAGGTAAATCCTGTCCACAAAAAGCAGGACAAATCCAATCTGGCCAATTACTGCCCCATCAGTCTATTCTCAATCATGTAAGGAATGCAGGATTTTAGATACACTGGATTATAAAATTTGGAAATTTAAGAGTTAAAAGCCTGGGTTAAAGCATGCTTTTAGAAGAATCGTGTTTTGCAAAACCAGAAAGCATTTAGGAGCCAGGGATGAAATTGACCATCACAAAAGTCTGGGCTAATGTACTGTTGTTTAACTAGGGGCAGTCCCTGGGGAATTACTGTGTTTTCAGCCTGGAGAGTTAATTTGTTTACAGCTTGGAGAGGTTATGTCATTGCTGGGTGGAGCTAAGGTATTCAGACATTTTGAGAAAGATTTTGAGTTGAGTTCTGATCTGGCTCACACGGAATCCACAAGTAAGGTATTTTGCTCTCACAGTAAGATAGTTAAAAAATGATTAATAGTATTTAAACCAGTGCAAACTTGTCTGAGGACAAGGGGGAAGCTGAATCAAACCAGTTAAAACAGCTTTTTGAAGACATCCAACCAGAGTCAGCAGTGGTTCTAACAGATGACAGATTTGTTCTGGAAAGCCAGTAATACTCTGTGCCATTGGAATGTAGGATAGATTGAGAGCTGTATGTTTTTTCTTTCTTGTTGTTTCATTGGGAATAGAGATAATAATTAAGGGTATTGTATTTACTGTATTGGGTAGTATATTTAAGGGGTAATTGTAAACTATTTTCATGTGTGAGCCTAAAGATTTTAATACTTTGATAATAATAAAGTTTTGTTTTACAATACCAAATCCCTACTTTTTGTGCAATCACTCCCAGAGCGAAATATCCCTTCCACACAGTCTTACAAAATAAAGTAAAATATTGGAGTTTTGATCCTGTATCTTAGCCACTGTTGGAAGAATAAAGTAAAGTGATGGAAGGGGTCAGCAATAGTGCTATCAAACAGCGCTTGCTTAGCAATAACCTGCCTCCTGACGCCCATTTTGGGTTCTGCCAGGGTCACTCAGTTTCTGGGGCGAGATTCTCCGACCCCCCGCCGGGTCGGAGAATCGCCAGGGGTTGGCGTGAATCCCGCCCCCGCTGGTTGCCGAAGTCTCCGGCACCGGATATTCGGCGGGGGTGGGAATCGTGCCGCGCCGGTTGGCGGGCCCCCCTGCTCGATTCTCCGGCCCGGATGGGCCGAAGTCCCGCCGCTAAAATGCCTGTCCCGCCGGCATAAATTAAATCACCTACCTTACCGGCGGGACAAGGCGGGGTGGGCGGGCTCCGGGATCCTGGGGGGGTCGCGGGGCGATCTGGCCCCGGGGGGTGCCCCCACGGTGGCCTGGCCCGCGATCGGGGCCCACCGATCCGCGGGTGGGCCTGTGCCATGGGGGCACTCTTTCCCTTCCGCCTCCGCCACGGTCTCCACCATGGCGGAGGCGGAAGAGACTCCCTCCACTGCGCATGCGCGGGAATGCCGTCAGCGGCCGCTGACGCTCCCGCGCATGCGCCGCCCGGAGATGTCATTTCCGCGCCAGCTGGCGGGGCATCAAAGGCCTCTTCCGCCAGCTGGCGGGGCGGAAATTCGTCCGGCGCTGGCCTAGCCCCTCAATGTTGGGGCTCGGCCCCAAAGATGCGGAGCATTCCGCACCTTTGGGGCGGCGCGATGCCCATCTGATTTGCGCCGTTTTGGGCACAAGTCGGCGGACATCGCGCCGTTTCCGGAGAATTTCGCCCCTGATCTTGGTTCAAACGTGAACAAAAGAGCTGAACTCCAGAGGTGAGGTGAGAGTGGCTGCCCTTGGGCAACACAGTAGCACAGTGGTTAGCACGTTCTCCCTGTGTCTGTGAGGTTTCCTCCGGGTGCTACGGTTTCCTCCGACAAGTCCCAAAAGACATGCTGGAGGTAATTTGGACATTTTGAATTCTCCCTCGGTTTACCCGAACAGGCGTCGGAATTTGGCGACTAGGGGATTTTCACAGTAGCTTCTTTGCAGTATTAATGTAAGCCTACTTGTGACAATGAAGATTATTATTATTATAAGGCAGCATTTAACCAAACGTGGTATCAAGGAGCACTTGTAAAACTGGAGTCAGTAGGAATCCGGTGTAAAATGCTCTGCTGATTCGAGTCATACCTGGCACAAAGGAAGATGGACAATCCCAGGACATCAGTGCAGGAGTTCATCAGGGTATTGTCCTAGTCCGAACCATTTTCAGCTGCTTCATCAATTACTTTCCTTCCATCATAAGGTCAGAAATGGGCATAAAAACAAATTGCTGCGGATGCTGGAATCTGACATAAGAACAGAAAATGCTGGAAAATCTCAATAAGTCTGACAGCATCTGTGGAGAGAGAACAGTGCTAACATGTCAAGTCTGGATGACTTTGTCAGAGCTCGGGTTCATCAGAAATGGGGAAGTTCACTAATGATTGCACAACATTCAGCACCATTCATGAGTCCTCAGATACTGAAGCAGAACATATCCAAATACAGCAAGACGTGGACACTATCCAGGCTTGGGCTGACAAGTGGTGAGAAACATTCGCAACACACGAATACCAGGCACTGGCCATCTCCAACAAGAGAGAATCCAACCATCGTCCCATGACATTCAAAGGCACTAACATCACTAAATCCCTCACTATCAACATCCTGGAGGTTACCATTGACCAAAAACAGAACTAGACCAGCCATGTGCACACTGTGGCAACAAGAGCAGGTCAGAGGCTAGGAATTGTGTGCTGAGTAACTCACCTCCTGACTCCCCAAGGCCTGTCCGCCATCTACAAGGCACAAATTACGAATATTCTCCATTTGCCTGTGTGAATGCAGCTCCAACAATACTCAAGAAGCTTGTCACCATCCAGGACAAAGCAGTTACCTTGATTGGCACCCCATCCAGAAACATTCACTCCATCCACCACTGGCACACAGTGGCCGCAGTATGTACCATCTACAAGATGCACTGCAAGAACTTACTAAGGCATCTTAGACAACACTTTCCAAACCCGGAACCTAGAAAGACAAGGGCCGCATACACATATGAACACCACCACCTGGAAGTTTCCTTCCAAGCGACACACCATTCTGACTTGGATATATATTGTCACTCCCTTACTGCCACTGGATCAAAATCTTGGATCTTTCTCCCTGTAATGACCTCCAATTGGCATTATTGGTTGGCCAATTGGAGTATGAGCTCCCTCAATGATAGCTCATTGAGGGGGTCCATATAAGCACCTGTGTAGGCTTTGTGAGGCAGTCTTAAGTTGACTGGAATGCTAGCAGCACTGTTTGGAGCTGCTCTTGTATACAAGTTATTGCAAATAAATACTGGTGTGGTGACGGAAACCCCTGCCTCCTGTGGATTATTACAGTGGTGATGAGGTAAACAAAGAACCTTGCGGAGACCAGCTGCTTCACTCGGAGGGTAAGCCTTGCTATTTCAAAAATGCCGTTTTTCGGGAGCTTAGATACATTCGACCCGACTATTAAGGACTGGTCCCAGTATGTGGAGAGAATGTGTTACTTCTTCCAGGCCAATGAGATAATGACGAACGAAAGGAAACGGGTTATCCAGCTGTCGGCGTGCGGACCCTCAGCCTTCGCCATTATACGTAGTCTAACTTATCCCGATACACCGGACACGATACCTTTCCAAGAATTAACAAAATTGGTGGAAGAGCACTATGACCCAAAACCACCCCTCATTTTGCGTAGGTACAGATTCTACACAACGAAGCGGGAAGACAGAGAGTCAGTCACAAATTTCTTGACCGCCTGAGAAGGCTGGCGGAAAAATGTGAGTTTGGCCCAGCGCTAAATGAAATGCTTCAGGACCGGTTAGTGTGTGGCATAAACAACCTCACAATTCAGAAGCGCCTGTTGGCGGAAACGCAGCTAGACTGCAGGCGGGCCTTACAGCTCGCACTGTCCCGAGAAAAGGCAGCAAGTGGGGCGCAGGAACTACAGGGCACGCCAATGGAGGTAGATACCTGTGAGAGGGACTACCACAACGGGTCCAGCTACCAGATAGCCGCCCTCAGGAAAAGCCTGAGGAATAGAGGGCCAAAGGAAAACCCCAGAACTGCCCCCAAGTCTGCTAGGACTAACTGGATACAGAGGGAACTACCAGCTGAGGCTCCCCTAACAGAGAAGGACCGTTTCTGGCACCAGACAGAGTGGGGCAACAGCGAAAGATACCCTAGAAGGAGGTGGCAAAAGAGGAATAGCAGGTGGGGACGCAGGGAAGTACACAACTGAGACGCCCCATCCTCCTCCGAAGGGGAACAGTTATATAATATTGCGACGAAGAAAGCAGAACCTATTAAGATTACCTCACGGGTGAACAGTCGGCCGACAATAATGGAAATAGACACGAGTGTGGCCGTATCAGTAATGGGAGTGGCAGCATTTTTAAAAAATCAACGATGGACTCCAGCCACTAACCCTAACAAAAACATTGACAAAACTTAAAACCTACACAGGGGAACCCCTGGAAGTTCTAGGCACGATTCATGTACCCGTGGAATATGACAAACAATTGCTCAGATTACCGTTGACGATAGTAGAGGGCTCTGGACCGAACTTAATAGGATGGAACTGGCTGAAAGACCTAAACTTAGATTGGATGAAAATTTTCCAGAGTGGAAGCAAGCAGTTGAGTGGAGTACTACAAAAATACCCGGAGGTCTTCCAAGAAGGTTTGGGGGAAATTATAGGCGCCAAAGCAACTTTGAACATGGACCCAGAAGCCCTTCCGAAATTTTGTAAGGCCAGGCCGGTACCTTTTGCATTAAGGAAGAAAGTAGATATTGAAATAGAAAGGTTACGGCGCGACGGCATTATCAGACCAGTACAGTTCTCGGAATGGACAACGCCGGTGGTACCAATTTTGAAGCCAGACGGCTCGATACATGCGCAGTGTGGGTAATGGCAAAGCAGAAGGGCGTCTTCTTTAGATTAGAAATTGATAAGAGACGTTTAACAATATGGAGGGAGCGAGAGACCGCGGCAGTGGGTGGAAACGTTGTGTGAAACTGTTGTGAGCCTCAAACTGCGGAAATGTTTACGGGACCCAGTTTGTACTGAGCGGGGCTGCAGCTCCAAATATTCGGCTTGGGTTAACGGCCGCCATCTTTATTGGATGTGCATCAGGGCACATGCGCTTTGTCATCTTTGTCGGGGCAATCTTTCAATGAGTGGGAGGAGCTTGTTCCCCATTGTTCAGAATGGAGACAACTTGTCCATCAAACTGGATTAGTCTTTGAATCCCAATGTCTTATTGATGATGCAAAGCGGTGGCAGAGATGGAAAGAAAAAGAAGACAATCCTGCTCTCCAGATTTCACTGTCTCATTTCATTGTCCCCGTGGGTTTCCTCCGGGTGCTCCGGTTTCCTCCCACAGTCCAAAGATGTGCAGGTTAGGTGGAGTGACCATGCTAAATTGCCCTTAGTGTCGAAAGGGTTTGGGTGGGGTACTAGGTTGAGGGGATAGGTTGGAAGTGTGGCTTTAAATGGGGTGCTCTTTCCAAGGGTCAGTGTAGACTCGATGGGCCGAATGGCCTCCTTCTGCACTGTAAATTCTATGATACGTCTCTATGGAGATTTCAAACAGACGGTAAACAAATACGCACTGCTGGACAAATACCCGATCCCGAAAATAGACGACCTATATGCCAAATTGGCAGGTGGGCTTTTGTTCACGAAACTGGACATGAGCCACGCCTACCTGCAGTTAAAACTGGACAAGGACTCCCAGAAGTTCGCTACGATCAACACCCTGAAGGAACTCTTTCGTTACACTAGGCTACCCTTCGGAGTGTCATCAGCCTGCGCTATATTCCAGCGTACGATGTTAAATATTCTGCAGGGACTACCGCAGGTGGCGATTTATTTGGACGATGTCTGAATCACGGGTAGGACAAACAGGGAACACTTAAGGAACCTGGAGGAAGTGCTCAGGCGTTTCGCAAAGGCAGGCGTACGGCTGAAAAGAGAAAAATGTGTTTTTCTGGCCCCACAAGTGATGTACCTGGGATATAAAGTAGACAAGTCGGGCTTACACCCATTGGAAGACAGAGTAAGGGCAATAAAAGAAGCCCCAGCTCCCACCACGGTCCAGGAGCTACGATCATTTCTAGGGTTGGTAACCTATTATGGCAGATTTATTGAAAATAGAGCGTCCATCCTAGAACCCCTCCACCAGCTACTAAAAAAGGGACAAGAATGGAAATGGTCCGCCTGCCAAAACCGAGCATTTAGGGACATTAAGGAACAGCCGTCATCCGAAAATGTCCTAGAGCATTATGACCCAAGGAAAGAGTTGGTGGTCACGAGTGACGCATCACCTTACGGGTAGGAGCCGTCTTAGACCATAGAGGAATGATGTGGAGATGCCGGCGTTGGACTGGGGTGAGCACAGTATGAAGTCTTACAACTTCAACAAACAAACCTGTTGGACTTTAACCTGGTGTTGTAAGACTTCATACTGTGCTCACCATAGAGGAAGGAATGGGGAAGAACGGCCAATAGCCTATGCTTCGAGGACCTTGGCGATGGCTGAGAGAAAGTACGCCCAAATTGAGAAGGAAGGACTGTCGGGGATATTTGCAGTAAAAAAAATTCACCAGTATCTGTACGGGCGGAAATTCACCATAGTGACGGACCATAAGCCGTTATTAGGGTTATTAAAAGAAGACAAGTCAATACCCCCGATTGCATCAGCTAGAATCCAACGCTGGGCGTTGCTACTGGCGGCGTATAGATAAGTTCTGGAGCACAGACCGGGAACGCGAGTAGCAGATGCTTTGAGCAGACTTCCCCTCCCAGACACCGCACCACTAATACCGAAAGTAGAGGAGACAGTAATGACTCTAAATTTTTTGGACACCCTACCAGTGGACGCACAACATATTCGGTTGTGGATGCAAAAAGACCCAGTTTTAGCCAAGATGAAGCATTTACTGCTAACAGGGGAACTGGAGAGACCAATGGAGCCCCAGATGCACCCATACTGGAGCAGAAGGGACCAAATAACCGTAGAAGACGGTATCCTATTATGGGGAGCCCGGGTAATAGTCCCAGCTCAGGGCCGTCGGGCAATCTTAACCGAGTTACATCACGGACACCCAGGGGTGTCTAAAATGAAGATGCTAGCTCGAAGCTACGTTGGGTGGCCAGGACTGGACACAGACATAGCAGCCTTGGTACGTCGGTGCCAGGAGTGCCAACAGGGGCAAAGAGTGCCACCAGCTGCGCCATTGCACCCTTGGAAATGGCCAGGCAGATCATGGACCCGCCTGCATACTGACCACGCCGGCCCTTTCATGGGCTCAATGTTTTTGGTGATAGTGGACGCCCCCTCTAAATGGTTGGACGTCCACCGGATAAACGCGGCAAGCACAGCATCGACAATTGAAAAGCTCAGGGCCTCGTTTGTAACACATGGACTTCCGGAGGTATTGGTGTCGGACAACGGAATGGCATTCACAAGTGGGGAATTTGGAAAATTCCTAAAGGGAAACGGAGTCCGCCACATCAAAACGGCCCCTTACCATTCATCAGCCAACGGCCTGGCAGAGAGAGCGGTCCAGACACTAAAAGCGGGACTCAAGAAGCAGCCGGCAGCGTCAATGGACACAAAGCTCTCCCACTGGCTGTTTGATTACAGGACCACACCACATTCCACAACGGGCATACCGCCAGCTGAACTCTTAATGGGAAGGCGGCTGCGAACGAGGCTGAGTCTCCTTTTCCCAAATTTAACGGGGAAAGTGGAGAAACACCAGGAAGTCCAACGCAGGGGGCATGATAATAGTCGACAGCAGAGACATTCCCAGGTGGGGGCACAGGTTGCAGTCAAGAATTATGGGAATGGACCAACGTGGGTCAAAGGCACAGTAGAGTCCCAAACAGGGCCCATATCCTATGAAGTTTCGATAGGAGGTAAGGTTCTGAAGAAACACCTAGACCAAATAAGGGCAGCGGAACCACACCGGGAGGCATGCGAAGCAGGACCGCCTCAAGCGGGGATAGCCCAGACGGAAAAGATACCCAGCCCCGAGCAATTTCTCCAGACCCCGTCATCCAGTCGTCAGAGTCGGAGATGGACACGTTCGACAAGGCCGCCGCGACACCTCTCCCCGAGGAGGAGGAAGAACAACTTCCAAGGAGGTCGTCAAGGAAATGACGGGCACCTATAAGGTACACCCCACCCAGGTCGGAGAACGACCCGGCGGACGACACAGAGGTGACAGACCTGGACAGGAGGAGCAGGAAGAAGCTCAGAGGAATGCCAGCTGGCAGGAATTCCTCGGACCTTGGGGGGGAGGGGTGTAATGACCTCCAATTGGCATTATTGTTTGGCCAATTGGAGTATGAGCTCCCTCAATGATAGCTCATTGAGGGGGCCCATATAAGCACCTGTGTAGGCTTTGTGAGGCAGCCTTAAGTTGACTGGAATGCTAGCAGCACTGTTTGGAGCTGCTCTTGGATATAGTTATTGCAAATAAATACTGGTGTGGTGACGGAACCCCTGCCTCCTGTGGATTATTACAGTCCCTAACAACGCAATGGGTGTACCTACACACATGGACTGCAGCAGTTCAAGAAGGCAGCTTATTCACCTCTATCAGGGTGGGCAATTAGGGATGGGCAATAAATGCTGGCCTAGGGCAGCATGGTAGCACAAGTGGTTAGCACTGTGGCTTCACAGCACCAGGGTCCCAGCTGGGTCACTGTCTATGCGGAGTCTGCACGTTCTCCCCTTGTCTGCGTGGGTTTCCTCCAGGTGATCCGTTTTCCTCCCACAGTCCCAAGATGTGCATGTCAGCTGGATTGGCCATGATTAATTCCCCTTAGTGACCAAAAAGGTTAGGAGGGGTTATTGGGTTACGGGGATAGGCTGTTAAGGCTAAATCTCTTTCTCAAACTAGTAATTGTGCAATAATATGCACGACTGGAAAATTGGACCTTGATTGAGGTGGATTTTTCTCAAGCAGATGGAGGTGAGTGCGTCTGAGGAGATAAATCTCCTAAAGGTGATGTTGGATGAGGAGTTCAATGTCATCCTGTCCTTTTCCTGGTTTTATCTGAATGGGTTTGAAGGGGAGTGGGGAATCCCCATATAGCTGTCAGATAAATCATTTCAATATTCAACTCGATAATTAATTTGTGTTTTAACCAAGGATACTGGCTCAGATCAAGTATAGTATCTGTTCTTATCAGTTTAATATCTGATTCATTCCCTGTCTGGGGATCAAATATTATATTGATTTTTGAGACTTGGAGATGGTTCAGGGGCTTGCTCAGGGCAGCACTGTGGCACAGTGATTAGCACTGCTGCCTCACAGCTCTAGGGACTCGGGTTCAATTTTGGGCCGCAGGTGACTGTCTGTGTGGAGCTTGCACTTTCTCCCCGTGTCTGCGTGGGTTTCCGGTTTCCTCCCACAGTCCAAAGAATTGCAGGTTAGTTGGATTGGCCAAATTAAATTGCCCCTTAGTGTCCAAAAGGTCAGGTAGGGTTACTGGGTTACAGCGATAAGGTGGAATCATGGACTTAAGTAGGGTGCTCTTTCCAAGGGCCAGTGCAGACTCGTTGGGGGCCAATGGCCTCCTTCTGCACTGTAGGGATTCTAGGATTCTTAACAGCAAGCAGACCTATTTCCCAAACTATCATAAATTCACCAGGGTCACTCAAACTAGTGCACAGTGGGGAATACTACTTCAGTGAAACTGACAGGCTGGTAATTATTCATCAGTGAAATTCAGCCATTGCTAGGTGGGGATCTTATTAAAACTTACAGGATACTGCGAGGCCTGGATAGAGTGGATGTGGAGAGGATGTGTCCACTTGTAGGAAAAACTAGAAGCAGAGGACACAATCTCAGACTGAAGGGACGATCCTTTAAAACAGAGATCAGGAGGAATTTCTTCAGCCAGAGGGTGGTGAATCTGCGGAACACTTTGCCGCAGAAGGCTGTGGAGGTCAAATCACTGAGTGTCTTTAAGACAGAGATAGATAGGTTCTTGATTAATAAAGGGATCAGGCGTTATGGGGAGAAGGCAGGAGAATGGGGATGAGAAAAATATCAGCCATGAGTGAATGGCGGAGCAGACACGATGGGCTGAGTGGCTTAATTCTGTTTCTATGTCTTATGGCCTTATGGGCTGCTGCACATAGCACATCTCAGAGAGTGCTTTTGCAACACCAACAGCAACAGCGCTGTCACCACCTGCCTTTTCTCCAGTCATATATCACTCCACAAGGAACAGGGAATGAGCACATGTTATAACCACAGTGGAGGTCGCAGGATCGGAACCATCAGGTTTCCCGTGCAGGGAATAAGAACTTCCCCGGTAAAGGAACGTGGCTTCCCCTTAACAGGTGTAGCCCCTGTAATATAAAAACCCCGACCTGGAAGCAGATCGGGGAAGGAGGCCCTCTGGGGAGTGGTGGTGATTTGATTGTAGGTAATAATAAACCTCTTTGTGCTCTATGCATGGCTGCTTACCTCATATCTAACAGCACAGAAATCCATCTCTAAAGGAGGTGGGACTCCCAACAACGGGGTTCTGCATTTCCAATTCCAAGACTGCTGCTTCATCTATGTCAAAGTCAAAAGTAGAACACAGGATTAGGTCTCTCAACATGTGTGGCCATCAGTGCCTGAGGAGAGAATTATAAGTGTTAGCAATGGTTTGTGAGGGTAGAGGGGAAGAACAACTTTTGTGCAGGGTGACCGTGAGGCATGGGTGCGACAAAGCAATAGATACGGGTGAGTGTGAATGTTGGCAGGACAGTGGCACCGTGGTTAGCACTGCTGCTTCACAGCGTCAGGGACCCGGGTTCAATTCCGACCTTGGGTGACTGTCTGAGTGGAGTTTGCACTTTCTCTCCATGTCTGCGTGAGTTACCTCCGGGTGCTCCGGTTTCCTCCCATAACGCAAAGTTGTGCAGATTAGATGGATTGGCCTTGCTAAATTGTCTCTTAATGTCCAAAGTTGTGCAGGTTAGGTAGGGTTAAGGGGTTAAAGGATAGGGCTGGGGGAGTGGGCCTAGGTAGTGTGCTCTTTCAGAGGGTTGATGCAGGCTCTATGGGCCGAATGGCCGCCTTCTGAATTGTAGTGGTTCAATGGTCCTATGGCTGTTCTGATGTCAACGTGAAATGCCTGGAGAGAGAAATAAGTGTAGTTGTATCTGGGGTACCCTGGAATTTTGGCCTCCGTATTTAAAGAAGGATGTAAATGTGTTGGAAGCAATTCAGAGGTTTACTAAACCACCACCTGGAATGGGTGGGTTGTCGTAAGAGGAAAGGTTGGACAGGCTAGGCTTGTATCTACTGGAATTTAGAAGAGTAAGAGGTGACTTGATTGAAACAGACAAGACCCTGAGGGGTTTTAACAGTGAGAATGTTGAGAGGGCAGTTCCCCTTGTGTGGGAGAATCTAGAATCAGGGGTCAATATTTAAAAATACGTGGATGAGGAGAATTATTTTCTTTCAGATGGTCTTGAGCCTTTGGCACTGTCTTCCTCAAAAAGCACTGGAATCAAAGCCTTTGAATATTTTTAAAGGTGAGGTAGACAGATTCTTGATGAGCAAGAGAGTAAAAGGTTATCAGAGGTAGGCGGGATTTTAGAATCGAGGTTACAGACAGATAAGCCATGATCTTATTGAATGGTTGAGCAGGCTCAAGGGGCCGAGAGGCCTACTGTTCCAAATTTGTATGTTCGTGTATATCTATGAACAATATGAAAAAGGATTAGCTTCTCTCAAACACTACAATCTTCATTCGTCTCCCAAATCTTTCCTATTTTTCAAGAGCAAGCAAACTTCCGCTGCCTTAGGAACAATTCCGTTTTGTTTTCCTGCTTCCCATACCAATTTTGGGTTTATTAATGAATGCATTGATTTTACTCAATTAAACTGTATAATATAGAGTGTTATCATGATTTATGTTACTTCTCATTTGCTTTCAGGTTACACATTCCTAAACCCTTCTAATTCTTTTTACACTTTGTGCAGTAACAATGTAGTGCATATTGACCAATTTTCAGTATACCTAATTTCTGCTCAAACAAAATATAATCCACTGTGGGCAGTGCTGCTGAAAAGCGACTGCAGCTGCATTTTAGCACTTGACTCATTAGCAAGCACAAAATAACTGGCTGGATAAGGTGACTGAAGAGTAGGGTCACCTTCTCCCTGAAACAACACATTTCCCAGATCACTTGACCTTCTCAGCAGTACATCATGCTCAGGTTTCACAGCATTGTAACCCTTTGTATGTGCTTAAACTGACACAGAATCAAATGCATTCTTAATAGGGAGCTGAATTTTCTGCCTCGCAACGCCGGAAACGCAAGTTGCACCGAAAATTGAGGTAAGTCATGGCCATGGTCCATGCTCCGTGCCAACGCAGCATGCAAAACCTGCATTTGAACGAGTTAACATATCATTACCGATTTCAGCCCAGTATTCTCCTGGCCTCTGCAATGCTCCACCCTATCAGGTGGAAGCCACTGAGCGCGGTTCACTACAGTATATTAAAACAGGGACTGGGCGCCATTGCTGCGGAGGGAGAGAGGAGCAAAGGAAAGTTTCCAAAATTGCAATACCGTGCTACTGGCTGGGGGGCATCTGCAGGACGGTGGGTGGGGGGGGTTTACAGGAAGCAACTAGATGATGGGCCGTGGATTTGGGATCGGGGTGGTTGGGCACGGACTTCCATTGCTGTAGTAAGCGTTTTAAAAACAACTATTGTGTACAGGTTACAGGCTCCTGGCTGCGCACTCTTCTGGCTACTCACTGTGTACAGTAACTGTTTAGAGAGCCTCCCCTCATTTGGGAGTCCACCCAGGCTGTCCCTCTGGAATCCCTCAGATCCCAGCTTACCCATTGTGGTATTATAGGTATTACGATACCTGATAGGCTAAAGCACCATTGGTGGAAACTGTATGCTTTCTATTGGTTAGAATGTATGATAGCTCCGCCCTGCTAGGCGGGGTATAAGAACCAGTGCCGCCCCAGCAGCCTTCATTCTGTACCTGAGCTGCTGGGGGAAACATCTAGCTTATTAAAGCCTTCAGTTGGACTACAACCTCGCTTTAGTGGTCATTGATCGTGCATCAATTTAATAAGCTAGTTTTTTTTAAGATGAAAGGATGGAGCTCCGAATCAAGCCGGAGTGTCTGCAACTTAGCCCCCACGTGGCGAACTCAGCGGCAATCTTTAAGCACTGGCTGGCGTGCTTTAAAGGGTATCTTGCGACGGCCGAAAACGCACCCATGGGAGAGCAGAAACTGCACGTCCTGCACTCCAGGGTGAGCCCGGAGATTTACACCCTCATCGAGGAAGCGGAAGACTTCGATGCAGCAATAGAGCTGCTAAAAGGACACTATATTCGCCCGGCAAACCAGGTCTACGCCCGGCACCTGCTTGCAACAAGGCGACAAACCCCTGGGGAATCGCTGGAGGAATTCTACCGTGCACTCCTGGTGTTGGGAAGAAGCTGCAGCTGCCCGTAGGTTTCGGCGAGCGAACACACGGAGCTCTTAGTCCGGGACGCTTTCATGGCAGATATGCTATCCTCACAAATCCACCAGCGTCTGTTAGAAAAGTCACCCTGGGTTTCAGGGAGGCAGGGGCCCTTGCAGGCTCCCTGGACGTGGCCTCCAGGAACGCCTGTGCTTACGTTCCCGACCACGCGGCAGCCCCCTGGGCAGCGTGGAACCCCTCCGCGGCTGACCCCAAGACTTCCCCCATTCCCCCACAGGCCTGCGCTGCAAGGTGGCCTGGCAACCCCGAGGGGCCCCGCTGCTACTTTTGCGGGCAGGTCAAGCACCCCTGCCAGCGCTGTCCGGTCCGCGCATCCACCTGCAAAGGATGCGGCAAAAAGGGCCATTTCGTGGGGGTATGTCAGGCCCGTGCGGTTGCCGCGGGCTCCGGCGGCGAATGCGGACCACAACCACAAACTTCTCCATGGGCCCCGTGCGGCCAGCGGTCGCCGCCATCTTCATATTCCCGGGCCACGTGTGGACCCCGGGCGCCGCCATCTTGTTCCGCGGACGCCACGTCATTGGGCGCCGCCATTTTGTGCACAACCAGCCATGTGCGACCAATGGGAGCCGCCATCTTGGATGAACCCCCAGGACCCCAGCTCAGCTGACCACGCACTGCTTGAAGAGAACTCTCAACTGCTGCGATTAGCCTCGGTGACTCTGGATCAGTCTCGGCCTTGAACACTCTCAACTGCTACAACGACTGTATTAATCAACGGGCACGAGACGTCCTGCCTAATCGACTCTGGGAGCACGGAGCGCTTCATACACCCTGACACGGTAAGGCGCTGTTCTCTCCTCATCCACCCCGTTAATCGAAAAATCTCCCTGGCTTCTGTTCACACTCAGTGGAGATAAAGGGGTTTTGTGTAGCAAACCTCACAGTCCAGGGAAGGGAGTTCAGAAATTTCCGTCTCTATGTCCTTCCCCACCTCTGCGCGGCTACACTCCTGGGTTTAGGCTTGCAGTGTAACCTTCAAAGACTGACCTTCAAATTTGGTGGCCCAATACCCCCCCTTCCTGTCTGCGGCTTCGCGACCCTTAAGGTCGACCCGCCTTCCCTGTTTGCGAACCTCACCCCGGATTGCAAACCCGTCGCCACCAGGAGCAGACGGTACAGTGCCCAGGACCGGATCTTTATTAGGTCAGATGTCCAAAGGCTACTGAGGGAAGGGTCATTGAAGCCATTAACAGCCCTTGGAGGGCTCAAGTAGTGGTGATAAAGACCGGGGAGAAGCATAGGATGGTCATCGACTACAGTCAGGCCATCAACAGGTTTATGCAGCTGGATGTGTACCCTCTCCCCCGCAAATCCGACCTGGTAAACAGGATCGCGCATTATACGGTCTTCTCCACGGTGGATCTCACGTCCGCCTACCACCAGCTCCCCATCCGTACTAGTTACCGCAAATACTCTGCCTTCGAGGCAGATGGGTGGCTCTATCACTTCTTAAGAGTTCCTTTCGGTGTCACCAACGGGGTCTCGGTCTTCCAGCGCGAGATGGACCGAATGGTTGACCGGTATGGTTTACGGGCAACATTCTGTCACCATCTGCGGCCATGACCAGCAGGACCACGACACCAACCTCCGAAAATTTCTCCAGATCGCTAAACTCCTTAACCTTACATACAACAAGGATAAATGCGCGTTTAGCACTGACCGACTAGCCATCCTCGACTACATAGTGCGAAATGGAGATATAGGTCCCGACCCTGAACGCATGCACCCCCTTATGGAGTTCCCCCTCCCTCACTGCTCCAAGGCCCTGAAACGTTGCTTCGGGTTTTTTAGCTGCTACGCCCAGTAGGTCCCCAACTACGCGAACAAGGCACGTCCCCTGATCCAATCCACAGCTTTTCCCCTGCCGATGGAGGCCCGCCAGGCCTTCAGCCGCATCAAAGCAGACATTGCAAAGGCCACGATGCACGCCATCGACGAGTCCCTCCCCTTCCAGGTCGAGAGCGACGCGTCCGACGTAGCTCTGGCGGCCACCCTCAACCAAACGGGCAGACCCATGGCCTTCTTCTCCCGTACCCGCCATGCTTCCGAAATCCGCCACTCCTCAGTCGAAAAGGAGGCCCAGGCCATAGTAGAAGCTGTGCGACATTGGAGGCATTACCTGGCTGGCAGGACATTCATTCTCCTCACGGACCAATGGTCGGTTGCTTTCATGTTTGATAATGCACAGCGGGGCAAGATAAAAAACGACAAGATCTTGCGGTGGAGGATAGAACTCTCCACCTTCAACTACGAGATCTTGTATTGTCCCGGGAAGCTAAATGAGCCTCCTGACGTCCTGTCCCGCGGCACATGTGCCAGCGCACAAGTGGACCGCCTCCGAGCCCACCACGAGGACCTCTGCCACCCAGGGGTCACTCGCTTCTTCCATTTTGTCAAGACCCGCAACCAGCCCTACTCCATCGAGGAGGTCAGGACAGCCACCAGGGACTGCCAAATCTGCGCGGAGTGCAAACTGCACTTCTACCGGCCAGAGAAAGCGCACCTGATAAAGGCTTCCCGTCCCTTTGAACGCCTCAGCATGGACTTCAAAGGCCCCCTCCCCTCCACTGACCGCAACAAGTACTTCCTGAACGTGATTGACGAGTACTCCCGGTTCCCATTCGCCATCCCCTGCCCCGACATGACCGCAACCACTGTCATCAAGGCCCTCCGTAGCATCTTTGCACTGTTCGGGTTCCCCACTTACATACACAGTGATAGGGGGTCCTCCTTTATGAGCGACGAACTGCGTCAATTCCTGCTCAGCAAGGGCATCGCCTCGAGCAGGACGACCAGTTACAACCCCCGGGGTAACGGACAGGTAGAGAGTGAGAACGGAACGGTCTGGAAGATCGTCCTCCTGGCCCTACGATCCAGGAACCTCCCAGTCTCCTGCTGGCAAAAAGTCCTCCCGAATGCCCTCCACTCCATCCGGTCACTGCTTTGTACAACCATCAATCAGACACCTCACGAATGCCTCCTTGCCTTCCCCAGGAAGTCCTCCTCTGGGACCTCGCTCCCGACCTGGCTGGCAGCACCCGGACCCAACCTGCTCCGAAAACACTTGCGGGCGCACAAGTCAGACCCGTTGGTCGAGAGGATCCATCTTCTCCACGCCAACCCCCAGTACGCCTACGTGGCGTTTCCCGACAGCCGACAAGGTACGGTCTCCCGACAGGACCTGGCGCCCGCCGGAACCCCATGCACATCCCAGCCACAAGTCCCACCCTCCCCTCCACCGGGGCACCTTACAGGAGGATCGGTCCTTCCGCCGGCCCCGTCTAAGCCCCCCCACCCACCGATGCCCCCCACAGGCGCTCCCTTCCCAGGTCAACCGGTTTCCCTACCAGCGCCATCTAGGGGTGCCGAAGCTGCCATGGAGATCGAAGTCACGCTCCCGGAGTCACAGACGCCTGAGCCTCCACCGGAGTCACCACCGAAGCTCCAACGATCACAGAGGACGACCAAGGCCCCCGATCGACTGATTGCTTCATTTTAATTGTATACTGTAAATATAAACCATCAAATGTACATAGCTACCAGACTTGTAAATAGTTACTAAACATTGTACGGAGGTATTACGGTACCTCCAGAACTAATTATACCACGTTGCCATGTTTTGTAGTTTCAGGCCACCACCCCCGCCGGACAATTTTTTAACAGGGGGTGAATGTGGTATTATAGGTATTACGGTACCTGATAGGCTAAAGCAACATTGGTGGAAACTGTATGCTTTCTATTGTTTAGAATGTATGATAGCTCCGCCCTGCTAGGCGGGGTATAAGAACCAGTGCCGCCCCAGCAGCCTTCATTCTGTACCTGAGCTGCTGGGGGAAACATCTAGCTTATTAAAGCCTTCAGTTGGACTACAACCTCGCTTTAGTGGTCATTGATCGTGCATCACCCATTACTGAGATGGGTGTGGCCAAGTTCACCAGGGCACACCAGGTGTTGGCACTGATCAGAAACGTTCCCCTACTGCGGGGGGGGGAAACAGGAGAAAACAGAGCGCACCCCGAACAAAGGACACATGCACCGTGGCCTTTGGAACCCCGCTGGCACACTGCCCTGCTTAGGGCAGAGGCCTCACCAGTCAGACCCACTCCACAGGGCCATCAGCTGCCTCCAAGCCCTGGCTGCCCACCACGCCCCTGCTCCCATCCATCCTACCCCTGGACAGGTTGCCACAGCCTGTGTGCCACACGCAGGATATACAGCTATGCTCCCAACGGGCTGCCCACACGCAAGCCACCAAGCATGGAGGCGGTCGGTGGCACACGGTAACCCCCCCAACCTACAGCCCGGTGCCACGCTGCTGGTGGGTAACACACTGTACACCCACATTAAACCCCACTGGAGGGAGGGGGACAGGCGTCAGGGAGCGTATCACTGACACAGGTTGCGGCAGCCCCAGTACCCCTGTTGACAGGGACGGGTGGTGATGTTAGAGGCCCACTGGTGCCAGTCACCGATGAGATCAGAGGTGCAGTGTGGAGCGGGGGGGGGGGGGGGGTACGGAGTGTGGTGGGGGGGGGGGGGATTCGGAGGAGGGGGAACATAGATCATAGAATTTACAGTGCAGAAGGAGGCCATTCGGCCCATCGAGTCTGCACCGGCTCTTGGAAAGAGCACCCTACCCAAGGTCAACACCTCCACCCTATCCCCATAACCCATTAACCCCACCCAACACTAAGGGCCATTCTGGACACAAAGGGCAATTTATCATGGCCAATCCACCTAACCCGCACATCTTTGGACTGTGGGAGGAAACCGGAGCACCCGGAGGAAACCCACGCAGACACTGGGAGGATGTGCAGACCCCGCACAGACAGTGACCCAAGCCGGAATCGAACCTGGGACCCTGGAGCTGTGAAGCAATTGTGCTATCCACAACATGCGGAGGGTGGAGCTGTAGGTCAACCCAGAGCCACCTTCTAACCTTTTGGACTTGGAGTACACATCATGCTAACATGTCTTCCCTTTTTCCCCCTGCAGAGAACGAATTTCGGAGTACAGCCACGAACGGTTGTCGTCTCCCTGGCTGAAGTTGCCCTTGAGGACGCACTGTGGCTGCAGGCACAGAAGCTGCTTGGGGAGGACCCTGCACAACAGGAACCTGTCCCAGAGGAGTAGGGGCCAGCTGGTGAGGCTGGGGTGCTGGCCGTCCAACGGGCTAGGAGGCATTGCGAACTGGGCGTCGCATCAGGGCACGTGTATACCATCGGCGCCTGACCTTTGCAAACCTTCTGGATGGAGCATGCCACCAAGGACTTTGGCTAACCAAAGAGACCATGAAATATCTGTGCCAGATGATGGCACACCTGAAACCTCAGGATACGGAGGAGGACACCCGCTCCTGTGAGATGAGCTCTGGTGCTCCTCATTGTTTGACAAAGCCTGACTCCTGCCTTTGATATCACATTCCATTGTCTGGCCAGATGATCCCTGCCTGTAGGCTGGCCATCTCACAGGCCCATGCCACTCTGGGGAGCTAGGTGTGGGGTTGGGGGTGCGGGGTCCGTTATGGGAGTGGTAAGTGATGATGAGTCATTCACAGGGTAGGCTGTACTACATGGCGCCCCACATTTCTGGCCCCATTACCTGCCACCCCGAGGGTGACTCCGCGTGGGACGTCGGACTGTCTTGGGGACCCTGCCTCATTCCCTCCTCTAATACCCATACCTCACACCACCGACCTCCTGCCACCCAGCACACCCTGCAGAGAGAGGATCAAGGCAGATCGGAGCGTTGGTGAACCGGTATTTAATAATGATGGAGACAATTATTGTGTCCTGGCCTCTAGCGTCATCCTGTGTGCCACACCCGTGCCAACTTAACTGCTGTCAAACTTTCTTTCTGTGCATACTCTACTCTCTTTCTAGGTGTGTCCCCAGGCGGCATATCAGATGTGGAAGCTGCCTGCTGCATATCTCTCCCTGTGACCTGGAGTACCTTTGGCGGCCATCCTCTGGAGCATGGATGGGCCTGGCCAACTTTCAAGTGACACAAGTGGTGGGGTGCCACCCTGTTCTGCCTGCTGCCCATGAATGTTAGGTGGGGGGAGGGGGTAGATTCAGAGGCACTGTGGTGTTCCAGCACCTCCCCTGTGGGAGTCACTGGCACGAACCCCATTGTGGTAATATGCCTGTGCATAGTTTTTTATATAATTATCTATTAATATATATAGTTATCGATTCGACCTCCAACCAGCAGATGGCGATAGAGATTGACCATGTGACTCAAGATATCCGGTAGTTCGCAGTAAGTTATACTAGAGGATAGTCGCACTAGAAGTAGCTCCAGAAGAATTCACTGAATTCATTTATTCATTATCATTGTATCATAGTTCGTTAGTTATCTTTCCACGTGTTCATTCTGTTAATAAATTATCTTACTAGTCAAGGAACTAGATGTTCTATGTCCATCTGTAGTACAGCCACAACACAGAACATAACATGTTACCAAGTGTGTGGAACAATTGAAGATAGCAATGGAGAAGACGGGACAAAACAGGCCGAAGAAAGAAAAAACAAAATTCTTCCACCTACCTGGTAAACAGCGGGCAACTGAAACTCAATGCATGGAAAGACTGTGAAGTTAGAAATGGAAGATCTGAAGGTACCCCACCAGCTTCAAGTCACTGGTAATTCGGATGAGAATTGGAGTGTTTTCAAGCAGCATTTTAGACTCCATATTGCAGCCCTTGGCCTGCGGGCACAGCCTGACGAGAGAGATATTGCATTGCTGTTCATGGTAGCAGGTCCTCAAGCAATAGACATTTATAATACCTTCATGTTCGACAGCGAAGAGGAAAGCAAGAGCTTCGATGAAGTAATACAGTACTTTGATCAGCATTGCTCTTCGAAGAAAAATGAAACGTTTGAACGTTATATATTTTGTAAGCGTACCCAGAAGGCAGGCATATCTTTTGATGGTTTTTTAACCGACTTGCGGTTGAAGGCACAGTCGTGCAATTTTAGTACGTTAAAATCATCAATGATCTGCGATCAGATAGTGCCCGGGATATCAAATGATAAGGTACGTGAGAATCGATTGAGGGAAGAAGATCTTGAATTAGAAAATGCTATCAATATTTGTCATGCAAATGAGCTAGCTGCACAGCAGTTTAGTATGCTAAATAATTTTGGTGACAATCTGGAAGATGATGCCAGCGCCATAAGCACCGTGACGTAGTTGAACAAGAAATGTGGGGCGGAATTCTGTGAGAAAACGGGCGCAAATCACTCTGGATGGGCGCGATTCTCTGATCCTGAGGCCAAGTGTTGACGCCATCGTAAACGCCGTCACGCGCAAGCGATTGGAGGTGATTCTCCAGTCCGTGGAGAATCGGGGGAGCGGCGTCGGACCCGATCACGGGTCTGATGCCCAATTCTCCGCCCCCGCGCCGAGCGCGATTACAGCACGGAGGCTCAGAGAATCCCGGCCGTGGTCTCAGTGCGGGCAGCAATTTTAAGCGACTGACCAGATCCGCCATTTTATGCCAGCGTTGTGGCAATCGACGTGGTCCACGGCAATGTCCAGCACTCTGGAAGGTTTGTTCCAAATGTGGCAGAACAAATCACTTTGCCAAGAAATGCTTTTTACGTCCAACAGGATCAGTCAATGGGATTGATGAGATGTCCATTGAAGTCCTGTTTTTCGTTGATCTGATTTCGACTAAGGACATGGTGAGTCCGAAATGCAGAGCGAAGTCTTACTGACCGGTTGCGGCAATAGTGATGGTGATGCTGATATCATCAAAGACAGATGGACAATTCCAGTGATACTGAATGCCACATTGATCAAATGCAATTTCGACACCAGAGCGAGGACCAACCTTCTCAGTTTGTCCAATTTGAAGGAGCTGCAGGTTAAACCGAAAGTCGTCAATCAAACAAGACTACTGAAGGACTTCAATGGGAAGGAGATTGAGACGCTGGGACCATGTGAGCTCAAAACACGACAGAAGTCATATCCTACCATTTTCCATTGTGGACACGGAACATGAGTCCATCATAGGACTCCTGTGAGAGGCCCTGCACCTAATTGAGCGGCTGTACATTCCAAACAGTGCGGCGGCAGAGGATCATTGCAATTGGCAACAATATATATTGGCGCCGTTATCCGATGAGATAAAAGCAAAAGTTAAAGTTGAGGAAGATAAACCAGATGAAGAGATGGAGGAGCCAAAGGGAATTCCAGAATTCTGGTTAATCGCTCTGAGACATGACACAGGAGCATGATGAGCCCATCCTAAAGCATCTACAAGATGTGAATGTAAACATTTCAGGTCCAGGACAGCCAATGAGCTTTACTCTGGAGTTTAAGTTGGAGCCAAATGAGTATTTCACTAATGAGATAGTGACAAAAACATACCCGATGGAGTCGCGGCCTGAGGAGTTAGATTTTGTTCTTCTTTAATGAACCAAAAATTGGGGGCTTCACAGGGTTCCAGATCGACTGGGAGAAAGGAAATAAACGGCACATTGAAAACCATTAAAACAAAGTAAAAACACAAGGGTATGGGCACTGGTAGAACAGTTACGAAAACTGTACCAAATGACTCTTCCTTCAATTTCTTCACTCCTCCTGAGGTTCCAGAGCATGGAGAGCTGGAGAAAGGTTCTGCAGCCATATTCGCTGCTGACTTTCTTGGCCACTTCTTGGCCACTTCTTGAATGATCATATAATTCCACGGGCAATGTCATACTTTACAGGAGAAGCCATTGCAGATGATGATAATTACGATGACTATGATTACGATGAGGAAAGTGAAGAACAAACAAACAAAGAACAAAGAAATGTACAGCACAGGAACAGGCCCTTCGGCCCTCCAAGCCCGTGCCGACCATACTGCCCGACTAAACTACAATCTTCTACACTTCCTGGGTCCGTATCCTTCTATTCCCATCCTATTCATATATTTGTCAAGATGCCCCTTAAATGTCCCTATCGTCCCTGCCTCCACTACCTCCTCCGGTAGTGAGTTCCAGGCACCCACTACCCTCTGCGTAAAAAACTTGCCTCGTACATCTACTCTAAACTTTGCCCCTCTCACCTTAAACCTATGCCCCCTAGTAATTGACCCCTCTACCCTGGGGAAAAGCCTCTGACTATCCACTCTGTCTATGCCCCTCATAATTTTGTATACCTCTATCAGGTCGCCCCTCAACCTCCTTCGTTCCAGTGAGAACAAACCGAGTTTATTCAATCGCTCCTCATAGCTTATGCCCTCCATACCAGGCAACATTCTGGTAAATCTCTTCTGCACCCTCTCTAAAGCCTCCACATCCTTCTGGTAGTGTGGCGACCAGAATTGAACACTATACTCCAAGTGTGGCCTAACTAAGGTTCTATACAGCTGCAACATGACTTGCCAATTCTTATACTCAATGCCCCGGCCAATGAAGGCAAGCATGCCGTATGCCTTCTTGACTACCTTCTCCACCTGTGTAGCCCCTTTCAGTGATCTGTGGACCTGTACTCCTAGATCTCTTTGACTTTCAATACTCTTGAGGGTTCTACCATTCACTGTATATTCCCTACCTGCATTAGCCCTTCCAAAATGCATTACCTCACATTTGTCCAGGTTAAACTCCATCTGCCATCTCTCCGCCCAAGTCTCCAGACAATCTAAATCCTGCTGTATCCTCAGACAGTCCTCATCGCTATCCGCAATTCCACCAACCTTTGTGTCGTCTGCAAACTTACTAATCAGACCAGTTACATTTTCCTCCAAATCATTTATATATACTACAAAGAGCAAAGGTCCCAGCACTGATCCCTGTGGAACACCACTGGTCACAGCCCTCCAATTCGAAAAGCATCCCTCCATTGCTACCCTCTGCCTTCTATGGCCTAGCCAGTTCTGTATCCACCTTGCCAGTTCACCCCTGATCCCGTGTGACTTCACCTTTTGTACTAGTCTACCATGAGGGACCTTGTCAAAGGCCTTACTGAAGTCCATATAGACAACATCTACTGCCCTACCTGCATCAATCATCTTAGTGACCTCCTCGAAAAACTCTATCAAGTTAGTGAGACACGACCTCCCCTTCACAAAACCGTGCTGCCTCTCACTAATACGTCCATTTGCTTCCAAATGGGAGTAGATCCTGTCTCGAAGAATTCTCTCCAGTAATTTCCCTACCACTGAAGTAAGGCTCACCGGCCTGTAGTTCCCGGGATTATCCCTGCCACCCTTCTTAAACAGAGGAACAACATTGGCTATTCTCCAGTCCTCCGGGACATCCCCTGAAGACAGCGAGGATCCAAAGATTTCTGTCAAGGCCTCAGCAATTTCCTCTCCAGCCTCCTTCAGTATTCTGGGGTAGATCCCATCCGGCCCTGGGGACTTATCTACCTTAATATTTTTTAAGACACCCAACACCTCGTCTTTTTGGATCACAATGTGACCCAGGCTATCTACACCCCCTTCTCCAGACTCAACATCTACCAATTCCTTCTCTTTGGTGAATACTGATGCAAAGTATTCATTTAGTACCTCGCCCATTTCCTCTGGCTCCACACATAGATTCCCTTGCCTATCCTTCAGTGGGCCAACCCTTTCCCTGGCTACCCTCTTACTTTTTATGTAAGTGTAAAAAGCCTTGGGATTTTCCTTAACCCTATTTGCCAATGCCTTTTCATGACCCCTTCTAGCCCTCCTGACTCCTTGCTTAAGTTCCTTCCTACTTTCCTTATATGCCACACAGGCTTCGTCTGTTCCCAGCCTTTTAGCCCTGACAAATGCCTCCTTTTTCTTTTTGACGAGGCCTACAATATCACTCGTCATCCAAGGTTCCCGAAAATTGCCGTATTTATCTTTCTTCCTCACAGGAACATGCCTGTCCTGTATTCCTTTCAACTGACACTTGAAAGCCTCCCACATGTCAGATGTTGATTTGCCCTCAAACATCCGCCCCCAATCTATGTTCTTCAGTTCCCGCCTAATATTGTTATAATTAGCCTTCCCCCAATTTAGCACATTCATCCTCGGACCACTCTTATCCTTGTCCACCAGTACTTTAAAACTTACTGAATTGTGGTCACTGTTACCGAAATGCTCCCCTACTGAAACATCTACCACCTGGCCGGGCTCATTCCCCAATACCAGGTCCAGTACCGCCCCTTCCCTAGTTGGACTGTTTACATATTGTTTTAAGAAGCCCTCCTGGATGCTCCTTACAAACTCTGCCCCGTCTAAGCCCCTGGCACTAAGTGAGTCCCAGTCAATATTGGGGAAGTTGAAGTCTCCCATCACCACAACCCTGTTGTTTTTACTCTTTTCCAAAATCTGTCTACCTATCTGCTCCTCTATCTCCCGCTGGCTGTTGGGAGGCCTGTAGTATACCCCCAACATTGTGACTGCACCCTTCTTATTCCTGATCTCTACCCATATAGCCTCACTGCCCTCTGAGGTGTCCTCTCGCTGTATAGCTGTGATACTCTCCTGAACAAGTAGCGCAACTCCGCCTCCCCTTTTACATCCCCCTCTATCCCGCCTGAAACATCTAAATCCTGGAACGTTTAGCTGCCAATCCTGCCCTTCCCTCAACCAGGTCTCTGTAATGGCAACAACATCATAGTTCCAAGTAGTAATCCAAGCTCTAAGTTCATCTGCCTTACCCGTAATGCTCCTTGCATTAAAACATATGCACTTCAGGCCACCAGACCCGCTGTGTTCAGCAACTTCTCCCCGTCTGCGCTGCCTCAGAGCCACACTGTCCCTATTCCCTAGTTCTCCCTCAATGCTCTCACCTTCTGACCTATTGCTCCCGTGCCCACCCCCCTGCCATACTAGTTTAAACCCTCCCGTGTGACACTAGCAAACCTCGCGGCCAGGATATTTATGCCTCTCCGGTTTAGATGCAACCCGTCCATCTTATACAGGTCACACCTGCCCCGGAAGAGCTCCCAGTGGTCCAGATAACAGAAACCCTCCCTCCTACACCAGCTGTTTAGCCACGTGTTTGTCTGCTCTATCTTCCTATTTCTAGCCTCACTGGCACGTGGCACAGGGAGTAATCCCGAGATTACAACCCTCGAGGTCCTGTCTTTTAACTTTCTGCCTAGCTCCCTGAACTCCTGCTGCAGGACCTCATGCCCCTTCCTGCCTATGTCGTTAGTACCAATATGTACAACGACCTCTGCCTGTTTGCCCTCCCCCTTCAGGATTCCCTCTACCCGTTCGGAGACATCCTGGACCCTGGCACCAGGGAGGCAACATACCATCCTGGAGTCTCTTTCACGTCCACAGAAGCGCCTATCTGTGCCCCTGACTATAGAGTCCCCTATAACTATTACTCTTCTGCGCTTTGACCCTCCCTTCTGAACATCAGAGCCAGCCGTGGTGCCACTGCTCTGGCTGCTGCTGTTTTCCCCTGATAGGCTATCCCCCCCGACAGTATCCAAAGGGGTATATCTGTTCGAGAGGGGGACAACCACAGGGGATTCCTGCACTGACTGCCTGCCCTTTCTGGTGGTCACCCATTTCTCTGCCTGCACCTTGGGTGTGACCACACTTACATAACTGCGATCTATGACGCTTTCCGCCACCTGCATGCTCCTAAGTGCATCCAATTGCTGCTCCAACCGAACCATGCGGTCTGTGAGGCTAGAAATAGGAAGATAGAGCAGACAAACACGTGGCTAAACAGCTGGTGTAGGAGGGAGGGTTTCTGTTATCTGGACCACTGGGAGCTCTTCCGGGCGAAGAATCATGGTGAGCTAAGAGTGTGGCCGGAGTGAGCTCCAGAGGCTCCACTGTCACTTGGCACTGACAGTCCTGGAGGCCCGCTCTCGTCTCACCCAGGGTCTCGATGCCCCAGCCCTCGGAGCGAAGGTTTCGGCTATGGGTCAAACTGTCCAAGGCCAGGGGTACTTTGTGTGGGCGGTGGCCAAGGTCCAGGATAGGGTTGCCCTCTCACAGGCAGCCATGTGCCAGAGCCTGGACATTGCAGCAGCACTCTTGAGTGTGGCCCAGTCACAGCGGATCATGGCTGAGGGCGGCGGCGGCATTGCCCAGGCGCTAGCTGATGTGATACAGACCCAGAGAGGTGGCACCGTCACTGGCTGATGTGGCACAGACCCAGAGAGAGAGGTGGCACCGTCACTGGCTGATGTGGCACAGACCCAGTCGCAGTGTGACGTAGCGCAGTCACAGAGGTCCACTCCTTGTGCTCCGTGGCCACGAACATCGAGACCCTGGTCGGGGGCAGCGGCGGCCTCCAGGACTAGCAGCTTCGTGCTGTGGGGGAGCCACAGTGGTTAGTTCCCCTTGCATCTCTGTCCCATGGAGTAGCCCGAGGACCATCGGCACTTAGAGGGAGGAGGAGGTATGGGGCCCGTGCCGGTGACTCCCACAGGGGCGGTGCCAAAACACCACAACATCTTGGACTCTCCCCCACCCATCCTGTCCCTGGCACATTTGGTGGGCAGTGGGCATAACAGGGCAGCACCATGCCACCTGGGACACCCGAGGAGCAGCTGGGCCCATCCAGGTCTGGTCGCATCAGAAAATAGCCGCCAAAGGGGACCCAGATTACAGGACGGGAATCACAGCAGGGCACACCCACTCCTGATCTACTGCATGGGGATGCACCTAAGTGTAGGGCTAGGGCTCATAAGGCCAGAAAACTAGACACCAGTTAAGTTGGCACGGGTGTAGGGCACAATGTCGCATTAGGAGCTCAGGAGCGAACCTGTACATATATGTTCACATTATGCGCACAACGTTACAAACTGTATCGGTGCTTTGTCAGAATGGTGTGAGGGATGTTCTGGTCTGGTCCGTGGTGGGGGGGGGTCACCCATACAGCTGGTGTCACTCTGCACGACCAGGGGCCACGGAAGGCAGTCAGTGGAGTGCACAAACAGGCTGCCTTGCAGGTCGCGGTATGACGGTCCGTGCTTGGACCCCCAGTGCTGTGGGAGATCAGAGTGAGTAGGCAGCACTGTGTCCCTGGCACTAACCCCAGGCCCCCCCACATAACCGTAACCCTGCCGCTCCCCCCCCCCCCCCGCCCCCCCCCCCCCCGGGGGACGGCCAATCTCCCATCCTGCCCCACATGCCAGCACGCATGTCAGCCGCTATGACCAGGTGCCCTGGCCACTGATGCAATCATCTACCCAATCCCTGGGCTGCATGCGTCGTTTTCTGTTTGTGTCCCCCCCCCCCCCCCCCCGCGCAAGTGAGACCCCACATAATTGCGGATCCCCATGACACATGTGTGGACATCTCCACCTTCCCACCCCCTTCACCCCCCTCATCCCTCATCCCCTTCACCCTTACCCCTCATCCCCTAACCCGCACCCCCTCAACCCGTACCCCCCCAGCCCACACCCCTCTCAACTCCTTCACCCCGGGGGGGGGGGCCTCTCGAACACGTCGGGGGGTCACTGAGTGTGCCAGGATGAATGAGTCATTATACTGCCCGGGTATCGGGTGCAGAAGTGCATGATGCGCAGCTGTTAATCACAGACCAGCTGTGTGCTCATGGAGTGAAACCCCTTTCAGTTGGTGCAGTGCGGCCTGATATCCGCCGGTGTCTGTAGGGTGACATGCATTCTGTCAATCACCCCCGGGACTCGGGGCATCCCGGCATAGCAGCGAACCCCGCTGCCCGGGCATCCTGGTGGGCTCCTCTGGCAGGCCCTCGAACGACAAGCGGCGCCGGTACACATGGGGCCACCATGATACGTCCTCCTTGACCTGTTGCCCTCCAACCTGTGCAGCTGCCACCTAACCCTCTGCAGCCCGGTCCTCTGCAGCCCGTTGCTCTGCTGCAGCTTCCCCCTCCTCTCTGAGCAGCCACTGGTTATGTGGCCAGGGCTGCGGCCATCACCACAACGGCCAGCATCGCAGGTTAATGTGCGAATGCCATTGTCTGCATGTTAGCATGGTGCATACTCTAGTGCCCATCCAGGCACCATGAGCTACACAGTGGGTCTGGTTGGCATTGCGGGCCATGCTCTCCCCCTTCTCCCACTCCCCCTCCCTGCCGCCGGCCCTGGCTGGGGCCTCCCCACCGCAGTCAGCACGGCCAGTGTCCAGGCCAGCAGCCCGCAGTCACTCCACGCCATTTCCTACCTCCTTTCTCTCGCTCAGGTGCACGATTTTTAAAACCACAAGTGAACGACGCCATCAGGAACTCGGCCCATCGGAGGCAGTGAATCACGGAAGCCCCGGAGCATAGGGGCTAATGATATTGTCACGTGAGAGCACCTTTAAGAAATGGATGTTTAAGCAATGTACCTTTAAGAAATGGAGCTGATCATATTACTGAAGTGACGTCAGAGGGCGGGGGAGCTGAGCTCACTTCTGCTTTTTGAGTTTCAGTTTGAGAAGGCAGCTGGGAGAGTCTGTGTATTTTGCTGTGAGCTGCAGGAAGAAACACAGAGCTGGTCTGTTGATGTCTGCAGTCCAAAGACTATAAATATATTGAATGTAATCTAATGTGCTCCTATTTTTGAAGGTTTGAATCCTTTTGTATGTTTAAAGGAACAGTTTGAAGGATTATTTAGTGTTGTAGTCTTTTGGGGTTATCTTTGAAGTAATGCGTGTTAAGAGATTCAATGTTTGTTTTTAAAAGGTTAACTTGAGTTCATAGAATAAACATTGTTTTGTATTAAAAACCACTTGTCCTTTTCTGCTGTATCACACCTGGAGAGTACGCCGTGTGCTTCCCACACCACAATCTATTTAAAGTTGTGGGTCGGTTGAACTCCATGAAACACTTTGGGGTTTTCTAAACTCTGACCCATAACAATATGGCAACTGTACTTTCGCCCCGCGCAACGAGCGACGCATTTATGCCATGGCGTCAAACTGGCGCCTACCCCGATCTCGGAAGCTATTCTCTGCCCAATCGCATTTCGCGATTTCGCCATTGGCAATCCCGCCAGTAGTCTTTCAAATGGAGAATTTTGGCCAGGGCAATCCCCAAAAACTGTTTAGTAATTCTTGTTACCATTTTCACTTTCACCAATGGTCCCTCACTTGGAAGCGAGTATTCATAGCATTCTGCAATCACTCATGATTGGGACAATACAGAGACTAGAAAGTCCCAGATTTCCATCATTGGTCTTTATTGTTAGTTGATCTAATTCTGATGGCTGAACAGTTGACCTAAGCATGCCTGAGCTAGCCATGGGCAAATAAAAGGTCCCGGTCTGGATTCTCCGATTTTGGGGTATGTCCGGAGGATCCGTGGCATTTTACATGGGAAGAATCGGCGCGGCTCCAGCACTGATCCTCTGACCGGTGAGGGGCTTGCAGCCACACCATGTAAAACGCACGGCCTTCCCGATATAAACACCTGGAGAATTGCCTGGGTCCGTGGCCGCGCATGTGCACGGCGATGACTCCAGCAGTCCCGTGCGCAGACCCGACCTGCCAGACAGTGCCCCCCTGGACACCTCTGGGCCACCCCCCACCAGTCCCCCCAGCCCACGCCTCAGCCCCCCTGGCCAGCAGCTCCCCCGGCTCCCGCCCGACTGTGGAGGCGCAGGATACAGTCCGCAGCCGCCACGCTGGGTTCCCGACCGCTGAGACCATGAGTCAGCCGTGGGGCGGGAACTCGGCCCATTGGGGGCGGAGCATCTGCAGAGGGCCTTGAGGTAACGTCCTGGAGCCATCCCAATGGCATGCGGTGTGCTCCTCGATGGTGCCGTCTTGGAGGGGGCGGAGCATCCAAAAACAGGCGCTCCCCCCACCCCCCGATTCCATTGTTAAAAGGGATTCTCCGCCAATAGCCGATTACGAAATTGGCACAGGGGAACAGAGAATCCCACCCCCGGCTTCTGGATCATTAACATTCTTTCATGGAAAGGGAGAATAAATGATTGTTAGATGAGGAAAGGTTATGGACGGGATTCTCCGGTAGCTGACTCCGAAATAGTGTTTGGCGATCAGCTGGGGAATCCCTGTTCACGACCAAAACGGGACCGGCACTACTTTTGTGTTGCGCCACCACCTCCAAGTGGCATACTCGGAGAGACATTGCCCGAGGCCCACGCCCTGATGCTCCGTCCCTGACCAGCCGAGTTCCCGACAGCGTCGGTAACGTGTGATCTCACCCGTCAGGATGTCAGCGTGATGGCTGATGACTCAGTCCAGCGCTGCCACAGTCGGGGAGGCCGATCCGCGGGCAGGGGGGGACTTTGCCAGGGGCTGGGGGCACTGTTAAGGGGGTGGTCCTGGGCTTGTTGGCCGGCCAAAGGGGGACACTATTTCGCAGACCTGGTAACGAGCGGCCGGCGCAGGCCACCGCCGTGAGCATGCGTGGCCACGGACCCGCCAATTCGTCGGGCCGTATCGGCAGCGGGAGCCGGGTGCTCTACACTGCCTGCCTACTAGCCCTCAGCCAAATAAAGAATCGGTAACCGTTTTACGACATTTTGTTTCATCGTAAAATGCCACCGTTCCCACACCGGCCTTGGGACATAGCCTCCAAATCGGAGAATCCAGCCCACGGTGTGCTACCCCATGATATAATAATAATAATCACTTATTGTCACAAGTGGGCTTCAATTAAGTTACTGTGAAAAAACCCTAGTTGCCACATTCCGGCACCTGTTCGGGGAGGCCGGTACAGGAATTGAACCCGCGCTGCTGGCCTTGTTCTGCATTACAGGCCAGCTGTTTAGCACTGTGCTAAACCAGCCCCTGCACTAATAAGTAATTACAGTTTAGGTGAACTGCACATATTGTATGGATCATGTAGAATCTGCAAAAGCAACATGCATTGACCAAGCATGTAGGAAACAAAGGTTAGATTTTATTTATGATATACAAGCTCTCCACTACTCGAAGCGTCTCCCTTCCGGCCTGAACCCTGTACGGGATTTTATACTGGTGATCTAACCACCTGTTAAGGGGAAGGCTTATTACCGGGGGATTTCCGATTCAGTGGAGCTCACGGGGAATCTGACAGCCTTCGCCAGCCTCAATTCTATCCTGGCGCCGGTGGATTTTCCCTCTGATGTCCGGGAGAACCAAACAGCCTATCAGCAATTCAGCTGCATTGTCCGGTAGCAAAAAAGAAATTGTGCCAGTCGAGTCCCCCAGGACCCCGAGCTCCTCTTTCTCATTCCATTTTTGAATGTCTGGACAACACACTCCGCTAACTCCTTCTACGCCAGGTGGTATGGGACGATATTTACGTGTTGCATGGCGATTACGGTCATGAATTCCCCAAACTCCGCACTCGGGAACGCTGTCCCATTGTCTGAGACCAGCACCTCTGGTGTCCCAATGCCGTAGCCTGCCGATGGTGGCTCGAGCTGTCGTACTTTGTATTTTATGGATCTCCATCCATATTGAGTGGACGTCAACAACGATGAGGAACATTGCTCCCTGGAACGGACCCGCAATATCTAGGTGGAGGCGGGGCCAAGGGCGACCCAGCCACACCCATCCTCGTCACCAATGTAGAATCCGCTAAAGCTGCGCACATTGACCAAGCGGGTAGGAAATAAAGGTTGGTTTTATTTACGATATACCAGCTCTCCACTCCATGAAGGATCTCCCTTTCCAGCCTGCATCCAGGTCTGGGGCAAAATTCTCCCGAAACGGCGCGATGTCCGCCGACTGGCGCCCAAAACGGCGCCAATCAGACGGGCATCACGCCGCCCCAAAGGGGCAGAATGCTCCGCATCTTTGGGGGCCGAGCCCCAACATTGAGGGGCTAGGCCGACGCCAGAGGAATTTCCGCCCCGCCAGCTGGCGGAAAAGGCCTTTGGTGCCCCGCCAGCTGGCGCGGAAATGACATCTCCGGCCGCTGACAGTTTCCCGCGCATACGCAGTGGAGGGAGTCTCTTCCGCCTCCGCCATGGTCTCCACCATGGCGGAGGCGGAAGGGAAAGAGTGCCCCCACGGCACAGGCCCGCCCGCGAATCGGTGGGCCCCACAACCCAAACGATGTGCAGGTTAAGTGGATTGGCCACGCTAAATTACCCCTTAATCGGAAAAAAAGAATTGGGTACTCTAAATTTATATTTAAAAAAGAATTGATTTTATTTTCACTATATCAACTCATATTGAAATGTGGGTCCTGCAATCCAGCAGATCTCGGACCGCTGTCGCCTTTGGATATTCCTGCCTCCGCAGCAACAACTGTGTGGTGTTCACCAGATTGTGCCCCAGAAGCCTGTCCACTACTTTCACCCACCGAGGTGTGTGGCTCTGTGTTGGGGGAGGGTGGGGATGACAGCTGTGACACCTCAAAATGGTATCCTCCGAGCTCTCCTCTGAGGTGTTTTCTTGGAAGGCTGGGTGAGGGTGTGGGGTATGCCACCCCGGATGGGCTGGCACCATCAGATGGGGACCCTGCAGGAGAATGGACATCTGGGACGAGATCTTCCGACCCCCCCACCGGGTCGGAGAATCGCCGTTGGCCGTCGTGAATTCCGCTCCCGCCGCCCGCCGAATTCTCCGAAGGAAGAAAAGTCGGCGGGGCGTCAATCGCGCCGCACACCTCGGAGAATGGCACGGATGGGACAAGGCAATGGATTTTGGGGCTGCCGATATTCTCCCGTCCGGATGGGCCAAAGTCCCGCCGACGTGATGACGGGTCACGTTGGCGTAAATCAAACCACCTTTCAATCGGCGTCAACCTGTGCTCGAGGTTTACGCCAACCAGCGTGGAGGTGGGTGACGGCCTGGGGGGTTGGCCGCTGGAGAGGCGATGGTGTGGCCGCAGTCTGAATGTGTGGGGGAGAGGTGTGTGTAGGGTTTTGTGTGTGTGTGTGTGCGGCGGGGGGGGGGGGGGGTGGTTAGAGTGGGCTGGGCTCCGGGGGAGTGCCGGGGACGGGAGGATGACTGCCGGGGAGGGGGATGGGGTCTGTGCCAGGGAGGGGCATGGGGTCCGTGCCGGGGGGGGGGGGGGGGGGAGGGGGTCCGTGCCGGGGAGGGGATGGGGTCCGTGCCGGAGAGGGGGGTGGGGTCCGTGCCGGGGAGGGGGATGGGGTCCGTGCCGGGGAGGGGGATGGGGTCCGTGCCGGGGAGGGGGATGGGGGGGGGGTCCGTGCCGGGGAGGGCAATGGGGTCAGTGCCGGGGAGGGGGATGGGGGGACGGGGTCCGTGCCGGGGTGGGGGATAGGGGGACGGGGTCCGTGCCGGGGAGGGGGATGGGGTCCGTGCCGGGGAGGGGGATGGGGGGGGGGGTCCGTGCCGGGGAGGGGGATGGGGTCCGTGGCGGGGAGAGGGATGGGGGGGGTCCGTGCCGGGGAGGGGGATGGGGGGATGGGGGGACGGGGTCCGTGCTGGGGAGGGATGTGGGGGGGGGGGGCAAGTGAGTTGGTCCACCTGGCCAGGTGCCAGCCTCCACCTGGCTGGGGGGAGGAGGGGGTATGGGCAATGATGACATGTCGTCGTTCCCCCCCCGCATGATCCTGCACGTCTGCGCTCGGTACCTGGGCAGTGTACACGACTCATACGTGTTGTCGCGCTCATACATCATCGGCATGTACAAGGAACGCCATCCCCGACTGAGGGGCTGGTTGCTGGGCGACAGGGGCTACCCATTGCAATCGTGGCTGATGACGTCTATACGGAGGCCACGCAATGAGGCGGAGAACCGCTACAATGATGCCCATGTAGCGACAAGGGGAGTGATAGAGAGGTGCTTTGGCGTGCTGAAGATGCGTTTCAGGTGCCTGGACCTCTCTGGGGGCGCCCTCCAGTATCGGTCAGATAGGGTCGGCCGCATCATTGTGGTGTGCTGCGTCCTGCACAATATAGCCCAGCAGAGGGGCGATGTGCCGCAGGCAGAGGAGGGCGGAGTGGAGGAGCAGCAGGAAGAGGCGCAGTCCTCCCCAGATGAGGGGGATGGGGGCAATGGTCAGGGCAGACGGGCTAGACACGGGCGGGTGGCTGTCCACCGTTACTGGCTGGGCCAGTGGGCACGGGACAGGCTGATAGCCGCCCGCTTCACTGACTAGATGGGCGTGGGAATCGGGTAGTATGGCCACAGACCGCACACCATGGCAACAGCCGACCACCCACACCCCCCACCCATCCACCCACCTAGCACCCTCACCCCCCTCCCCAACCCCACCCACCCCACCCGCATGCACACCACCCCCCCCATTGCCGATCCACCTGCGGCACAACGGCCGGGCTCACACAGTTGCCAGTGGACGCGTGTGTATTGCAGGCCATGGAGGATGATGACAACCCGCCCTGCGATGAGCTCCTGGCTCCACATCGTTGGACTATGTCTGACCCATGGCCACAATACCACCATCCACCCGGACCATCCCTGCATGCGGCTGTGACACTGCAGCGCACGGTCCCGTCCTCTGCCCGGGGGGATGTTGATGGCGGCCCAGGGGGAAGGGGCAGACTCACCTGGGGCTGAGGTAAGACCACCCCTCACACACACACTTGCGCTGAACGTACATGACACCCCCGCACGCTTTGGACAGAGGACAAAGGCAGCTTCTGTAGGTGTAACATTGACTTTAATAACCAAAGGAGTTCATGCACGTGCCCTAGCCCCTAAAACTCCTACTTCCTCATCTCTGACACTCTAAGGCCTATCATGCTAAGATCTGAAAAGCTCTGCCCTGACAGAGGGTGAGAGGCCTCTGCGTCTGCGGCCCCCGCTCCTCCTGTCATCACTTTCTTCTGCCCCATTATGGGTTGCCCTTTCCTTGAAAAAGAAAGCAAAAAAGTCAGAATTACCTTTTGTCCCTTGCCATGTAGTAAACCAAAGTATCAGAATGTAGCCTATAATGGGTGTGATGACAGATGTGTGCAACAAGCAATTTAATTCCATGTGAGGCTTTTGTTGGAGGAATGCAGATAAGGATGTGAGTCAAGAAAAACTTCCAAGTGATCATCGGGGTGTAAAGGTGAGAGTACTATCTGATGAGCGATGAAGGTGTAGTCACTTAAAATGGCTAACTCCCGATTTAAAATGGCGAACGGCAAAGGCTGATGGGAAAGTCAGCCAACAGGACAAAAACGACCAGCGACAGGTTGACTGTGTATTTACCTCTGGAAAGGCTAGACAAGATCGATACCGGCAACCATCAGCATAACAAAACACCAGCCATCTGCATACCAATGAGCAATCCCCGGGAACAATAAGCAACATTTAGACACACAAAGCAAAACCAGACTCTTCGGCGCCAGCAGGAGCCTACACAAAAGGAGGTGAACGACCACCTCAAGACCGCCCATCGATCAGGGAACCGCTCCAGCATTGGAGAAAATCGAACAAAGCGATTGGGACAAAGTCCAATCACTTGGGACCAGGTACAGGGGCCGCCCCGAAAGGCGGGAGCCCCTGGGGACTATAAGAATTGAGCCCCAAGTTCAAGGCTCTCTCTTCCAGCTCTCTTCTAGCTCTCTCTTCCAGCTCTCGTAACTCTTCAACAGCCACTCAATAACTGTAATTCTTACTTCAACGCTCACTAAGAGATAGGCGCTCCTAGCTACCAATCTGTACCAACTTCAAATCCCGCAGGCTCAGAACCCGAACGAAAGGACATTTGTTTCCCTGACCTGGTGGGCCAGTTCCAAGTTAAGTATTGGCCTGTTAGTCGTAGAAGTAGCTTAGACGTAGAATTTGTGCATGAGTAGCGATTACTGTGTATAATAAATGTGCTTTGATTTAAATCTTACTAATCGGTGTATTGGATTATTGATCATTACTCGGACTTGAACCACGTGGCGGTATCAGAAAGATACCTGGCGACTCAAGAGCAAAGGTGATAAAACAGAGCAATTAAACTAAGGCAAAAGTTAGCAACAATGGTAATCAGTCCAAGAAATGTAATCCAGTGTGAGGGGGAGGTAATTGTAAGTGACAGATATGCATAACAGTGCATTTTTGGAAGTTTTGTCTGGCTTTTTTTTGCCTTACCTGACCTGATTTGGTTATGAAACTTCTTTTCCAGCACTAACCAGGGGCAAAATTCTCCGACCCCCCGCCGGGTCGGAGAATCACCGGGGGCTGGCATGAATCCCGCCCCCGCCGGTTGCCGAATTCTCCGGCACCGGAGATTCGGCGGGGGCGGGAATCGCGCCGCGCCGGTTGGCGGGCACGCCCCCCGCGATTCTCCGGCCCGGATGGGCCGAAGTCCCGCCGCTAAAATGCCTGTGCCGCCGGCGTAGATTAAACCACCTACCTTACCGGCGGGACAAGGCGGCACGGGCGGGCTCCGGGGTCCTAGGGGGGGCGCGGGGCGATCTGGCCCCGGGGGGTGCCCCCACGGTGGCCTGGCCCGCAATCGGGGCCCACCGATCCACGGGCGGGCCTGTGCCGTGGGGGCACTCTTTCCCTTCCGCCTCCGCCACGGTCTCCACCATGGCGGAGGCGGAAGAGACTCCCTCTACAGCGCATGCACGGGAATGTCGTCAGCGGCCGCTGACGCTCCCGCGCATGCACCGCCTGGAGATGTCATTTCCGCGCCAGCTGGCGGGGCACCAAAGGCCTTTTCCGCCAGCTGGCGGGGCGGAAATTCGTCCGGCGCTGGCCTAGCCCCTTAAGGTTGGGGCTCGGCCCCCAAAGATGCGGAGCATTCCGCACCTTTGTGGCGGCGCGATGCCCGACTGATTTGCGCCGTTTTGGGCGCCAGTCGGCGGACATCGCGCCGTTTCCGGAGAATTTCGCCCCAGATATGGAGTATTTTCTCTGCACTCACTACCCTGACTAGATCATTTCACTGGTCTTCAATTGTTCCTCTTGGAGGCGTCCACTTTCCCATTCCAAAAAGGGCCTTTTGCCACTTTTCTCCGGCAGCAGCAGATTTTAAGACAATTTTTCAAGGTGGGAGCACTGCTCTTAATGCCCGCATTTATTGCCAATCGCTAGTTGTTCCAGAGAATTTGGTGCTTGGGATTTTTCTTGAATAGCTGCAAACCATATCGTGATAGTATTCCTAAAATGCTATTAGGCCTTGTGGCTTTTAATCAGGCTTTTAGGTCTGATTAAAATTGGCCATTTTAAATTTAAGAATTGTGCACTTTAAAACAAGCCACAGCCCCATGGGAATTCGAACTGGACAAGTTCAAATACACTAAAGGTCAGACAGGTCGCCAATACGTGTCTGGACCTGCTCTGTCAATTGGTCATCAAGAGATAATTGATCCGATTGATATGCACTGATCTATTGTTGCAAGCCTAGGCCGGGCCAGACTCTCAGGTGTCTAGAGTTCCCGCCATCATCTTATTTGGTAAAGGTGTACGAGGGAATAACACCAGGTCTGGAGATGGACACCTGGGGTGGGCCCAATGCCCTGTCTATCAGACATTAATCGGATCATTGGACACTGAAACCCCCCCCCTCAATACCCCATTGGCAAAAGGCCACAGGAAGTGGGAAAGTGCAGAACCGAGGGGAAATAAAAATAGACACTCCCCTCAGCAGCGAAGACTCGATGCAGGAGGTGACTGATGTGTTAGGCAGGTAGGTTTGATGTGGACTGCACTCAGTGCAGGGAAGCTAGAAACAGACGTCTAACACTGGAGAAGATCCAACACGGTTTTATTCAATGATGGAATTGATATACATATTCAACTGTGGGTCGACACTATACTGAACTGACTGGAGACCTTGTACTAGCCTGACCAGACTTACTAGCTACCGCATGGTGTTTGCACTGTGCTAGCTCGTGGACTCTGACTGTCTCAGTGGCTGGGTCCCGAGAGAGTGGGAAACCTCGTGCCCTCTGGCTTTATAGTGGTGGTGTCCTGTCTGGTGATTGGCTGCACTGTGTTGTGTGCTTACTGGTCATCCTGTGTGTCAATCACTGCCTGTCTGCACTCCATTGTATACATGAGTGGATATTATGACATCTCCCCCTTTTCTTTAGACAAATAAATACTAAGGTGTGCGTGCGTATATATATATATGCTTGACTATGTACAAAAGGTGTCTAAATGAACATATATACATAGGAAGGTGTTGATAGTGTAGATACATGGCAAACAAAACAATATTTACAGAGGTTAAATCGGTGAAGTCACAAAATGTGCAAAAGTACAGTCTACAGATTCAGTCTTTGTGGTGGGCGACAAAATCTTGTTGATCGCCGCAGAGGTGAATCAGGAGCCGCCTGCACGTGGATAGGCGGGATCGCTGCCATTGTGGTGGTTGCATGGGCCGGCAGGATTGCTGGTAGATCGGTGGAAGAATGCTTGGTCTGGCGCGGATGGTGTCGAGGTCGGATTTTGAGATGAGGTTCGCTGATGCGCCGGTGTCCAGTTTAAATCGGATGCGAGCCTTGTTAACTGTGAGGACAGCACACCACTCGTCGTCGGGATCCACACTCAGGATCGAGAGGCGTTTTGCCGTTGTGGTGGAAGGCAGTGCATGTGTAGTTATGATGCCCACCCGGTGTGGGGACTCAAGGCACTCAGCATCAGGGTCTGGTGGGCTGTCGGGATCGGAATCTGGCATGTCTTGTTGTATTGAGCGGGCACTTCTGCGCCACAGCTGGGATCGCTGGCTGCTGAGTGGTGGAGCAGATCTGCAAAGGGCTGCGTAGTGGCCAAGCTTGCCGCACTGTCGACAACGGTGTCCTTTTGCTGGACATTGCCGCTTTAAATGGGCGGAGCCACAATTCGGACACGTCATGTCGCCGACGTCAGCGCGTTCCGTGCGCCATCGCGCATGCACAGTGCGGCCGGTCGCCGTACGCACGTGCGCAGTCGGGTTGTCGGGCTCATTGTCCACTTCGTCGTGGCGCGCATGCGCAGGGACCCGGGAAAAGCGCGCAAACCGGCCACTCTCCTCGATGCTCAGGCCCTGCATTTGTGCAATGGCCTGCACCCGTTCCGCCTCGTGTGAGGACAGCTTCGCAGTTTCTGCCGCCCTGATGTAACGATTCTTAGCATGCTCATGGACAACGCACGTCTCGAAAGCGACAGAGAGGGTCAACTGTTTGACTTTCAGGAGCTGCCGCCGAAGGGAGTCGGAGTGGACCCCCGAAAACGATCTGATCCCGGATCAGGAATCAGCCGTCGAGTCATAGTTACATGACTGCGCTAGGATGCGGAGGTGGGTCACGAAGGACTGAAAAGGTTCATCCTTACCCTGAAGCCTCTGCTGGAAAACGTACCATTCAAAGCTCTCATTCACCTCAATGTCGCAGTGGCTGTCAAACTTCAGCAGGACTGTTTTGAATTTTGTCTTGTCTTCGCCGTCAGCGAACGTAAGGGAGTTGTAGATGTGGATGGCGTGGTCCCCCGCGGTGGAGAGAAATAGCAATCTTCCTGGCATCCGATGCTGCTTCGAGGTCGGAAGCCTCGATGTACAAGAGGAAGTTTTGCTTGAAGATTTTCCAATTGGCACCGAGGTTGCTGGAGATGCGGAGATGCGGAGCTGTGGAGGAGGCTGGATGTTTTCCATTTCACTGGATGCCTGCTTGCTGGTCAATGCTGATTCACTCGAGGTAGGTCCGTCAAGATCAATATCACTCTGGTACCATGATGTGTTAGGCAGGTAGGTTCGATGTGGACTGCACTCGATGCAGGGAAGCTAGAAACAGACGTCTAACACTGGAGAAGATCCAACATTGTTTTATTCAATGATGGAACTGATATACATATTCAGCCAGGAGCGGATCCACTATGAAACTAATGAAGCTTAAGCTTCAGGGCCCTTAATCCCGGAGGGGCCCCAGAAGCGACTTTAGCCCACATTGCTTAAAAGTTATGGGTCTACTGTATGAGAAGGGTTTTTAAAAAAATAATAATATTAATAATATAGTGTAATTCAATACAAAATAATAGTTAAAATAAAAATTAAAAGGTTATTAAAGTAAACGAAAAAACATTCAAATTAAGGATGTTTCATTCTAAATATATTTAATATAAAATAATTTAAAATAATTTAAAACACTATTAACATTTATGACAGAAATACAAACAGTAGGTGACGTGTCGTAACAAAAAAGGGGAGCCGTTGAAAAGGCAATCACAATGCTAACGTGAATTTTCAACGTGATAGCCCTCATGATAGTGATCTAGTTTTTTCAATAAAGTGTTCATAAGGATACAATATTTTAATTACCCCTACTCAAAAATAAATGTTATATTTAGAAAAGTAAGGTAAGTAATAAAGGTGAAATAGTGTTAGATTAACCTAAGCCTATTGTTTTTATGAAGAGGTGAACGGAAGGTAGGCTTCGCCGCATAGCCTAGGCTAATACTATGTTACAAGTATTTATGAAAAAGTAATAAAAGGGTAAATTTGTGTTAAATTACAGGTGTTTATTATGAAAAGTGTTCAAATAATGGTAAAATTGTGTTACATTACCTTAGCCTATGAGTTTTGGTGGCCTAGTCTTGCCTAACTTAGCCTAGCCTAGCGTAGGCTAGCTTGAACATAGCCTAGTTTAGCCTATTTAGCTTATTTATTATAAATCTTAAAAAATGGCGCTTTACTTTCTGAGAAGGGTTTTTTTTTAAACTTTCTCAGAAAGTAGGCCTAAAATGTTTTCCTTTCAAAGCATGCGACAATAGTCGCACGACTCAAATTGATTAATTTTTTGTTGTATATATTTCAACAATCCCAAAGTTTGAGAATCAGTAGCACAGATGTTGTAAAGGTGGAGTGTCACGGTAAGTTGGCTGTTCTGCTGTGGCTAATGTCATTTTTTGCAAAGAATTTATACCACAAGTTGGTAAAGCTGGAATATGCTATTTTTTAAAAAAAATTTATTCTCCTCCTTTTTCACGTTTTCTCCCACATTTACACCCATCAACAATAAACAATAATCAACAAGATATGTCAATCTCCATAATAACAACGATCCCATCCGCCCACCAACCTCCAAACCTCAACCCGCCTGTTTACATAAACAAATGACAAAAAGGAATCAGGGATTACCCGTAGTCACCCTTAATCTATACGGCTCTCCACCCACCCCCCCAACCAACGCCATCCAGCATCTGAGAGTACCGTACATGATACCCCAAAGTTGTACCCCCCCCCCCCCCCCCCCCCCCAAGTCTCCAGCTCCTCCCGTCCAATGCCTCTTGTAAAACTCCTCCTCCCAACCTCGGTTCCCTCCCCCAACCTCGGTTCCCTCCCCCCAACTTTCCACCCCGGCTAGACCACTCGGACCCTGTTCTGTCAGGCTCCGATGGCCGCAGCCCCTCCCCCCACCTCACTCCCGTTCACTGGCCGGCTTAAACCGGCCAGCGTGGAGGCCCCTGCCCGGGTCCCTTTCCCCCTTGCCCGGCCCTAGGAAAGCCCAAAGATCCCCTTTTAGCACACAAACCCCGCATATCCACCTACACCCCAAAGAGCCCTCCTTTCGAGTGAAAGTCCCGTCCCTTCCCTTGTCCAAATATATGCAACATTGGCTCCTTTAGCCTCTACACCCGCGCGCAGTGATACAAAAAAAGAAGAAAATACAGTCATGAGGTTACATCGGCACATGACCATTCCTCAATTTGTCAGTTCTGCCACAGTCCTTCTGCCTTCGCAAACTCCTCCGCTGCTTCCGCTGTTCCAAAATAAAAGTCCCTGAGCTTGTAAGTCACCCTCAGCTTCACTGGATATACAATGCCGCACTGCACCTTGCCAACGTACAGTGCCCGCTTCACCCGGTTGAAGGCAGCCTGCCTCTTCGCCAGCTCCACCGTAAAGTCCTGGTATACGCGTATACCAGCTCCAGCCCACTGCACCACCCGCTTCTGTTTGGCCCAGCTCAGGACCTTCTCCTTCACACTGTACCTACGGAAGCGCAGAGTCACTGCCCTTGGCGGCTCACTCGCCTTTGGTACAGGCCTCCACGACCGATGAGCCCGATCCAGTTCATATCGGGAGGGGTCCTCCCCAATAGTTTTGCCAGCATCGCGGCAAAATACTCAGTCGGCTTCGGTCCTTCAACTCCTTCGGGCAGCCCCACAATCCTCAAATTCTGTCGCCTGGATCTGTTTTCCAGATCTTCCATTTTTCCTCGCAGATTCTTGTTCGTGTCCATCACCTTCCGCATCTCCTTCCCCATCGAGGCAAGTTGATCACCGTGCTGCAATACCGTCTCCTCCACTTCCTTCAGCGCCTCCCCTTGCTCTCGTACCTCCGCCACTGCGCTCGCCACCGCCGTCTTCACCGGGGAAACCGCCTCCTCCACCAGCACATTCAAAACCTCCCTCATCTCCTTCCTCACCATCTCCATACATTTCTCAATCTGCGCCAACTGCTTTTGGAATTCCGCAGCCATCACCTTAGTTAGTTCTTCAGCCGTAAGCACTGCGGCCTCCCCTGGTGCTCCAGCCTCCATTTTCTTTGTTGACCCCGCGGTGACCTTTCCCCTCTCCAACGGACTTTCAGCCGCTTTTTCCCCGGCCGTTTTTTTGGTGATTTTCGACATCCTTCTTCTCCTTGCGCTGTCTCCCGACTTTTACTGCCGTCGCTGGCCCTAGGACTGGGCGTTACTCCGCGAAAATGCCGTTCCCGAACGGGAGCCCTCCAATGTGCGGCTGCCTCCCGCCCGCCATCGCCGGAAGTCAAATATGCTATTTTAACAGTCGTTTGGGAAGAAGTGCTGGAGCGTTTCAACAAAACAAGTAAGAAACTCCAAACTCCTGGTTTTGATGTATTTGAAAGTTATCTTCTGCGATCATCTTCACTTTCATTTGTTAAAGAACTCAAAGAAAATTCAGCCGATAGGATTGCACACTATGAATCAGAAGCAAAAGGTTTGTGTGAAGATATCACCTCAAGTTATTCTGATGCTTCCAAACACATTGTTACAAGGACATTTTCAGATGGAACAAGTGGTATTGCTTCTTTGAGAGGAGCTGACAAATTTAGGATAGAAGATAGAAGTTCTATATCAGCTCTATGACTGCTTGATAATCCAGTTACGCAAGAGGATTGACCCATATGAGCAGATTGCGAAAAGGTTCAAGTTCCTCTCAGAATTGGTGAACAATTCTGAAATTGATGAGGACAGTATTAAACTTATAATATCGTATTACAAAGATGACATTGACCACAAATTAGTAAATGAGTGTTATCAGTTCAAAAAATATTTGCACCTTCGGAAATCCCAGAGACATAGAAGAAAACACGCCATCTAAAATACGAGCAACACCTAATTGAAGTGTTCCCCAATATTACTACTGCGCTTCAGCTGTATTTGACAATGCCTATCACGAGCTGTGAAGCAGAAAGGAATTTTTCAAAGCTATCCTTTCTAACGAACAAATTTCGGTCTACCATGACTGAAGAGCGCTTAAATTCTTTATGCATATTGTCTCTAGAAAATAACATTGCAAGGAAGCTCTCGTACGACAAAACTGTACATGAATATGTTGCTAGAAAAAACAGAAAAAAGAGTATTTTGTAAAATGTGCTTCATGTAGTATGTATTCTCATAGGTGTCTAAAATAAAAGATTATATTGACTGTGGTCTTTTCTATGTTTTATTTCATCATTCTATGATGCATCATGCATGTATATAACATTTCCCTAATTTCCATCCCCCCATAACTCGAAACCTATAAGGCATAGAACATTTTTATTCACATCAGTGACTTTGACATGTGAGATAATCCAGTACAGCAATTTTAATCAAAATCTGAGATGTAGTGATTAAAATTTTTTAAACATTTGTGGCGATCTGTTGTGGAACAACCCCATTGAAGAGGATAACAGTGGTTACCCAGACCTTGTTGCTGGTTGAGAAGGGGCCCCCATAACAGTTTAAGCTTCAGGGCCCCAAAAATATAGGTTCGCCACTGTATTCAGCTGTGGGTCGACACTATACTGAACTGACTGGAGACCTTTTAGTAGCCTGACCAGACTTACTAGCTACAGCATGGTGTTTGCACTTGCTAGTTCGTGGACTCTGACTGTCTCAGTGGCTGGGTCCAGAGATAGCGGAAACCTAATGCCCTCTGGCTTTATAGTGGTGGTGTCCTGTCTGGTGATTGGCTGCACTGGTTTGTGTGCTTACTGGTCATCCTGTGTGTCAATCACTGCCTGTCTGCATCTCATTATATACATGAGTGGATATTATGACAGTGACCTTGACCAGACCAGAGAAGGAAGGAAGGAAGGAAGATGCTGCCAGTGAGAACTGACTTCATGGCAACAGATCAGAGGAATGCAGTGATTGCATCCATAGCCCTACTAAGCCATCTTTGTGGGTAATATAAACTGATCTTGGGTACCTCTAGAGAATATTTTGTGGGTAATTTACAGGTTAATTGTGTGTTAAACAAATATTGTTGAACTTAAATTTGTGTTTGTGGGAGTTCCGGCGGCGGAGGGGAGCGGTCGCACATGGAGGAGCTCCGGAGGGGGAGAACTTGGTCGCGTCCCGTTCCCCCCACGAAGAACGCGCGCCCGGGTGCGTGAGCTAGGCCGACTGGGCCCCCGCACGGCGGGAGAGATAGAAGAGGAGCGACCTGGACTCCGAGGCGGAGCGGAGCCAGAGAGCAACCCCCCCCCCCCCCGGGGAGAAGGAGAGGAGGCCATAAGGAGCCGGAGGGAGGAAAGGTACGCGGGAGGAGCTGGAGGCCAGAGATCAGGAAGCGACCAGAGAGAGTCGCGCCCCCCCCCCCCCCCCCCCACCCCCCCCCCCCCCCGAACAGAGACGGCACAGTGGAGCACGGGCCTGCGAGCCGGCCCGACCGACCGAGCCACCCTCCCTCCCCCCCCGCACAGCAGAACGCGGGCGGCAGCGGGGCACGGGACATCAACGCAGAGCAGCGAAGCGCGGGGCAGGAGGAGCGGCGGCCTGAGCCAAAGCGATGTCCAAATCAGCAGCGAGGCCCGACCCCACCCCCCCCTGCGGCAACCACCACGAGGCAGGCAGCGGCGGAACAAAGGGGGACTCCCGGCCCGAGAAGCCTTTCTCTCTCTCTGGTTCCAGGGTGAGTGAGGAGGAAGGGGGGAAAATAGAAAACGGAAACTCCCTCTTTTTGAGGGGGAAAAAAGGGGGGGGGAAAGGAAAAAGAAAAAAAGAAAAAAAAATAGAAGAAAGACTGAGAAAAAGAAAACTGTTAAAGGGACAGAACACTCCCTCTCTCCTTCCACACTTCTCAAAAAAGAAAACCAAACTTACCTGAAAAGAGTCTCCTCAGAAGGGAGGGGGGGAGGAGAGAAAAAGAGGGGAAGGGGGGTAATAAGGGGTAAAGAAAAAAAATGCCAGAAAGGAGCCAAAGCAGAGGGAGAAAGGGCACAAAGAGCAAACGGGGCAATACACGAGCCTACTCAGACGAGCTAATTGCCGCACGAAGTGGCGGAATGGAAGCCTCGCCGCAACTGAAAGAACTGGGCAGACAGGAGCTTTCTCCCCCTGGGCCAGAGGGGAGCTGGAAGGCAGCCTTTGCCGAGGCGCTGAGGGAACACCAGCAAGAAAGCAAGTCAGGGACCAGAGCAGACATAGAGGCCGCAGTACAGACAGCAATGGCCGAGGCCCTGGCGGAGGTGCAGCTCGCCCTGGGCAGAGCAGAGAAGAAACTGGAAGCCCAGGAGGAGAAACTGGAAACCCAAAAGGTGACCATTAAGGAGCTGGAGAGGGCTGCGACTGACATGAGCGACCGGATCACGGCCCTGGAGAAGGAGGTGGCGAGACTGGGCACAACGCAGGGGAGCCTGAAGGGCAGAGTGGACGACCAGGAAAACGGCTCAGAGAAGACAAAATATCAGGATAGTGGGCCTACCAGAGGAGATCGAGGGTAGAAACCCCACCGCCTACGTGGCTGAGATGCTGGGCAACTTAGTGGGGAGGGAAACTTTCCCCAACCCACCACAAATGGACAGAGTGCACCGGTCGCTGCGCCCGAAACCCAGGGCGGGGGAACACCCGAGGGCTGTTATAGCCAAACTGCACCGGTACAAAGACAGGGAAACAATCCTGTGCTGGGCCAGGCAAATCAGAACCTGCAGATGGGAAGGGCACCTCATTAGAGTGCACGAAGACATTGGGGCAGACTGATGCACGATCAATGACCACTAAAGCGAGGTTGTAGTCTAACTGAAGGCTTTAATAAGCTAGATGTTTCCCCCAGCAGCTCAGGTACAGAATGAGGGCTGCTGGAGCGGCACGGGTAATTATACCCCGCCTATCAGGGCGGAGCTTTTATACACTCTAGCCAATAGAAAGCATACAGTTTCAACCAATGGTGCTTTAACCTATCAAGTACCGTAATACCTATAATACCACACAGACGTCGCCAGGAGACGGGCTGAATTCAATAGAGCAAAACCGGCCCTTCACAGGAAAAAGGTGCGCTTTGGTTTGCTGTACCCAGCGAAACTCTGGGTCACATACAACGAAAGAGTATTTCTTCACATCCCCCGCCGACCCAAACCAATTTATCGAAGAACATGGGGTGGATAACCAACAGCGAGGGTAGAAACACGGGGCCCTGGTAAGGGGCAACAACGCGCCGATGGGGAGGGGGGGCGGGGTGAGGCAATTCCAGGCCCCCCTGCCCCACCTCCAACATGGCACGCGCACCCTGAACAAAAAGCAAACCGCTACCCAACGAACCGACATAGGTGGGAAACCAGGCCCCAGCACAAGGGTATGAAAGTAGCGGAGAAGGGCGAGCAAACAGGGGGAGTGCAGGGTAGGGTGGGGAAAGAGTGGGCGAAAAAACGCAGAGGCTGGGCAGGGGAGAAGCGAGACAGTAACTCCCTAGAAGGTGGGGGGGGGGGGGGTCGCCGCACTAGCAAGAAAGCTAGCACCGGGGACATGCAAAAAAGCAGGGCCGCAGCGCGCCCCCAACAGGGGGGAAGGTGCCAGGCAGAGGGCGGGTGGGACCACTCAACAGAGGTGGGAGGGCAAATGGGGACAGGAGCAGGGGAAAGAGGGACAAAGGAGGGACATACGGGAAAGGGGGAGGAAAGGGAGGGACTGGGGGGGGGGGGGGGGCGCGGGGGGCGGAACAGAGGGACGGAGGGACAGACAAGGCTAGAAAAGGAACAGCAATAGGGCTACAGAGTGCCGCAATCAAGGGCTCGGAACAAGGAATCGCTGCAAGCATCCACCCAGTACGGCCTCTGGGCGAAGGGAGACCCCAGAGTGCAGGGGGCTACCCGCATGGCGGCCGCATAGTAGGCGACCATGGCAGGGGTCCCCTGGACGGAGGGAAGCCCCGGAGCGCAGGGGCGCGTCCACCAGGTGAATATGGTTAATCCCACAGGAGCGAGGGGACAGAAGCCCCCCACCAGGATAGTCACCTGGGACGTAAGGGGACTCAACGGCCCAGTGAAAAGATCCAGAGTCCTCAACCACCTAAGAAATATGAAGGAAGACATAATCTTCCTTCAAGAGACGCACCTGAGAAAGCAGGACCGACTGCGGGTAAGAAAGGGCTGGGTGGGACAGACCTACCATTCCTGTTACGGGACGAGGGCCAGTGGGGTGGCAATACTGGTCAGCAAATGGACGATGTTTAGGGCGACAAAGACGGTTGCGGACCCAGGGAGACGGTACGTGATGGTTAGCGGGACCCTGGATGGGGCATCGGTAGTACAAGTTAACGTGTACGCGCCCAACTAGGACGACACGAGCTTCATCAAGAAGACCATGGCAGAAATCCTTGACATAGCGACGCACCGGCTAATCATGGGGGGGGGGGGGACTTCAACTGTGTTCAGGACCCAATGACTGACAGATCGAACCCCAAGACGGGGAAAACCGCAAACATGGCAAGGGAACTCGGTTACTTTATGGAACAGATGGGAGCGGTGGACCCCTGGAGGTTTACCCACCCAGGGGAGAAGGCGTTTTCCTTCTTCTCCCCAGTACACAATGTATACACCAGAATGGACTTCTTTGTGGTGGGGAAAATGGTGCTTCCGAGGATAGACAGTGGAATACTCCGCAATTGTGATATCAGACCACGCTCCACACTACATGGACGTGAGGCTGGAAATGGGCAGGGCCCAAGCCCCACATGGAGGTTGGACGTTTACCTACTAGCTGACAAGGCCTTCAACGAAAAGATATCGCGGGCCATGGCAGAATACACGGAGAACAATCAGAGCGGGGAGGTCTCGCCCTTCCACATTCTGGGAAGCACTAAAGGCCGTACTAAGAGGGGAAATCATCGCTTTCAAAGCGCGAAGAGATAGGGAGGAAAAGGCGGCTAGGCAGCAGCTGGTCGACTCCATACTGCAGGTAGACGGTAAATACTCCGAGGCCTCGACCGTAGAGCTCCTGGCGGAGAGGAAAGAGCGACAAATGAACTTTGATCTGCTCTCCTCCAGGAAAGCAGTGCTTCAACTCTGACAGGCACGTGGGACCCTATACGAACACGGAGACAAAGCCAGCCACCTGTTGGCACCACAGCTGAGAAAGCAGGCAGCCACCAGAGAAATTGCGCAAATCAGGGATACCAGAGGCGCATTACAAACAGAGCCAGAAAAGATCAACAAGGCATTCAGGGCCTTTTACCAAGGGCTGAACGCCTCAGAGCCCCCAACGGGGGAGGCCGGGATGAAATGGTTCCTTGATGGACTGGACATACCAGTCGTGAGGGAGGGCAGAAAACGGGACCTGGAAGCACCACTAGTACTGGGAGAGATCATGGACAGCATGAGCTCCATGTTGGCGGGGAAGGCACCGGGACCAGACGGATTCCCGGCGGACAGCTACAAAAGATTTGCGACAGCACTGGCCCTGCACCTGCGGGAGATGTTCACAGACTCGCTGGCCTAGAGCACACTGCCACCCATGCTAGCACAGGCCTCAATCTCGCTGATACCCAAGAAAGATAAAGACCCAACGGAATGTGGGTCATACAGACCCATCTCACTGCTGAACGCAGATGCCAAAACACTGGCCAAGATTCTAGCCAAAAGGGTGGAAGACTGCATGCCAGAGGTGGTCGCAGAGGACCAGACGGGCTTTGTCAAAGGTAGACAGCTTATCTCCAACATCAGGCGCCTGCTGAACGTGATAATGACCCCCTCCGGGGAGAGAACACCAGAGGTGACCGTCTCCCTAGACGCAGAAAAGGCCTTCGACAGAGTCAAATGGAAATACCTCAGAGGTACTGGAGCGGTTCGGGCTTGGAACAGGATTCACCTCCTGGGTAAAACTCCTATATAACGCTCCCATGGCGAGCATACGGACAAACAACACCAACTCCCGATGCTTCCAGCTGCACAGGGGCACCAGACAAGGATGCCCACTGTCCCCGCTGCTGTTCGCCCTAGCGATCGAGCCACTAGCAATTGCGCTCAGAGCGGCAAAAAGCTGGAGGGGGATCCGAAGGGGTGGCAGAGAGCACAGAGTCTCACTCTATGCAGATGATCTGCTCCTCTACATCTCGGACCCACAAAGCAGCATGGACGGTGTGGTATTATAGGTATTACGGTACCTAATAGGCTGGAGCACCATTGGTGGAAACTGTATGCTTTCTATTGGTTAGGATGTAAGATAGCTCCGTCCTGCTAGTTGGGGTATAAGAGCCCGTGCCGCCCCAGCAGCCTTCATTCTGTACCTGAGCTGCTGGGGGAAACATCTAGCTTATTAAAGCCTTCAGTTAGACTACAACCTCGCCTTAGTGGTCATTGATCGTGCATCAATTTAATAACCTAGTTTTTTAAGAAGAAAGGATGGAGCTCCGAATCAAGCTAGAGTGTCTGCAACTTAGCCCCCACGCGGCGAACTCAGCGGCAATCTTCAAGCACTGGCTCACATGCTTTAAAGGGTATCTCGGGACGGCCGAAAACACACCCACGGGAGAACAGAAACTGCAAGTCCGGCACTCCAGGGTGAGCCCGGAGATTTACACCCTCATCGAGGAAGCGGAAGACTTCAATGCAGCAATAGAGCTGCTAAAAGGACACTTTTATTCACCCGGTAAACCAGGTCTATGCTCGGCACCTGCTTGCAACAAGGCGACAAACCCCTGGGGAATTGCTGGAAGAATTCTACCGTGCACTCCTGGTGTTGGGGAGAAACTGCAGCTGCCCGCAGGTTTCGGCGAGCGAACACACTGAACTCTTAGTCCGGGACGCTTTCGAGGCAGGTATGCTATCCTCACAAATCCACCAGCGACTGTTAGAAAAAGACACTCTGGGTCTCAGGGAGGCACGGGCCCTTGCATGCTCCCTGGACGTGGCCTCCAGGAACACCCGCGCTTACATTCCCGACCGCGCGGCAGCGTGGAACCTCTCCGCGGCCGACCCCGAGACTTCCCCCATCCTCCCACAGGTCTGCGCTGCAAGGCGGCCTGGCAACCCCGGGGGGCCCCGCTGTTACTTTTGCGGGCAGGCCAAACACCCCCGCCAGCGCTGCCCGGCCCGCGCATCCACCTGCAAAGGATGCGGTAAAAAGGGCCATTTCGTGGGGGTATGTCAGGCCCGTGCGGTTGCCGCGGTCTCCGGCGGACTGCAAGCACAAACTTCTCCACCGTCCCCGTGCGGCCAGCGGTCGCCGCCATCTTCATATTCCAGGGCCACGTGCGGACCCCGGGCGCCGCCATCTTGTTCCGCGGACGCCACGTTGGAGGGATGGGCGCTGCCATTTTGTGCACCCCCAGCCATGTGCAACCAATGGGAGCCGCCATCTTGGATGAACCCCCAGGACCCCAGCTCGGCTGACCACGCACTGCCCGAGGAGAACTCTCAACTGCTGCGTTAGCCTCGGTGACCCTGGATCAGTCCCGACCTCGAACACTCTCAACTGCTACAACGACTGTATTCATCAACGGGCACGAGACGTCCTGCCTAATCGATTCTGGGAGCACAGAGAGCATCATACACCCCGACACGGTAAGGCGCTGTCCTCTCCTCATCCACCCCGTAAATCAAAAAATCTCCCTGGCCTCCAGTTCACACTCAGTGGGGTTTTGTGTGGCAAACCTCACAGTCCAGGGAAGGGAGTTCAAAAATTTCCATCTCTACATTCTTCCCCACCTCTGCGCGGCTACACTCCTGGGTTTAGACTTCCAGTGTAACCTCCAGAGTCTAACCTTCAAATTCGGCGGCCCAATACCCCCCCTTCCTGTCTGCCCGCCTTCCCTGTTTGCGAACCTCACCCCGGATTGCAAACCCGTCGCCACCAGGAGCAGACAGTACAGTGCCCAGGACCGGGGGGCGAGATTCTCCGACCCTCCCCGCCGGGTCGGAGAATTGCCGGGGGCTGGCGTGAATCCCGCCCCCGCCGGTTGCTGAACTCTCCGGCACCGGATTTTCGGCGGGGGCGGGAATCGCGCCGCGCTGCGCCGGTTGGCGGGCCCCCATCCGCGATTCTCTGGCCCGGATGGGCCGAAGTCCCGCTGCTAGAATGCCTGTTCCGCCAGCGTGGATTAAACCACCTACCTTACCGGGGGACAAGGCGGCGCGGGCGGGCTCCGGGGTCCTGGGGGGGGCGTGGGGCGATCTGGCCCCGGGGTGTGCCCCCACGGTGGCCTGGCCCGCGATCGGGGCCCACCGATCCGCGGGCGGGCATGTGCCGTGGGGGCACTCTTTTCCTTCTGCCTTCGCCACGGTCTCCACCATGGCGGAGGCAGAAGAGACTCCCTCCACAGCGCATGCGCAGGGATGCCGTGAGCGGCCGCTAACGCTCCCGCGCATGCGCCGCCCGGCAATGTCATTTCCGTGCCAGCTGGCGGGGCACCAAAGGCCTTTTCCGCCAGCTGGCGGGGTGGAAATCAGTCCGGCGCGGGCCTAACCGCTCAAGGTTAGGGCTCAGCCCCCCAAGATGCGGAGGATTCCGCACGTTTGGGGCGCCGTGATGCCCGACTGATTTGCGCCGTTTTTGGTGCCGGTCGGCGGACAGCGCGCCGATACCGGAGAATTTCACCCCGGATCTTTATTAGGTCAGAGGTCCAAAGGCTACTGAGGGAAGGGGTCATTGAAGCCAGTAACAGCCCCCGGAGAGCTCAAGTTGTGGCGGTAAAGACCGGGGAAGAAGCATAGGATGGTCATTGACTACAGTCAGACCATCAACAGGTTTAGAACATAGAACATAGAACATTACAGCGCAGTACAGGCCCTTCAGCCCTCGATGTTGCGCACTAATCCCTATTGTCCATGTGTCTATCTAATGACCATTTACGCAGCTGGATGCGTACCCTCTCCCCCGCATATCCGACCTGGTCAACAGGATCGCGCATTATAAGGTCTTCTCCACGGTGGATCTCAAGTCCGCCTACCACCAGCTCTCCATCCGCACTGGTGACTGCAAATACACGGCCTTCGAGGCAGATGGGCGGCTCTACCACTTCTTTAGGGTTCCCTTCGGTGTCACCAATGGGGTCTCGGTCTTCCAGCGCGAGATGGACCGAACGGTTGACGGTACGGTTTACGGGCAACATTCCCGTACCTCGATAATGTCACCATCTTCGGCCACGGCCAGCAGGACCACAACACTAACCTCCGAAAATTCCTCCAGACCGCAAAAATCCTTAACCTTACATACAACAAGGATAAATGCGTGTTTAGCACCGACCGCCTAGCCATCCTCGACTATGTAGTGCGAAATGGAGTTACAGGCCCCGACCCTGAACGCATGCACCCCCTTATGGAGTTCCCCCTCCCTCACTGCTCCAAGGCCCTGAAACGTTACCTAGGGTTTTTCAGCTACTACGACCAGTGGGTCCCAACTACGCGGATTAGGCCCGTCCCCTGATCCAATCCACAGCTTTTCCCGCTGTCGATAGAGGCCCGCCAGGCCTTCAGCCGCATCAAAGCAGACATTGCAAAGGCCACAATGCATGCCATCGACGAGTCCCCCCCCTTCCAGGTTGAGAGCGACGCGTCCGACGTAGCTCTGGCGGCCACCCTCAATCAAGCGGGCAGACCCATGGCCTCCTTCTCACGTACCCGCCATGCTTCCGAAATCCGCCACTCCTCAGTCGAAAAGGAGGCCCAGGCCATAGTAGAAGCTGTGCAACATTTTAGGCATTACCTGGCCAACAGGAGATTCACTCTCCTCACGGACCAATGGTCGGTTGCTTTCATGTTTGATAATGCACAGCGGGGCAAGATAAAAAACGACACGATCTTGCGGTGGAGGATAGAACTCTCCACCTTCAACTAAGAGATCTTGTATTGTCCCGGGAAGCTAAATGAGCCTCCTGACGTCCTGTCCCGCGGCACATGTGCCAGCGCACAAGTGGACCACCTCCGAGCCCTCCACGAGGACCTCTGCCACCCGGGGGTCACTCGCTTTTTCCACTTTATCAAGACCCGCAACCTGCCCTACTCCATCGAGGAGGTCAGGACAGCCACCAGGGACTGCCAAATCTGCGCGGAGTGCAAACCGCACTTCTACCGGCCAGAGAAAGCGCACCTGATAAAGGCTTCCCGTCCCTTTGAACGCCTCAGCATGGACTTCAAAGGCCCCCTCCCCTCCACCGACCGCAACAAGTATTTCCTGAACGTGATTGACGAGTACTCCCGGTTCCCATTCGCCATCCCCTGCACAGACATGACCACAACCACCATCATCAAGGCCCTCCATAGCATCTTTGCACTGTTCGGGTTCCCCGCTTACATACACAGTGATAGGGGGTCCTCCTTTAAGAGTGACGAACTGCGTCAATTCCTGCTCAGCAAGGGCATCGCCTCGAGCAGAACGACCAGTTACAACCCCCGGGGTAACGGACAGGTAGAGAGGGAGAACGGAACGGTCTGGAAGACCGTCCTACTGGCCCTACAGTCCAGGAACCTCCCAGTCTCCCATTGGCAGGAAGTCCTCCCGAATGCCCTCCACTCCATCCGGTCACTGCTTTGTACGGCCACCAACCAGATACCTCACGAACGTCTCCTTGTCTCCCCCAGGAAGTCATCCTCTGGGACCTCGCTCCCGGCCTGGCTGGCAGCTCCCGGGCCCATCCTGCTCTGAAAACACGTGCGGGCACACAAGTCGGACCCGTTGGTCAAAGGGTCCACCTGCTCCATGCTAACCCCCAGTACGCCTACGTGGCGTACCCCGACGGCCGACAAGATATGGTCTCCCTACGAGACCGGGCGCCCGCCGTAGCCCCACGCACACCCCAGCCACCAGTCCCACCCTCCCCTCCACCGGGGCACCTTACAGGAGGATCGGTCCTTCCGCCGGCCCCGTCTCGGCCCCCCCACCCACTGACGCCCCCCCGCAGGCGCTCCCTTCCCAGGTCAACCATTTTCCCCACCAGCACTGTGTAGGGGTGCCGAAGCTGCCATGGAGATCGAAGCCACGCTCCCGGAGTCACAGAATCCTGAGCCTCCACCGGAGTTACCGCCGAAGCTCCGACGATCACAGAGGACGACCAGGGCCCCCGATCGACTGATTGCTTCATTTTAAATTGTAAACTGTAAACTGTAAACTGTAAATGTAAATCATCAAATGTACATAGCTATCAGAATTGTAAATAGTTACAAAACGCTGTACGGAGGTATTACGGTACCTCCATAACTAATTCTACCACGTTGCCATGTTTGTAGTATCAGGCCACCACCCCCGCCGGACTCTTTTTTAACAGTGGCTGAATGTGATATTATAGGTATTACGGTACCTGATAGGCTGGAGCACCATTGGTGGAAACTGTATGCTTTCTATTGGTTAGGATGTACAATAGCTCCGCCCTGCTAGGCGGGGTATAAGAGCCCGTGCCACCCCAGCAGCCTTCATTCTGTACCTGAGCTGCTGGGGGAAACATTTAGCTTATTAAAGCCTTCAATTGGACTGCAACCTCACCTTAGTGGTCATTGATCGTGCATCAGACGGAATCATCGCGCTCCTGAAAGAGTTTGCCGCCTTCTCAGGCTACAAACTCAACATGAGCAAAAGCGAGATCTTCCCGGTACACCCACAAGTAGGTGGGGCAGCACTAACGGGACTGCCGTTTAAACAAGCCCAACTCAAATTCCGCTACCTGGGGATCCAAATAGCCCACGACTGGAAAGGGATCCACAAATGGAACCTCACCAGTCTGACAGAGGAAGTAAAAAAGGACCTGCAAAGATGGAACACACTCCCACTCTCCCTCGCGGGGAGAGTCCAGACGATCAAAATGAACGTGCTGCCCAGGTACCTCTTCCTATTCAGATCCATCCCGATCTACATCCCCAAGGCCTTTTTCCAAGCAGTAGACAAACTAATCATGACGTTCGTATGGGGGGGGGGGGGGGGGGGGGGGGGGGGGGGAAGAATGCTAGGATCACAAAGAAGGTCTTACAAAAAACGAAATCAAGGGGAGGGCTAGCCCTCCCAAACCTACAATTCTACCACTGAGCGGCGACGGCCGAGCGAATAAGGGGATGGATCAAGGAGCCAGAAGCCGAGTGGGTGCGCGCGGAGGAGGCCTCCTGTAGGGGGACCTCCCTCCGGGCCCTCGCCATGGCGGCACTCCCATCCCCACCCAAAAAACACTCCAGCAGCCCGGTGGTGATAGCCACCCTCCAGTCCTGGAACCAGCTACGGCAGCAATTTGGCCTGACCTGATGAGGAGGAAAGGAAAGGCGGACCGGGGGGTGGGGGGGGTGGAAGAGACAGGGAACAATAGAGGAGAGAGGAGAGCCAGGGAGGTAGGGGAGAGGTGGGAAGCAGGGAAAGGTTAACCAACCTGACATCCACAGGAACAGAGAAAAAGGAAAATACAGGCAGAGGTCGAGAGGGCCGGCTGAAGCGGCAGAGTGCACGAGAAGACAACGGAGAAGCGAGGGGCAACACCGGCACCAGACCCACTCGTGGATTGCCCTCCGGAAGTGCCTCACCGGCACAAACGGATGCCTACTTACATATATATAGATATATCATATCCTGTGTACATAACGGTAAAATATACTCTGTGCAAAAATCCAATAAAAAACTTTTTTTTTAGAAATTTGTGTTTGTGATTTGGTCTCCTCGTTATTAAAGACATCGTTATTTGAGCAAGTGAACTGGTCGAAAGTATCTGAGGTATTAGAGATACAACAGTTCTTGTATTTTGGCAATGACAAAATGGTGATATCTGTATATGTCCAAGTCAGTATGGTGCATGACTTGGGGAATCTGATGGTTTTTCCCAATTATTTTTGATTGGGAGAAATTTTTGAAATGATTTACCTGTCCAGCAGTTACTACATGGACAGATGAACATGGCTCTAACTTTAGTATTTATGATGGTTAGTAATTTTTCAACTAACCTTTTGTTGTAACACGTGCCATGTGGTGACGACATTGCCTTGTAATATGGTTTTGAAATTGCATAATGATGACATCAGCTAATTCCCATTATTAGAATTAATTTTCCTTAGTAAATTACTTTGAAAGTCTCAGGTGCTCAAGCCACATTGGATGAGAATAATTAAATTAGTACTCATCATCTCTCCATTTGAAACGTCCGTTTAAATTACCACATGCACAGTTCCAAGCCCAACCATAACAGGTCAGAATAAGGTATAATTCAGCATAAAACGTTATAAAGTACACACTGCATAATGAAGGATAAAATGTATAGCCAACTTCTAACTAATCATAATTCTATGTGCTATCAAATTGACGTAAATGGGAGAGATTTAATTGTCATTACGAAGACAAGGCTACAGGGTGATCAAGATTGAGTCCTGAATATCCAAGGATATTTTACATTTAGGAAGGATAGGCAAAAAATGAAAAGGAAATGGCTAGCACTCTTTATAAGGCACAAGTTCAGTACATTAGTAAGGGAGGATCTTAGATCAAAGAATCAAGATATGGAATCAGTTTAGGTGGGGCTAGAAAACAGCAAGGGGCAGCAAACATTGGTTGGTGGGTGTTGCTTATAGGCCACTATACTGTGTGCTAATGTTGGGTGTGGAACCTGAATGGGAGAGATAACAGGAACGCACAGTAGGATAGAAATTAACAACAGGTTTATTACGGTAGACACAAAACAAAACTATAACTCCTCTTTCCGAAGGGCCACCCTCTCTGATCTGCACCCAGGTGGAATTTGCACATAGACTGGGATAACCAAATCATTTTCTAATGCCATGGAGGAGGTACTCCTGCAAGGTGGGTTTCTGAAGCAGTAAGTTGAGGAGCCAACAAAGGATCAAGTTATTTTGGATTTAGCGTTGTGCAATGGGAAAGGGCTCATGACTAGTCTTACTGTAAAGGAGTCTTCGGGAAACAGTGATCATAATGTGATAGAATTTAAGTTTGAGTACAACATAGCTCATTCTGAAACTATGGTCTTAAACCTGAAGAAAGGAAATTATGAAAGTGCTGTCTGTATAACCTCAGACACTTTGACCAGTTTGCTATTCAAACATTTTCCCCAGGTGCCCTTATTTGTGAGATACAAGTTTACGATTAAACCAAATTTATTTTCAAACATAGTAAAAGCTGTCACTCCCTTTAAATTATCCCAATTACAATAATCCCAAGATTCTTAATACTACCCGTGCCAATGAACTTAATCAAGCTGTGGGTCCAATTCTCTTGAGTCTCAGGGTCTCGCACGCTGCTTCCTTCCATCCTCTGGTCCGCCGTTTAATCTTCTCTGTTGCCTCTGTGCCAAGTCCTTGCTGGGGAGGGTCCTGGTGGTTGATTCTTATGCACCTTTTCAGAAAGTTCTCTGGCCTTGAGCCAATGTGGTCTCGAGCTGGGGGTTGCAACACCAAATGGAGTTGCCGATTGCAACTCTACAGGACACCAGGAAACTAATCCCAGGTGTTCATCTCCCAGGTATTGTCCACATGTAACCTTACTCCATATATGGTAATGGCAGGAGATCTGGGTGCCAGAAAGTCTAGCTTTACCTGGGCAATCCACAATAATCAATCCATTTGAATGGAACCAATTATCTCTTGATGTCCTGTTTACAGGGCAGGTCCAGATTTGTTCCGACTGCCTATCTCTGCTCAGTGGATTCAAACTTGGCTATTCAAATTCCCATCAGGCCTGCCTGTGGGCTGACTGTGGTTTAATTTAAAATGTCCAATTCTTAATTTAAAGTGTCCAATTATATAGCGGGTCTAAAATTCAAGTGGTTGTCCATTTTACCATAAAGGTATGAGGGTAAAACCATGGTTATAGTGGATTGGGAAAATACACTAAAAGATTTGAAAGACTGGCAATGGCTAGTAGTTAAGGAAATAGGAACACCCAAAGGGAAAGGTACATCTACCGTCGTTAACCAAATAAGTTAAAGGTTGCATTCGATCAAAGGAAGTGGCTTATAAAGGAGTCAGAAAAAGTGGTCAACCCGAGGATTGGGAGCAATTTACAACCCAGCAAAAGCGGACCAAGAAACTGATTAAGAAAGGAAAAAGAGAAGATGAATGAAAACTAGCGAGGACCATAAACTGCTCCCAATCCTCAGGTCTATTATTTTTCTTTGCCAATTTGTATGCTTCTTCCTTGGATCGAACACTATCTCTAATTTCCTTTGTAATCCATGGAATGGCCACGTTTCCCGTTTTACTTTTGTGCCATACAGGAACGAACAGTTGCTGTAGTTCCCCCATGCTAACCTTGAATGTTTGCCATTGCCTACTCACTGTCATCCCTTTAAGGAACACAAGAACTAGGAGCAGGAGTAGGCCATCTGGCCCGTCGAGCCTGCTCTGCCATTCAATGAGATCATGGCAGATCTTTTGTGGACTCAGCTCCACTTTCCTCCCGAACACCATCACCCTTTATTCTTCACAAAACTATCTATGTTTATCTTGAAAACATTTAATGAAGGAGCCTCAACTGCTTCACTGGGCAGGGAATTCCATAGATTCACAACCTTTTGGGTGAAGAAGTTCCTCCTAAGCCCAGTCCTAAATCTACTTCCCCTTATTTTGAGGCTATCCCCCTTTAGTAAGGGCAACGAAGAATCCAGCACGAGTTTTAAGGATACAAAGTAATAACACTTATTTACTATAACATATATACATAACAGTAGCAGTAACTTCCTTTGCTACATACTCCTTCCTCTTGGTTCCTGAACTGGCCAGCTTATTTATACTAGGAGTTTACTAGTTGTTTCTCTGCCCCCCTCATTGGGGAAGCTCATACTCCCACAGGATTGTGGGATAGTCATTAGTCCCCAGCCAATGGTAAGTAGGCAGGTTATACCACCCCCCTAGTTCTGTTTTCACCCGCCAGGGGAAACAACCTGCCCGCATCTATCCTATCTATTCCTTTCATAATTTTATATGTTTCTATAAGATCCCCCTGCATCCTTCTAAATTCCAACACCTTCTTGTGACAATAAGTCCCAGTCTACTCAACCTCTCCTCGTAACATTCTCCAATCAATCAAAACAATCTAATGCCTCTGTGGTAGTATGTATTGGGGGTCATGTGGGACTGGAAGCCCTAATGTCATTGGCTGACAGATCCCGGGTCCTGGTTGGCCGTTGACCTCATACTCCGCCCTGAAGGCGAAGTATAAGAAGCCGGTGCCTTCCCCCGCAGGCCAGTTTACTATCGGGCTGCTGGGGAACAGACACGCTTAATAAAGCCTCATCGACTTCACTCTATTCGTCTCACGGAGTCTTTGTGCGCCACAATTTATTAAGCGTGCCTAAAAAGGACTATGGAGCTCAGGATCATTCCAGAATGCCTGAGGATCAGCCCCCACGCAGTGAATGCGGCAGCAGCCTTCAAACACTGGCAGACTTGCTTTGAGGCCTACATCACATCGACCACAGGCCGAGTCTCAGACGAACAAAAACTGCAGGTCCTGCACTCGAGGGTGAGCACGGAGATTTTCACCCTCATTGAAGACACCCGCGATTTCCAGACGGCCTTCACAGCACTGAGAAGTCTCTACATTCGCCCAGTTAACCAAATCTACGCTCGCTACCAGCTCGCGACAAGACGGCAAGCTCCCGGAGAATCGATGGACGAGTTCTACGCCGCGCTGCTGATTTTGGGACGAGCCTGCAGCTGCCCGTCGGTGAACGCAAACGAACACACGGACATGTTAATGCGCGATGCTTTTGTTGCAGGTATGCAATCCTCCCAAATCCGCCAAAGACTTCTAGAAAAAGAGTCACTAGGACTCTGAGGCACGGGCCCTGGTAGCCTCGCTGGACGTAGCCGCGCGTAATACCCGCGCCTACGGCCCCGACCGCGCGGCAGGCCATTGGGCCCCGTACGTACCCGCCGCGGCAAACCCCCTACCCCCCCCCGGACACCCCACAGGCTTGCGCAGTCCAAACGCCGAGTCACACCGGGGGCGCCCGCTGTTATTTCTGCGGCCAGGCGAAGCACCCCCGACAACGCTGTCCGGCCCGCGCAGCCATCGGCAAAAGCTGCGGGAAAAAGGGCCACTATGCGGTGGTGTGTCGAGCCCGCGTGGTCGCCACCGTCCCGGGAGAACAGGGGGCCCTACAGGCAGTCTATGCCTCCCAACCCCCCCAGCACGCCATGTGCGACCCGCAGGCGCCGCCATTTTGGTTCCCGACCACCGCGGCCCCGGGAGAACTGGGAGCCCTGCACGCCGCCTACGCTCCCCAACCCCCCTCCCCGCAGTCCATGTACGACCCGCCGCCGGTGCTCCCGATTTGGGTGCCGGCCAACACTCTCCACGGAGAGGAGGGGGTTTTTCGCATCCTGAACGCCACCCTCACCCCCATCCCGCGCCCCACGCCTGACCCGCCGGCGCCACCTACCTTGACCCCGACCACCGCTGTCCCCGGCGAGGGAGCTCCGCACGGTGCCAGCGCTCGCGGCCCCACGACTGACCCGCCGGAGCCGCCGACCTGGGCCCTCACCCCCGTCCCGCGCCCCACGCCTGACCCACCAGCGCCGCCGACCTGGGCCCTCACCCCCGTCCCGCGCCCCACGCCTGACCCGCCAGCGCCGCCGACCTGGGCCCTCACCCCCGTCCCGCGCCCCACGCCTGACCCGCCGGCAATACAACTTACCTGGACCCTGGGAGCTCCTCACGGTCCCAGCGCTCGCAGTACTGACCCGCCGGCCTTGGCCCCGACCACCGCTGTCCCCGGCGAGGGAGCTCCGCGCGGTCCTAGCGCCCTCGGCCCTGGCGCTCGCAGCCAAGGAACTCCGCGCGGTCCTAGCGCCCGCGGCCCGGGCGTTCGCAATGCAGGAACTCCGCGCGGTCCTAGCGCCCCCCAGACCCCCCAGCACTCAATGTGCGACCCGCAGACGCCGCCATTTTGGGTCCCGACTACCACGAGGAGAGGAGGGGCCCCGCCATCTTGGACCGCCCCCGACCTGTACGACGCATGGGGGCGGCCATTTTGTCCACCCCCGACGCCATCTTGTGACCCCTCAGCCACGGGCGAGGTATGGGGGTGGCCATTTTGTCCATCCCCGACGCCATCTTGGACGGCAACAACGGACCCCACCCCACTACTACAACCACGGCTCGCTTCGGTTACACTCGATCAGGCTCGGCCCCGGACTCTCCAGACGACGACGACAACGGTCCTAATTAACGGCCACGAGACGCCATGCCTAGTCGACTCCGGGAGCACGGAAAGTTTTATACATCCCGACACGGTAAGACGCTGTTCCTTAACTACCTTCCCCAGCGCACAAAAGATCTGCATAGTTACCCTAACGGTACAGGGGAGGGAATTCAAAAACTACAAACTTAACGTCCTTCCCCAACTCTGTGCCCCCACCTTGCTGGGCTTAGATTTTCAATGTAACCTACAGAGCCTTACGTTTAAATTCGGCGGCCCCATACCCCCACTCAGTATCTGCGGCCTCGCCACCCTCAAGGTGCAACCCCCGTCCTTGTTTGCGAACCTCACCCCGGATTGCAAACCCGTCGCCACTAGGAGCAGACGGTACAGCGCCCAGGACCGGACCTTCATTCGCTCCGAAGTCCAGCGGCTACTAAAGGAGGGCATAATCCAGGCCAGCAATAGTCCCTGGAGAGCGCAGGTGGTAGTAGTGAAGACAGGGGAGAAACAAAGGATGGTCATTGACTATAGCCAGACCATCAACAGGTACACACAACTAGACGCGTACCCTCTCCCCCGCATATCCGACATGGTCAATCGGATTGCCCAGTATAAAGTCTTCTCCACCGTGGACCTCAAGTCCGCCTACCATCAGCTCCCCATCCGCCCAAGTGACCGCAAGTACACAGCCTTCGAGGCAGACGGGCGGTTATACCATTTCCTACGGGTCCCTTTTGGCGTCACAAACGGCGTCTCGGTCTTCCAACGGGAAATGGACCGAATGGTTGATCAACATGGGTTACGGGCCACGTTCCCGTACCTCGACAATGTAACCATCTGCGGCCACGATCAGCAGGACCACGACGCCAACCTCCAAAAATTCCTCCAGACTGCCAAAGCCTTGAACCTCACGTACAACGAGGACAAGTGCGTTTTTAGCACCGATCGGCTAGCCATTCTGGGCTACATAGTGCGCAATGGGATAATAGGCCCCGACCCCGAACGTATGCGCGCACTCATGGAATTTCCCCTCCCGCACTGCCCAAAAGCCCTGAAATGCTGCCTGGGGTTCTTTTCATACTACGCCCAGTGGGTCCCCCAGTACGCAGACAAGGCCCGCCCCCTAATACAGACCACGACTTTCCCGCTGTCGACAGAGGCTTGCCAGGCTTTCAGCCGCATCAAAGCGGACATCGCAAAGGCCACGATGCGCGCCATAGACGAGTCCCTCCCCTTCCAGGTCGAGAGCGACGCCTCTGACGTAGCTCTAGCGGCTACCCTTAACCAAGCGGGCAGACCCGTGGCCTTCTTCTCCCGAACCCTCCACGCCTCAGAAATCCGCCACTCCTCAGTGGAAAAGGAAGCCCAAGCCATAGTGGAAGCTGTGCGACATTGGAGGCATTACCTAGCCGGCAGGAGATTCACTCTCCTCACTGACCAACGGTCGGTAGCCTTCATGTTCGATAATGCACAGCGGGGCAAGATCAAGAACGACAAGATCTTGCGGTGGAGGATCGAACTCTCCACCTTCAACTATGAGATCTTGTACCGGCCCGGAAAGCTGAACGAGCCGTCTGATGCCCTATCCCGCGGGACATGTGCCAACGCACAAATTGACCGCCTCCAAGCCCTCCACGAGGACCTCTGCCACCCGGGGGTCACTCGGTTTTACCACTTCATCAAGTCCCGCAATCTCCCATACTCCTTAGAGGAGGTCCGTACAGTCACAAGAGACTGCCACATCTGCGCAGAATGCAAACCGCATTTTTTCAGGCCAGATGGAGCGCACCTGATTAAGGCTTCCCGTCCCTTTGAACGCCTCAGTCTCGATTTCAAAGGGCCCCTCCCCTCCACCGACCGCAACGCGTATTTCCTTAATGTAGTGGACGAATACTCCCGCTTCCCTTTTGCCATTCCCTGCTCGGACATGACCGCGGCCACAGTCATTAAAGCCCTGAACAGCATCTTCACGCTGTTCGGTTACCCCGCAAACGTCCACAGCGACAGGGGGTCCTCTTTCATGAGTGACGAGCTGCGCCAGTTCCTGCTCAGCAAGGGCAAAGCTTCAAGCAGGACGACCAGCTACAACCCCCGGGGGAACGGGCAAGTAGAAAGGGAGAACGGCACGGTCTGGAAGGCCGTCCTACTGGCCCTACGGTCCAGGGATCTCCCAGTTTCACGGTGGCAGGAGGTCCTCCCGGTCGCTCTCCATTCCATCCGGTCGTTATTATGTACGAGCATTAATCAAACGCCTCACGAGCGTCTCCTTGTCTTCCCTAGGAAGTCCTCCTCTGGAACGTCGCTGCCGACCTGGCTGGCGGCCCCAGGACCCATCCTGCTCCGAAAGCACGTGCGGGCACATAAGGCGGACCCGTTGGTCGAAAGGGTTCACCTCCTCCACGCAAACCCCCAGTACGCCTACGTGGAGTACCCCGACGGCCGACAGGACACGGTCTCCCTGCGGGATCTGGCGCCCGCCGGCACCACGCACACCCCCCCGGCACCATCAACCCAACCGCCCCCCTTCCTGCCACCGCCGCACCCCGCAACCGCCCCCTTCCCAGGAGGATCAGTCCCCCTCCCCTTTGCACCGACAGCTGAAACCGTGCGGCTCCCGGAGGTGACAACGCTGGTACAAGCACCACTACCACCGCCGGGGACGAGGCGATCGACACGGACGACCAGACCGCCCGACCGACTCGTGGCGTCGATGTAAAACAAAGATGGACTGTCCAATGAACATTTTGTTTTTCCTATATCCTCTGTAAATAGTTGTAACAGGACGATACTGTCCAATACTGTACTACCATGTAACTGTTCTATCCTCCCAGGACCAGTACTGTAAACCCTTACCACCATACGAAGCATCACCCCGCCGGGTTCATTTTTGACAAGGGGTGAATGTGGTAGTATGTATTGGGGGTCATGTGGGACTGGAAGCCCTAATGTCATTGGCTGACAGATCCCGGGTCCTGGTTGGCCGTTGACCTCATACTCCGCCCTGAAGGCGAAGTATAAGAAGCCGGTGCCTTCCCCCGCAGGCCAGTTTACTATCGGGCTGCTGGGGAACAGACACGCTTAATAAAGCCTCATCGACTTCACTCTATTTGTCTCACGGAGTCTTTGTGCGCCACAGCCTCATATCATCGTTATTTCCTTCATTAAGATTCAGGACTCTAGTCTAAGAAGCATCTATTTCACTCTCCATCTTAATGAAAAATTCTATCATATTATGGTTGCTCAGCCCCAAGGGGTCATGCACAACTAGATTGCCAATGATTCTGTTCTCATTACACAGGAGCTAGTCTAGGATGGCCAGCTCTCTAGTTGGTCCCTCAACATATTGGTCGAGAAAACCATCTGGTATACACTCCAGGAATTCCTCCCTTTTTTAAATTAATTTGCGGGATGTGGGCATCGAAGGTGAGGCCAGCATTTATTGCTCATCCCTAGTTGCCTTTCAAAAGGTGGTGGTGAGTTGCCTTCTTCAACCGCTGCAGTCCTTGAGGTGTAGGTACACCCACTGTGCTGTTGGGGCAGGAGTTCCAGGATTTTGACCCAGCAACAGTGAAGCAACGGCAAAATATTTCCAAGTCAAGGTGGTGAGTGACTTGGTGAAAACCTCCAGGTGGTGGGTTTCCCAGGTATTTGTTGCTCTTGTCCTTTTAGATGATAGTGGTCGTGGATTGGGAAGGTGTTGTTTAAGGTGTGCATCTTGTAGATGGTACACACAGCTGCCACTGCTCGACAGTGGCGGAGGGATTGAATGTTTGTGGTAGGGGGAGCAATAAAACAGACTACTTTGTCCTGGATGGTGTTGAGCTGCTTGAGTGTTGTCCTCATCCAGGCAAATGGAGAGTATTCCATCACATTCCTGACTTGTACTTTGTAGATGGTGGACAGGCTTTTGGGGGTCAGCAGGTGAGTTACTTTGACCTACCCTGGTAGCCACAGTATTACTATGGCTAGTCCAGTTCAGTTTCTGATCAATGTTAACACCCAGGATGTTGATTGTGGGGGATTCAGATGGTAATACTATTGAATGTCAAGGGGGTGATGGTTAGATCCTCTCTTGTAGGAGATGGTCATTGCCTGGCACTTGTAAGGGGCGAATGTAACTTGCCACTTGTCAGCCCAAGCCTGGATATTGTCCAGGTCTTGCTGCAATTGGACATGGACTGCTTCATTATCTGAGGAGTCGCGAATGGTGCTGAACATTGTGCAGCCATGCGCACAGATCTCCACTTCTGACAATAATAATAATAATCTTTATTGTCACAAGTAGGCTTACAGTAACACTGCAATGAAGTTACTGTGAAAAGCCCCTAGCCGCCACATTCCTGCGCCTGTTCAGGTACACAGAGGGAGAATTCAGAATTCTCAGCTGGTACAGGAATTGAACACGCGCTTCTGGCCTTGTTCTGCATCGCAAACCAGCTGTCTAGCCCACTGAGCTAAACCAGCCCCTCTGATGTTACTGTAGAAAGCCCTTTGTCGCCACATTCCGGTGCCTCTTCAGATACACAGAGGGATAATTCAGAATGTCCAATTGACCTAATAGCATGTCTTTCGGGACTTGTGGGAGGAAACCGGAGCACCCGGAGGAAACCCATGCAGACACAGGCAGACCGTGCAGACTCCACACAGACAGGACCCAAGCTGGGAATCGAACCTGGGACCTTGGCGCTGTGAAGCAACAGTGCTAACCACTGGCTGAAAATTGTTCCAACTGCCTTAGTCTTATCTTTTACACATATGTGCTGGGCTCCTCCGTCATTGAGGTCGGGGATATGTGGAGCCTCCTCCTCCAGTTAGTTGTTTTAATGGTCCATCACCATTCAGGGCTGGATGTGGCAGGACTGCAGAGCTTAGATCTGATGCATTGGTTGTGGAATCGCTTCGCTCTGTCTATTACTTGCTGTTTATGCTGTTTGGCACACAGGTAGTCCTGTGTTGCAGCTTCACCAGGTTGACACCTCATTTTTCGGTATGCCTGATGTTCCTGGCAGGCTCTCCTGCACTCTTCGTTGAACCAGGGTTGATCCCCTGGCTTGGTGATAATGATATTGTGGAGGATATGAGGTTGCAGATTGTGGTTACGTACAATTTTGCTGCGCTGATGCCCAGACTTGAGTTGATAGATCTGTTCGAAGTCTATCCCATTTAGCATGGTGGTAGTGCCACACACACAAGGAAGGTATCCTCAATGTGAAGACAGGACTTTATCGCCGCAATGACTGTGTGGTCTAATTTAATTTGCCCAATATATATGCAGATTAAAAACACCCAGAATAGTTCGATCCTGGCCCGGGTCACTGTCCGTGTGAAGTTTGCGCATTCTCCCTGTGTCTGCATGGGTCTCACCCCCACAACCCAAAGATGTGCAGATTAGGTGGATTGGTCACGCTAAATTGCCCCTTAATTGGAAAAAAAGTAATTGGGTACTCTGGGTACTCTGAAAATAAATGTAAATCACCCATAATTACCTTAAAGAAATTGGTATTAATAAAGGAGCAGCATTCAAAAAGTTAACTGGATGAAGATTGATAAATCCCCTGGACCAGATGAACATTTTCCCAGAGAGCTGAAGGAAGTGGCTAGAGAGGCAGTGGATGCATTTGTGGTTATCTTACAAAATTCTAGAAATTCTAGAAGGCTTCTTGTGGACTGGAAAGTAGCAGGTGTGACCCCACTATGAAGTTAGGGAGTATAATAACAGAATTATTAGTTTGATGTAACTAGTAGTGAAAATGTTAGAATCCATTAGAAAGGATGTGATAACTGGACATTTCGAAAAGAATGGAAAAAACTGGGCAGTGTTAACATGAATTTATGAACGAGAAATCATGTTGGAGTTTTTGAGGATATTGCTTGTAGTATTGATAAAGGACAGTCAGTGAATGTGGTCTATTTGGATTTTGAGGAGGCTTGTGATAAAGTCCTGTATAGGGGGTTAGTAAATAAAATTAAAGCACCCATGGAATTGGGAGAAATCTGGGGCGTCATTCTCCGCCGGCGGGAGTCTCCGTTTTGCCGGCGCCCGGGGGTTTCCCGACGGCGTGGGGCTGCCCCACAATGGGAAACCCCATTGACCGGCCGGTGTAACGGAGAATCGCGCTGGCGGGTCGGGGCAGAAATGTGGCGGGGCGGGTAGGAGAATTTTTCCCATGCTATCTTGCGTTGAGAATTGCTTAACAGATATTAAGCAGAGAGTAGGAATAAATGGATCATTCTCAGGATGGGAGGCTGTTACTAGTGGGGTAGATCCACAGTTATTCACAATCTATATAAACAATTTGGATGTGGGACCAATTGTAATATTTTCAAATTTGCTATTGACAGCAAAGTGGGCGAACATAAGGGGCGGAATTCTCTCAGCCCGGGGCCGGGCCGGAGAATCCCCGCGACTGGCGTGAATCGTGCCCCGCCGCCCCGATGCCGGCACGCGATTCTCCGTAGAGCGGAGAATCGGTGCCATTGGCGCCGGCGTGGTTGATGTGGCGCCGGTCGGGGGCCGCTCTACGCGGCCGCCCCGCCAATTCTCGGCCCGGGATGGGCTGAGCGGCTGTCGTGAAAACGGCTAGTCCCACCAGCGCCGTCCACACCTGCTCTCAGCCGGCGGGAACTGGGCGTGTAAGGGTCGGGGGACAGCCTGTGAGGGGGGAGGGGGGTCCGACCACGGGGCGGGCCTCCGATCTGGCCTGGTCCGCGATCGGGGCCCACCGATCGGCGGGCCGGCCTCTCTGACTGGGGGCCTCCTTTCCCACGTACCGGCCCCTGTAGTCCTGCGCCATGTTGCGTCGGGGCCGGCGCGTTGAAGGAAGCCATTGTGCATGCGCGGATCCCGCGGTGCCCAGTTCGCGCCGGGATCATCAGCTGGAGCGGCCTGAATCATTCCAGTGCCCTACTGGCCCCCTGTAGGGACCAGGGTTAATCATCGGATCGGCCCATTCACGCCGTCGTAAAACGCAACGGCGTTTACGATGGCGTGGACACTCTGCCGCGGGATTAGAGAATCCCCCCCCAGTTGTGAGGCGGATGCAAGGAGGCTCGAAGAGGACTTGGACAGGCTAAGTGAATGGACTGGAACATCGCAGGTGGAAAATAATGTTTATAAGTGTGAACTTATTCACTTTGGCAGAAAAAACAGAAAAGCGAAACATTTCTTAAATTGTGGGAAGTGCTGGTGTCCAAAGTGGCGTGGGTTCCTTGTTCATGAGTCACTACAGGTGAGCATGCAGTTGCAACAAGCAATTAGGAAGGCAAATTAGCCTTTATCGCAAGGGGATTTAAGTACAGGAGTAAAACGATGTTGTTGCACAGAACCTTGCTGCAATTGTACAAGGCCTTGATGAGACCTCATTTGAAGTATTATGTACATTTTTGGTCCCTTTATCTAAGGAGGGATGTACTTGCCATAGAAGGAGTGCCACAGAGATTCACCAGATTAATCCCCGGGATGGCAGGATTGTCTTGTAAGGAGTGATTGGGGAAACTGGGCCTGTATTCCTTGAAATTTTGAAGAATGAGGGGTGACCTCATTGAAACTTTCAAAATGTTACAGGATTTGACAGGGTATCTGTCAATAAGCTGTTTCCCCTGACTGGTGAGTCTAAAACCAGGGGACATAATGTCAGGATAAGGGAGTATTAAGACTGAGGTAAGGAGAGAATCCTTCACTCAGAGGGTGGAGAATCTTTATAATTTGCTACCGTAGAGGGTTGTGGAAGCTCAATCATTGAGCATATTTAAGACAGAAATTGCTAGACTTTTGGAGACTAATGACATCAAGCGATATGGGGATAGCGTGGGAAAGTGGCAATGAGGTTGATAATCAGCTATGATCTAATTGAATGGTGCAGCAGGCTCGACAGGCTGAATGGCCGACTCCTGTTTCAATATTCCTATGTTTCTATCCAAGTCTGTCCAATTCTGAAACGCAGATCATTGGTCCTTGTATAAATCCTCTACAAATATTGAATGAAATGGTTTCATTTAGCATTAATGTAGGATTTGAAATTGTTGCATTCCGGTTTAGCTCAGCTGGCTGGACAGCTGGTTTGTAATGCAGAGTGAGGCTGTACAATGGCTGTACCAGCTGAGGTTATTCATGAAGGCCTCACCTTTTCAACCTTGCTCCTTGACTGAGGTGCGTGATCCTCAGGTTAAATCACCACCAGTCATCTCTCCCCCTCAAATGGGACAGCAGCCTATGGTCATCTGAGACTATGGTGACTTTACCTTTAGTTCGATACATGGATGTTTCAGAAGGAATTACGTTAAAATATTAGAAATTAATGGAGAAAATTCAGCTTTGAGATTCTGTAATCCAGCAATTGTAGTAATTTTTTTAAAAGTCTTCATTCATCAGCAGTGGTTTTAAAAATCAGTTATAATAATCTTTATTATTGTCACAAGTAGGCTTACATTAACACTGTAATGAAGTTACTGTAAAAAGCCCCTAGTCGCCACATTCCGGCACCTGCTTGAGTACACAGAGGGAGAATTCAGAATGCCCAATTCATCTAACAAGCATGTCTATTGGGACTTGTGGGAGGAAACCAGAGCACCCGGAGGAAACCCACGCAGACACGAGGAGAGCGTGCAACTCCGCACAGACAGTGACCCAAGCAGGAATCGAACCTGGGACCCTGCCGCTGTGGAGCAACAGTACTAACCGCAAAGACCATGGTGAATCTTGACTTGTTATTTTTCCCATTTCCAATGATTAGGCAATACGTTAGATAAAGCAATGAATCTTGATAATATCAGATTCTGGCATACACCCCCATCCTCTACAATATATATTCAGAAATGTTGTATAGTTTCCTTTCCATTTTGGCACAAAAAATACCAGTTTTCTTTTTATTTGTAATTCTTCTCTCAGTTATATGATGCAAAAAAACAAGGCTGTTATGTCAGTAAAATGTATTTTGGCAGTAAAGCATCTCTCATAGAGGATGAAAAAGCAGCAACCAAGGTGACCTTGTGCCGCTTTGTGCAGTAATCTGCACCATTAATTACCCAGTCCAATAATGTTTGCTAAAATTGTGTGATCTAATCTGTCAGCCAGTGGTCACCAATCCCCCTGATTGAGTTCCATCTTCTGATAACTGAATCTACATCAGTGCTCTGAGTTAGTGTAGCAGGGTTTTATAACGTTGTGATTGCCTATAACAGCACTGGTATTGATTCAACAGTGATCTAATACTTCTTGTACCCTTGGACTAAAACATTCGAAATGGTTCACTATAGATTCAGAGAAAGAGTTCACTAGAGTGTCTTGGTCTAGGAGGCTGTTCAACAGTGATCTTTATTTCTTATCTCTTGTCATGGGGAAGGTGCTAGAACCTATCATTAAAGTGGTTATATCTGGGAACTTCGAAAAACTCAAGGTATTAAGGAAGAGTCAGGATGGTTTTGTGAAGAACCAATTCTTTAGTTTTTTGAAGGAGTAACCTGGGCTGTGGATAAAGGGGATCCCAGTAGATGTCCTGCTCTTGGATTTCCAAGAGGCATTTGATAAGTTGCCACATCGAATGTTATTGCCGAAAATAAAAGCTCATGGTGTAGGAGGTTACATATTGGCATGGATAGATCACTGGGTGTCTGGCAGGAAACAGCAAGTGTGTATGAATGGGGCTTTGCCTGATTTGCAGGATGTGATGAGTGGAGTCCCACAGGTGTCTGAGCTAGGGCCTCAACCTTTTACAGTAAACAGGAATGACTTAGAGGAGGGGAGCGAAGGCATGGTCCCCAAATTTGAGGTCGACACATAGATAGGTAGGAAAGCATGCTGTGAAGAGGATATAAGGGGCTTGATTCTCTGTCAGTGGGATCCTCCATTTCACCGGCAGCACACTCACGCCTGTGGATTTCCCAACGGCGTTGGGGGTGCCCACAATTGGAAACTCCATTGTCCGGCTACCGGATCGCAGAATCCCACTGCCGGCAGGGGTGCACCGCACTGGAAAACAGGTGTGGCGGGACAGAGGATCCCGCAGGGAGTTTGCAGTCAGATAGTCTTAGGTACAGTGAGTGGGCAAAAGTCTTTCCAATGGAGTATAATGTGGGAAAATGAGAAGTTCTTCACTTTGGCAGGAAGAATAAAAGAACATAGTGTTGCTTGAATGGAGAACAGAATTCTGAGGTGTCCTAGCGCATGGGTCACAAAACATTAGCATGCAAATACAGCATGTAATCAAGAAGGCGAAAGGAATGCTACCCTTTATTACAAGAGGAAGGAATTGACCACTAAAGCAAAGATGGTGAGCGGGATTCTCCATCGGCCGACAGCAAAATCAGGAAAGGCGATTGGGCGGAGTATCGGATTTGGCGCTGAAATCGTGGCGGACACCGGGTTCACGCCAAATCGTGACATCTCAACAGCGGTGTCAGTGCATTCTACAATGCATGTGCAGTAAATGCCGTTTGAATATTAGCAGGACTGACCCGGTATTCTCCGGGACCTCCGTGATTCTCCACCTCCACTGGGGGGAATTCCTGGCAGTGAGGCTCATTTGTGCTTTAAAAATAGAGAAACGTGGCTGATGAGGGAGAGAGAGAAGATAGGACATGGAGAGGCGTGACCGGGACTGCCGGCCCTGACACTGTTCAAATGGCTGGGGTGGAATGGGCCATGGGGCCAGGGTGACTCCCCACAGGACTGGGGCGGTTTCGAGGCATGGACCAACATTGCCGCAGCCAGCAGGGCGGCCATCTTGCTGCAAATCCCACTGACTACCCACCTTGGCCCCTGGTTCTGCAGAGTGCCACCGGCCATATGGGTGCCTCCACCCCACCACCCCAGCCCCCACCCTCCACCCCACAACCCCCACATCCCACCCTCTGCCATAACACCCCCCCAACCAGCTACTACCTTCCGGTGGGGCATTATGCGGCCTGCCCAAGGGCAACGGCCACAGTAGCCCCCTACAGGGGACGGGGGGGCGCAGAGTGTACCGGCAAGGGCAGCGCCAGCTGACGGTATCTCGGGCAGCAGGGATGGGCGCCAAGGCCAGAGGCCCTCATGGTGGAGGGGGGGGACATGTGGTGGCAGGGTCCGCAGTGCCCGCCCATTCCATCCCAGCTAACCGGGGCCACTGTGTATCCTGGCGGACCTGGTTGGGCACGGAGATACACACCATGCTAACATGTCGGCCTTTCACCCTGAAGACAATGGATATTGGAGTACAACCAGCAATGGTGATCCCCCTGCTAGTCACCACAGCCCTGGGGGATGCACTGTCCGAGCTGGAGCTGCTCGAAGAGGAGGAAGCTGCAGCAATGGTGCGTGCCCCAGAGGAACAAGAGGCAGCCGCTGAGGATGGAGAATCGGCCGCCCAACAGGCTGAGGTGAAGGAGGAGATGCAAAGGCAGCACCGCATGAGGCCTCTCGTGTACCGGCAGCGCCTGTCATTTGAGGACCTGCCGGTCCGGGTATGCCGTCGAAGACTCCGACTGAACAGGGGGACAGTGCGACATATCTGCTGGATCATAGCGTACCTGACACCGCGGAGAATGGGGGAGGACACCCATCCCAAGCACCAAGTGGGAACCTATTTGGAATCTCACAGAGCTCAGTGCACAGACGCATCTATGCCAACACGAAGATCCTGTACGCCCAATTGGCACAATACATCCATTTCAATGTGGACTGAGCCCACCAGGATGCCCGGGCAGCGGGGTCCGCCGTCATGGCCGAGATTCCCTCAGTCCAAGGAGTGATGGACAGGATGCATTTTGCCCTACGAGCCCCTGCAGATGACAAGCCGCTCTTCACAAATCGATAGGGGTTCCACTCTAGGAACGTGCAGTTGGTGTGTGACCATCAGATGCGCAACATGCATGTCTGCGCCCAATACTCAGTAGTGTGCAACACACCTTCATCCTGGCACACTCGACGGTTCCAGGCCTCTTCAAGGTGCCGTCCAGGCAGGGTGTTGACCCCTGGGCGACAGGGGTAATCAGCTGCGATTGTGGCTGATGACGCCTATCCGGAGGCCACAGACCGACATGGGGACCCGCTACAACGACGCCCATGCTGTGACCAGAGATGTGAACTTGCGGACCGCTCTGGAGGGGCCCGCTCTGGAGGGGCCCGCTCTGGAGGGGCCCTCCAGTATAGCTCTGGGAGGGACGCCAGCATCATGGTGGCTTGCTGTGTCCTCCACAACACCGAGCAGCAGAGGGGCATCGTGCTGGACTAGGAGGATGAACGTGAGTCCTCCAATCAGGAGAATGCAGGGGAGTGGAGGATGGGCAGGAAATGGGGTCCAGGCAGCCACAGGAGGTCGCACAACGCGCAGGGGATACTTTGACCACCTCCAGGTTCACGGACTGTTCTGGTGCTCCACATCATTTGACAGTGTACTGGCCATTCCATCACATCAAACCCCTGGGGTGGCAGAGGTGGGGACAATAGGGGAGGAGTGGAGGGGCTGAGACACCGCAGTAGTGAGTGCGCACTCCCAACGTCCGCCAATCTCCCCCACACTGGGCCCCCGAGCAGCCAGCCCAGACCAGTCCACACTCACACCCATCAGACAGAGCACCGAGGCTGGTTGTAACATTGTGCACAAGTGTTTAATGTGGAAACATATATACAGATTTGTGCCCTAGCCCCTATCGCTAAACTGTGCCCTGCACCAGTGCCAACTTAATTGGTGTCTAATTTTCTGGCCTTGCAGACTCGAACACTACACCTAGGTGGATCCCCAGACGGTACATCAGGAGTGCAGCAGGCCTACTGTGGTTCCCGCCCTGCGACAAGGGTCCTCTGTGGCGGCTATCTTCTGGGACGACCAGACCTGGATGGGCACAGCTGCTGCTTGGGTATCCCAGGTGGTTGGTGCAGCTTTGTTCTTCCCACTGCCCCTCTGATGCGCCAGGTACTGAAGGGTGGAATCCATGGAGACACCTCCCCCAAAGGGGACACTGGCACGGACCCCATCACCACCTCCTCCCTCAGGGTGCCCAATGGTCCCCGGGCTACTCCATGGGATGGGGGAGCTAACCCCTGGGGCTCCCCCTCCACCTGCCGCTACCAGCCCTGGGGGCCCGCTGCCGTCTCGACCAAGGTCTGCAGGCTTGCGACCATGGAGCACAGGGACTGGACCTGTGCCACATCATGCTGCGACTGTGCCACCACTTTCTGGGTGTGTGCCCCATCAGCCAGTGACTGTGCCATCTCCCTCTGGTACTAGACCACCTCCCTCTAGGTATGTGCCATGTCGGGCTGTGCCTGGGCAATGCTGCCGACGCTCTCAGCCATGTCCGACTGTAACTGGACCACGCTCAGGAGCGCAACTGCCATGGCCGAAACCCTCGCCCCCAAGGCCTCAACCGCGGACGCCACCTGCGCAGTGTTGGCCTGGGTGGCACACATAGCCGACCCCGCCTCCTGCTCCTGCACACGGTTGGACTCCTACAACTGCACCTGCAGGTGCTGGATGCTCGCCGACAACCCCTCATGTAGTCCCTGGCTCTGCGACTGCATCTCCACAATTGATGGGACTGTCCGTTCCAGAATCCCGAAGCCCGTCTGGACAGCAGCTAGTCCCTGGGGACGGCCTGTCCACCGACCGTTCGCCCACTTGGGAGTTCCTAGCTCCACATGCTGTACCGGAGCATGTGTGGTGCGCACCAGACAGTGCCCCAGGAGCATCGTCACTAAATCCCAACCAAAGTGAGTGTCTCTGGCATGGTGGAAGGTGGTGGAGACAGCAATGACGTAATATCAGCGTCATCCCCGGACTCGAGCTCGGGGGTGTCCTGGGATTCGGGCCGATGGCTCCTGTTCATGTCGGTGTCGCCCTCGACGCTGGTCGGCACTTGGGGTACTGGCTGTGGCTGTGGTCGGAGGCGGGGGACACCATAAAGGCCCCCTCCATCATCAGCAGGTCCTGAAAACACTAGACGAGATGCATGATTGAGTCGCAGGCTTCGGAGTGGGGGCGGTAGTGGGAGTGTGTTGGAGGGGGGTGTTGGAGAGGGGGGAGTAGGGGTGGTGATGGTGTGCGGTGGGTGTGAAGGTGATATGCGGTTGGTGGTGCGTGTGATGGTGACGTGGGGCTGGTGATGGGTGTGAGGGTGGTGTGTGTGTGACGGTGGCGTGGGGGTGGTGATGGGTGTGAGGGTGGTGTGGGTGTGATGGTGACGTGGGGCTGGTGATGGGTGTGAGGGTGGTGTGGGTGTGACGGTGGTGTGGGGGTGGTGATGGGTGTGAGGGTGGTGTGGGTGTGACGGTGGCGTGGGGGTGGTGTGGGCGTGAGGGTGGTGATGGGTGTGAGGGTGGTGTGGGTGTGGCGGTGGCGTGGGGGTGGTGATGGCTGTGAGGGTGGTGTGGGTGTGACGGTGGTGATGGTGTGAGGGTGGTGTGGGCGTGAGGGTGGTGTGGGCGTGACGGTGGCGTGGGGGTGGTGATGGTGTGGGGGTGGTGTGGGTGTGACGGTGGTGTGGGGGTGGTGTGGGCGTGAGGGTGGTGTGGGTGTGACGGTGGCGTGGGGGTGGTGATGGGTGTGAGGGTGGTGTGGGTGTGACGGTGGCGTGGGGGTGGTGATGGGTGTGAGGGTGGTGTGGGTGTGACGGTGGCGTGGGGGTGGTGTGGGCGTGAGGGTGGTGTGGGTGTGACGGTGGTGTGAGGGTGGTGTGGGTGTGAGGGTGGTGTGGGCGTGACGGTGGTGTGGGGGTGGTGATGGGTGTGAGGGAGGTGTGGGTGTGACGGTGGCATGGGGGTGGTGATGGGTGTGAGGGTGGTGTGGGTGTTACGGTGGTGTGAGGGTGGTGTGGGTGTTAGGGTGGTGTGGGTGTGACGGTGGCGTGGGAATGGTGATGGGTGTGAGGGTGGTGTGGGCGTGACGGTGGCGTGGGGGTGGTGATGGGTGTGAGGGTGGTGATGGGTGTGAGGGTGGTGTGGGTGTGAGGGTGGTGTGGGTGTGACGGTGGTGTGGGGGTGGTGATGGGTGTGAGGGTGGTGTGGGGGTGGTGATGGGTGTGAGGGTGGTGTCGGTGTGACGGTTACGTGGGGGTGGTGATGGTGTGGGTGTGACGGTGGTGATGGGTGTGAGGGTGGTGTGGGTGTGACGGTGGTGTGGGGGTGGTGATGGGTGTGGGGGTGGTGATGGGTGTGAGGGTGGCGTGGGTGTGGTGATGGTGTGAGGGTGGTGTGGGCGTGAGGGTGGTGTGGGTGTGACGGTGGCGTGGGGGTGGTGATGGGTGTGAGGGTGGTGTGGGCGTGACGGTGGCGTGGGGGTGGTGATGGGTGTGAGGGTGGTGTGGGTGTGACGGTGTTGTGGGCGTGAGGGTGGTGTGGGTGTGACGGTGGCATGGGGGTGGTGATGGGTGTGAGGGTGGTGTGGGTGTGACGGTGGTGTGGGGGTGGTGATGGATGTGAGGGTGGTGTCGGTGTGACGGTTACGTGGGGGTGGTGATGGTGTGGGTGTGACGGTGGTGATGGGTGTGAGGGTGGTGTGGGTGTGACGGTGGCATGGGGGTGGTGATGGGTGTGAGGGTGGTGTCGGTGTGACGGTTACGTGGGGGTGGTGATGGTGTGGGTGTGACGGTGGTGTGGGGGTGGTGATGGGTGTGGGGATGGTGATGGGTGTGAGGGTGGTGTGGGTGTGAGGGTGGTGTGGGTGTGACGGTGGTGTGGGGGTGGTGATGGGTGTGAGGGTGGTGTGGGTGTGACGGTGGCGTGGGGGTGGTGATGGGTGTGAGGGTGGTGTGGGCGTGACGGTGGCGTGGGGGTGGTGATGGGTGTGAGGGTGGTGTGGGCGTGACGGTGGCGTGGGGGTGCTGATGGGTGTGAGGGTGGTGTGGGTGTGACGGTGGTGTGGGCGTGAGGGTGGTGTGGGTGTGACGGTGGCATGGGGGTGGTGATGGGTGTGAGGGTGTGACGGTGGTGTGGGGGTGGTGATGGGTGTGAGGGTGGTGTCGGTGTGACGGTTACGTGGGGGTGGTGATGGTGTGGGTGTGACGGTGGTGATGGGTGTGAGGGTGGTGTGGGTGTGACGGTGGCGTGGGGGTGGTGGGGTGGTGATGGGTGTGAGGGTGGTGTGGGTGTGACGGTGGCGTGGGGTGGTGATGGGTGTGAGGGTGGTGATGGGTGTGAGGGTGGTGTGGGTGTGATGGTGGCGTGGGGTGGTGATGGGTGTGAGGGTGGTGTGGGTGTGACGGTGGTGTGGGGGTGGTGATGGGTGTGAGGGTGTTGTGGGTGTGACGGTGGTGTGGAGGTGGTGATGGTGTGGGTGTGATGGTGGTGATGGGTGTGAGGGTGGTGTGGGTGTAACGGTGGCATGGGTGTGACGGTGGCGTGGGGGTGGTGATGGGTGTGAGGGTGGTGTGGGTGTGACGGTGGCGTGGGGGTGGTGATGGGTGTGAGGGTGGTGTGGGTGTGACGGTGACATGGGGGTGGTGATGGTGTGGGTGTGACGGTGGTGATGGGTGTGAGGGTGGTGTGGGTGTGACGGTGGCGTGGGGGTGGTGATGGGTGTGAGGGTGGTGTGGGTGTGACGGTGACATGGGGGTGGTGATGGGTGTGAGGGTGGTGTCGGTGTGACGGTTACGTGGGGGTGGTGATGGTGTGGGTGTGACGGTGGTGATGGGTGTGAGGGTGGTGTGGGTGTGATGGTGGTGTGGGGGTGGTGATGGGTGTGGGGGTCGTGATGGGTGTGAGGGTGGCGTGGGGGTGGTGATGGGTGTGGGGGTGGTGATGGGTGTGAGGGTGGTGTGGGTGTGACGGTGGCGTGGGGGTGGTGATGGGTGTGAGGGTGGTGTGGGTGTGACGGTGACATGGGGGTGGTGATGGGTGTGAGGGTGGTGTCGGTGTGACGGTTACGTGGGGGTGGTGATGGTGTGGGTGTGACGGTGGTGATGGGTGTGAGGGTGGTGTGGGTGTGATGGTGGCTTGGGGGTGGTGATGGGTGTGAGGGTGGTGTGGGTGTGACGGTGTTGTGGGCGTGAGGGTGGTGTGGGTGTGACGGTGGCATGGGGGTGGTGATGGGTGTGAGGGTGGTGTGGGTGTGACGGTGGTGTGGGGGTGGTGATGGGTGTGAGGGTGGTGTCGGTGTGACGGTTACGTGGGGGTGGTGATGGTGTGGGTGTGACGGTGGTGATGGGTGTAAGGGTGGTGTGGGTGTGACGGTGGCATGGGGGTGGTGATGGGTGTGAGGGTGGTGTCGGTGTGACGGTTACGTGGGGGTGGTGATGGTGTGGGTGTGACGGTGGTGTGGGGGTGGTGATGGGTGTGGGGATGGTGATGGGTGTGAGGGTGGTGTGGGTGTGACGGTGGTGTGGGGGTGGTGATGGGTGTGAGGGTGGTGTGGGTGTGACGGTGGTGTGGGGGTGGTGATGGGTGTGAGGGTGGTGTGGGTGTGACGGTGGCGTGGGGGTGGTGATGGGTGTGAGGGTGGTGTGGGTGTGGTGATGGTGTGACGGTGGTGTGGGCGTGAGGGTGGTGTGGGCGTGACGGTGGCGTGGGGGTGGTGATGGTGTGGGGGTGGTGTGGGTGTGACGGTGGTGTGGGGGTGGTGTGGGCGTGAGGGTGGTGTGGGTGTGACGGTGGCGTGGGGGTGGTGATGGGTGTGAGGGTGGTGTGGGTGTGACGGTGGCGTGGGGGTGGTGATGGGTGTGAGGGTGGTGTGGGTGTGACGGTGGCGTGGGGGTGGTGTGGGCGTGAGGGTGGTGTGGGTGTGACGGTGGTGTGAGGGTGGTGTGGGTGTGAGGGTGGTGTGGGCGTGACGGTGGTGTGGGGGTGGTGATGGGTGTGAGGGAGGTGTGGGTGTGACGGTGGCATGGGGGTGGTGATGGGTGTGAGGGTGGTGTGGGTGTTACGGTGGTGTGAGGGTGGTGTGGGTGTTAGGGTGGTGTGGGTGTGACGGTGGCGTGGGAATGGTGATGGGTGTGAGGGTGGTGTGGGCGTGACGGTGGCGTGGGGGTGGTGATGGGTGTGAGGGTGGTGATGGGTGTGAGGGTGGTGTGGGTGTGAGGGTGGTGTGGGTGTGACGGTGGTGTGGGGGTGGTGATGGGTGTGAGGGTGGTGTGGGGGTGGTGATGGGTGTGAGGGTGGTGTCGGTGTGACGGTTACGTGGGGGTGGTGATGGTGTGGGTGTGACGGTGGTGATGGGTGTGAGGGTGGTGTGGGTGTGACGGTGGTGTGGGGGTGGTGATGGGTGTGGGGGTGGTGATGGGTGTGAGGGTGGCGTGGGTGTGGTGATGGTGTGAGGGTGGTGTGGGCGTGAGGGTGGTGTGGGTGTGACGGTGGCGTGGGGGTGGTGATGGGTGTGAGGGTGGTGTGGGGGTGGTGATGGATGTGAGGGTGGTGTCGGTGTGACGGTTACGTGGGGGTGGTGATGGTGTGGGTGTGACGGTGGTGATGGGTGTGAGGGTGGTGTGGGTGTGACGGTGGCATGGGGGTGGTGATGGGTGTGAGGGTGGTGTCGGTGTGACGGTTACGTGGGGGTGGTGATGGTGTGGGTGTGACGGTGGTGTGGGGGTGGTGATGGGTGTGGGGATGGTGATGGGTGTGAGGGTGGTGTGGGTGTGAGGGTGGTGTGGGTGTGACGGTGGTGTGGGGGTGGTGATGGGTGTGAGGGTGGTGTGGGTGTGACGGTGGCGTGGGGGTGGTGATGGGTGTGAGGGTGGTGTGGGCGTGACGGTGGCGTGGGGGTGGTGATGGGTGTGAGGGTGGTGTGGGCGTGACGGTGGCGTGGGGGTGCTGGTGGGTGTGAGGGTGGTGTGGGTGTGACGGTGGTGTGGGCGTGAGGGTGGTGTGGGTGTGACGGTGGCATGGGGGTGGTGATGGGTGTGAGGGTGTGACGGTGGTGTGGGGGTGGTGATGGGTGTGAGGGTGGTGTCGGTGTGACGGTTACGTGGGGGTGGTGATGGTGTGGGTGTGACGGTGGTGATGGGTGTGAGGGTGGTGTGGGTGTGACGGTGGCGTGGGGGTGGTGGGGTGGTGATGGGTGTGAGGGTGGTGTGGGTGTGACGGTGGCGTGGGGTGGTGATGGGTGTGAGGGTGGTGATGGGTGTGAGGGTGGTGTGGGTGTGATGGTGGCGTGGGGTGGTGATGGGTGTGAGGGTGGTGTGGGTGTGACGGTGGTGTGGGGGTGGTGATGGGTGTGAGGGTGGTGTGGGTGTGACGGTGGTGTGGAGGTGGTGATGGTGTGGGTGTGATGGTGGTGATGGGTGTGAGGGTGGTGTGGGTGTAACGGTGGCATGGGTGTGACGGTGGCGTGGGGGTGGTGATGGGTGTGAGGGTGGTGTGGGTGTGACGGTGGCGTGGGGGTGGTGATGGGTGTGAGGGTGGTGTGGGTGTGACGGTGACATGGGGGTGGTGATGGTGTGGGTGTGACGGTGGTGATGGGTGTGAGGGTGGTGTGGGTGTGACGGTGGCGTGGGGGTGGTGATGGGTGTGAGGGTGGTGTCGGTGTGACGGTTACGTGGGGGTGGTGATGGTGTGGGTGTGACGGTGGTGATGGGTGTGAGGGTGGTGTGGGTGTGATGGTGGTGTGGGGGTGGTGATGGGTGTGGGGGTGGTGATGGGTGTGAGGGTGGCGTGGGGGTGGTGATGGGTGTGGGGGTGGTGATGGGTGTGAGGGTGGTGTGGGTGTGACGGTGGCGTGGGGGTGGTGATGGGTGTGAGGGTGGTGTGGGTGTGACGGTGACATGGGGGTGGTGATGGGTGTGAGGGTGGTGTCGGTGTGACGGTTACGTGGGGGTGGTGATGGTGTGGGTGTGACGGTGGTGATGGGTGTGAGGGTGGTGTGGGTGTGATGGTGGCTTGGGGGTGGTGATGGGTGTGAGGGTGGTGTGGGTGTGACGGTGTTGTGGGCGTGAGGGTGGTGTGGGTGTGACGGTGGCATGGGGGTGGTGATGGGTGTGAGGGTGGTGTGGGTGTGACGGTGGTGTGGGGGTGGTGATGGGTGTGAGGGTGGTGTCGGTGTGACGGTTACGTGGGGGTGGTGATGGTGTGGGTGTGACGGTGGTGATGGGTGTGAGGGTGGTGTGGGTGTGACGGTGGCATGGGGGTGGTGATGGGTGTGAGGGTGGTGTCGGTGTGACGGTTACGTGGGGGTGGTGATGGGTGTGGGGATGGTGATGGGTGTGAGGGTGGTGTGGGTGTGACGGTGGTGTGGGGGTGGTGATGGGTGTGAGGGTGGTGTGGGTGTGACGGTGGTGTGGGGGTGGTGATGGGTGTGAGGGTGGTGTGGGTGTGACGGTGGCGTGGGGGTGGTGATGGGTGTGAGGGTGGTGTGGGCGTGACGGTGGCGTGGGGGTGGTGATGGGTGTGAGGGTGGTGTGGGCGTGACGGTGGCGTGGGGGTGCTGATGGGTGTGAGGGTGGTGTGGGTGTGACGGTGGTGTGGGCGTGAGGGTGGTGTGGGTGTGACGGTGGCATGGGGGTGGTGATGGGTGTGAGAGTGTGACAGTGGTGTGGGGGTGGTGATGGGTGTGAGGGTGGTGTCGGTGTGACGGTTACGTGGGGGTGGTGATGGTGTGGGTGTGACGGTGGCGTGGGGGTGGTGGGGTGGTGATGGGTGTGAGGGTGGTGTGGGTGTGACGGTGGCGTGGGGTGGTGATGGGTGTGAGGGTGGTGATGGGTGTGAGGGTGGTGTGGGTGTGATGGTGGCGTGGGGTGGTGATGGGTGTGAGGGTGGTGTGGGTGTGACGGTGGTGTGGGGGTGGTGATGGGTGTGAGGATGGTGTGGGTGTGATGGTGGTGTGGGGGTGGTGATGGGTGTGAGGGTGGTGTGGGTGTGACGGTGGTGTGGAGGTGGTGATGGTGTGGGTGTGATGGTGGTGATGGGTGTGAGGGTGGTGTCGGTGTGACGGTTACGTGGGGGTGGTGATGGTGTGGGTGTGAGGTTGGTGTGGGTGTGACGGTGGTGTGGGGGTGGTGATGGGTGTGGGGGTGGTGATGGGTGTGAGGGTGGCGTGGGGGTGGTGATGGGTGTGGGGGTGGTGATGGGTGTGAGGGTGGTGTGGGTGTGACGGTGACATGGGGGTGGTGATGGGTGTGAGGGTGGTGTCGGTGTGACGGTTACGTGGGGGTGGTGATGGTGTGGGTGTGACGGTGGTGATGGGTGTGAGGGTGGTGTGGGTGTGACGGTGGTGTGGGGGTGGTGATGGGTGTGGGGGTGGTGATGGGTGTGAGGGTGGCGTGGGTGTGGTGATGGTGTGAGGGTGGTGTGGGCGTGAGGGTGGTGTGGGTGTGACGGTGGCGTGGGGGTGGTGATGGGTGTGAGGGTGGTGTGGGCGTGACGGTGGCGTGGGGGTGGTGATGGGTGTGAGGGTGGTGTGGGTGTGACGGTGTTGTGGGCGTGAGGGTGGTGTGGGTGTGACGGTGGCATGGGGGTGGTGATGGGTGTGAGGGTGGTGTGGGTGTGACGGTGGCATGGGGGTGGTGATGGGTGTGAGGGTGGTGTGGGTGTGACGGTGGTGTGGGGGTGGTGATGGATGTGAGGGTGGTGTCGGTGTGACGGTTACGTGGGGGTGGTGATGGTGTGGGTGTGACGGTGGTGATGGGTTTGAGGGTGGTGTGGGTGTGACGGTGGCATGGGGGTGGTGATGGGTGTGAGGGTGGTGTCGGTGTGACGGTTACGTGGGTGTGAGGGTGGTGTGGGTGTGACGGTGGTGTGGGGGTGGTGATGGGTGTGGGGATGGTGATGGGTGTGAGGGTGGTGTGGGTGTGACGGTGGTGTGGGGGTGGTGATGGGTGTGAGGGTGGTGTGGGTGTGACGGTGGTGTGGGGGTGGTGATGGGTGTGAGGGTGGTGTGGGCGTGACGGTGGCGTGGGGGTGCTGATGGGTGTGAGGGTGGTGTGGGTGTGACGGTGGTGTGGGCGTGAGGGTGGTGTGGGTGTGACGGTGGCATGGGGGTGGTGATGGGTGTGAGGGTGTGACGGTGGTGTGGGGGTGGTGATGGGTGTGAGGGTGGTGTCGGTGTGACGGTTACGTGGGGGTGGTGATGGTGTGGGTGTGACGGTGGTGATGGGTGTGAGGGTGGTGTGGGTGTGACGGTGGCGTGGGGGTGGTGGGGTGGTGATGGGTGTGAGGGTGGTGTGGGTGTGACGGTGGCGTGGGGTGGTGATGGGTGTGAGGGTGGTGATGGGTGTGAGGGTGGTGTGGGTGTGATGGTGGCGTGGGGTGGTGATGGGTGTGAGGGTGGTGTGGGTGTGACGGTGGTGTGACGGTGGTGATGGGTGTGAGGGTGGTGTGGGTGTGACGGTGGTGTGGGGGTGGTGATGGGTGTGAGGGTGGTGTGGGTGTGACGGTGGTGTGGAGGTGGTGATGGTGTGGGTGTGATGGTGGTGATGGGTGTGAGGGTGGTGTCGGTGTGACGGTTACGTGGGGGTGGTGATGGTGTGGGTGTGAGGTTGGTGTGGGTGTGACGGTGGCGTGGGGGTGGTGATGGGTGTGAGGGTGGTGTGGGTGTGACGGTGACATGGGGGTGGTGATGGGTGTGAGGGTGGTGTCGGTGTGACGGTTACGTGGGGGTGGTGATGGTGTGGGTGTGACGGTGGTGATGGGTGTGAGGGTGGTGTGGGTGTGATGGTGGTGTGGGGGTGGTGATGGGTGTGGGGGTGGTGATGGGTGTGAGGGTGGCGTGGGGGTGGTGATGGGTGTGGGGGTGGTGATGGGTGTGAGGGTGGTGTGGGTGTGACGGTGGCGTGGGGGTGGTGATGGGTGTGAGGGTGGTGTGGGTGTGACGGTGACATGGGGGTGGTGATGGGTGTGAGGGTGGTGTCGGTGTGACGGTTACGTGGGGGTGGTGATGGTGTGGGTGTGACGGTGGTGATGGGTGTGAGGGTGGTGTGGGTGTGACGGTGGTGTGGGGGTGGTGATGGGTGTGAGGGTGGTGTCGGTGTGACGGTTACGTGGGGGTGGTGATGGGTGTGACGGTGGTGATGGGTGTGAGGGTGGTGTGGGTGTGATGGTGGCTTGGGGGTGGTGATGGGTGTGAGGGTGGTGTGGGTGTGACGGTGTTGTGGGCGTGAGGGTGGTGTGGGTGTGACGGTGGCATGGGGGTGGTGATGGGTGTGAGGGTGGTGTGGGTGTGACGGTGGTGTGGGGGTGGTGATGGGTGTGAGGGTGGTGTCGGTGTGACGGTTACGTGGGGGTGGTGATGGTGTGGGTGTGACGGTGGTGATGGGTGTGAGGGTGGTGTGGGTGTGACGGTAGCATGGGGGTGGTGATGGGTGTGAGGGTGGTGTCGGTGTGACGGTTACGTGGGGGTGGTGATGGTGTGGGTGTGACGGTGGTGTGGGGGTGGTGATGGGTGTGGGGATGGTGATGGGTGTGTGGGTGGTGTGGGTGTGACGGTGGTGTGGGGGTGGTGATGGGTGTGAGGGTGGTGTGGGTGTGACGGTGGCGTGGGGGTGGTGATGGGTGTGAGGGTGGTGTGGGTGTGACGGTGGCGTGGGGGTGGTGATGGGTGTGAGGGTGGTGTGGGCGTGACGGTGGCGTGGGGGTGGTGATGGGTGTGAGGGTGGTGTGGGCGTGACGGTGGCGTGGGGGTGCTGATGGGTGTGAGGGTGGTGTGGGTGTGACGGTGGTGTGGGCGTGAGGGTGGTGTGGGTGTGACGGTGGCATGGGGGTGGTGATGGGTGTGAGGGTGTGACAGTGGTGTGGGGGTGGTGATGGGTGTGAGGGTGGTGTCGGTGTGACGGTTACGTGGGGGTGGTGATGGTGTGGGTGTGACGGTGGCGTGGGGGTGGTGGGGTGGTGATGGGTGTGAGGGTGGTGTGGGTGTGACGGTGGCGTGGGGTGGTGATGGGTGTGAGGGTGGTGATGGGTGTGAGGGTGGTGTGGGTGAGATGGTGGCGTGGGGTGGTGATGGGTGTGAGGGTGGTGTGGGTGTGACGGTGGTGTGGGGGTGGTGATGGGTGTGAGGGTGGTGTGGGTGTGACGGTGGTGTGGGGGTGGTGATGGGTGTGAGGGTGGTGTGGGTGTGACGGTGGTGTGGAGGTGGTGATGGTGTGGGTGTGATGGTGGTGATGGGTGTGAGGGTGGTGTCGGTGTGACGGTTACGTGGGGGTGGTGATGGTGTGGGTGTGAGGTTGGTGTGGGTGTGACGGTGGTGTGGGGGTGGTGATGGGTGTGGGGGTGGTGATGGGTGTGAGGGTGGCGTGGGGGTGGTGATGGGTGTGGGGGTGGTGATGGGTGTGAGGGTGGTGTGGGTGTGACGGTGACATGGGGGTGGTGATGGGTGTGAGGGTGGTGTCGGTGTGACGGTTACGTGGGGGTGGTGATGGTGTGGGTGTGACGGTGGTGATGGGTGTGAGGGTTGTGTGGGTGTGACGGTGGTGTGGGGGTGGTGATGGGTGTGAGGGTGGTGTCGGTGTGACGGTTACGTGGGGGTGGTGATGGGTGTGACGGTGGTGATGGGTGTGATGGTGGCGTGGGGGTGGTGATGGGTGTGAGGGTGGTGATGGGTGTGAGGGTGGTGTGGGTGTGACGGTGGTGTGGGGGTGGTGATGGGTGTGAGGGTGGTGTGGGTGTGACGGTGGTGTGGGGGTGGTGATGGGTGTGAGGGTGGTGTGGGTGTGACGGTGGTGTGGAGGTGGTGATGGTGTGGGTGTGACGGTGGTGATGGGTGTGAGGGTGTGACGGTGGTGTGGGGGTGGTGATGGGTGTGAGGGTGGTGTGGGTGTGACGGTGGTGTGGGGGTGGTGATGGGTGTGGGGGTGGTGATGGGTGTGAGGGTGGCGTGGGGGTGGTGATGGGTGTGGGGGTGGTGATGGGTGTGAGGGTGGTGTGGGTGTAACGGTGGCGTGGGTGTGACGGTGGCGTGGGGGTGGTGATGGGTGTGAGGGTGGTGTGGGTGTGACGGTGGCGTGGGGGTGGTGATGGGTGTGGGGGTGGTGTGGGTGTGAGGGTGGCGTGGGGGTGGTGATGGGTGTGGGGGTGGTGATGGGTGTGAGGGTGGTGTGGGTGTAACGGTGGCATGGGTGTGACGGTGGCGTGGGGGTGGTGATGGGTGTGAGGGTGGTGTGGGTGTGACGGTGGCGTGGGGGTGGTGATGGGTGTGAGGGTGGTGTGGGTGTGACGGTGACATGGGGCTGGTGATGGTGTGGGTGTGACGGTGGTGATGGGTGTGAGGGTGGTGTGGGTGTGACGGTGGCGTGGGGGTGGTGATGGGTGTGAGGGTGGTGTCGGTGTGACGGTTACGTGGGGGTGGTGATGGTGTGGGTGTGACGGTGGTGATGGGTGTGAGGGTGGTGTGGGTGTGACGGTGGTGTGGGGGTGGTGATGGGTGTGAGGGTGGTGTGGGTGTGACGGTGGCGTGGGGGTGGTGATGGGTGTGAGGGTGGTGTGGGTGTGACGGTGGCGTGGGGGTGGTGATGGGTGTGAGGGTGGTGTGGGTGTGACGGTGGCGTGGGGGTGGTGATGGGTGTGAGGGTGGTGTGGGTGTGACGGTGGTGTGGGGGTGGTGATGGGTGTGAGGGTGGTGTGGGTGTGACGGTGGCGTGGGGGTGGTGATGGGTGTGAGGGTGGTGTGGGTGTGACGGTGGCGTGGGGGTGGTGATGGGTGTGAGGGTGGTGTGGGTGTGACGGTGGTGTGGGGGTGGTGATGGGTGTGAGGGTGGCGTGGGTGTGACGGTGGCGTGGGGGTGGTGATGGGTGTGAGGGTGGTGTGGGTGTGATGGTGGCGTGGTGGTGATGGGAGGGATTACACACGTACCATGAGGAACTGCAAATCAGTGGGGTCTCATTTCCTTGCCCGATGCCGATCGCAACCCGACAACTGCTTCCTTCGGGTCCGCCGACCATGTCCAAGGCCCTCTGCTCTGCTACGGTGCGGGGCTGCAGGTCTGGGGGTCCCCTCCAGTCTTCTCCCACTCCCGGCAGTTATAGCAATCTTCTCCTTGGGGGGGGGGGGGGGGGGGGGGGGGGAGAGACACACAATTTTAGACAGTCTGACACAGCATACAGCCAAGGGGGTGGGTACCTGGTGGCGTCAGTGGTCAGGGCACCCGGCCATGGGGGTCGGTATGACTGCCAGCATGTGGTGCAGGGTGGGGGTTCGACCACCCTCTGCGATGGGGCGGGTGGGTTTACAGGTGTTTGGGACGGGGGTTGTGCCAAGATTACACTGCTGCCTACTCACCCTGGCTGCCCTCAGGTGGTTGTGCAGTTTTGTCCTGCACTGCTGGTCGGCTCGGACGGTGCTGCCCACGGCGCCGACCACCTCTGCCACCGCGTCCAGGCCCAGCAACCGGCAATGGCTGGCAGCCTCCTCCACACCCTGGGGTACAGGGCCACCTGCCTCTCCTCCATGGCGTCCAGCAGGGTCTCGAGCTCGGCATCTGTGAAACGAGGCGCCGGTCTCTTCGCTGCCATCTTGTTGGCTGGGTAGGTGTGTGTGTGGAGTGATGTGTATATATGTGGCTGCAGCTTGTCGGCCTCCTGAGTGTCGGGCGTGAACCCAGCGCATCCTGCAGCGTTTCTCATTGGAATCGATTCTGTCCACGTGGCACGGGTGCTAACCTCTGAACGGTCATTGAATCGGTCCAGGTGCGCCGCCAGTTTTGCTGTTGTAGAAGTCCACGATTCCTGCCCAGGCGTCAAAACTTAGTCTCAGGAACAGAGAATTCCACCGGGTATGTTTCAATTATACAGGGCACTGGTGAGACGACACATCTCAAAATCTGTGTGCAGGTTTGGTCTCCTAGGGACAGGAAGGTTGAAAATGCATTGGAGGTGGTTCAGAGGAGATTTAGTAGATTGATACCTGGAATGAGTGAGTTGCCTTATAAGTATAGATTGGACAGGCTGGGCTTGTTTTCACTGGAGTTTAGAAGAGTGAGGGGAGATTTGATCGAAATATATGAATCCTGAATGGTCTCAATAAGTTGGACATGGAAAGGATGTTTCCTCTTGTGTGTGAGTCCAGAACTAGGGGCCACTGTTTCAAAATTAGGGGTCGCCTTTTTAGGGCAGGGATGAGGAGAATTGTTTTCCTCTCAGTGGGTTGTGCGACTTTAGAACTCGCTGCCTCATAAGGCGGTGTAAGCGGCATCATTCAATATTTTTAAGGTAGAGGTAAGCAGATTATTTTTTTTTTAAATATTTTTATTCTCCTCCTTTTTCACATTTTCTCCCAAATTTGCACCCACCAACAATAAACAATAAGCAGCAACGAATAGAATGTCAATCCCCATATCAACAACAACAATCCCATCCTCCCACCAAACCCCAAACAACTGGCCGCATTTTCACATAAACAAATAATAAAAAGGAATCAGGAATCACCCATAGTCACCATTAACACATATAGTCCCCCTCCCCCCAACCCTCCCAACCCCCACCCCCCCCACTAATGTTCGATGTTATCCAATTCCTGAAAGTGCAGAATTAATGACGCCCATGAACTGTAGAACCGCTCCATCCTTCCCCTCAGTTCAAACTTAACCTTCTCAAGAGTCAAGAATTCCAACAGGTCCCCCCGCCACGCCAGGGCACAGGGTGGAGAGGTTGATCTCCATCCCAACAGGATCCGCCTTCGGGCAATCAACGAGGCGAAGGCTACAACATCTGCCTCCGCACCCGTTTCCAACCCCGGTTGGTCTGACACCCCGAATATGGCCTCCTGAGGGCCCGGGTCCAGTTTCACGTGCACCACTTTTGAAATTACTCAAAAAACCTCTTCCAGTAATCCTCCAGCTTTGGATAGGACCAAAACATATGAACATGATTAGCAACCCCCCCCCCCCCCCGCCCCCGCAACGTTCACACTCATCTTCTATCCCCTCAAAGAGCCGGCTCATTCTCGCCCCTGTGAGGTGTGCTCTATTTCGCACCTTCAGCTGTATCAACCCCAACTTTGGGCACGAGGTGGAGGCATTCACTCTCCGGAGCACCTCACACCAGAACCCCTCCTCCATACCCTCTCCCAACTCTTCCTCCCACTTTGCTTTGATCCCTTCCAGTGGTGCCTTCTCCTCTTCCAAAATAGCCCCGTAAATGCTGACACTACCCCCTTCTCCAGTCCTCCTATCGTCAGCACCGCCTCCAGTAATGTGGAGGCTGGCTCCACCGGGGAGCTCTGTATCTCCTTTCTGGCAAAATCTCGAATCTGCATGTATCTAAACATTTACCCCTGCTCCAACCCATACTTCGCTTCCAGCTCCTTCAATCCTGCAAACCGACCCCAAAAGCAGATGACTTTTAGGCAAGGGGTCAAAGATTATCGGGGTAGATGGGAATGTGGAACTCAAACCAGTCACGATCTTATTGAATGGCTTACTTCTGCTCCTATTTTGTATGTTCACATGTATATGGGCAACCACCCATGTCAGCAAACTATTTGAATGTGGGGCGGAGACATGTCCTCACCCCATGTCTACACATGTGGATGTTTCTGAAAGAAAATGTTTATAGATCAAGGATACGTCTATGATTGAATTTCCCCCTTTTCTCCCTTTTCTTCCTAAGCCAAGGTGCTGTAATGATTTGAAATACTCCAATATCATCCCAGCTGAGATTAAATGACAGCACACACAGGTTTAGTTTCAGCATTTATGAGCTGAATCAAGAGGTTTTTTTGGTAGACAAAACCACTTTGGTAAGAAAAATAGAAAAGCAGTTTTTTTTAAAGCAGAGAGACAAATTAAATGTTGGTAGTCAGAGGAATTTAGGTGCCCTAGTACATCGATCACAGAAAGTTACACAAGCAATTAGGAAGGCAAATTATATGTTAACCATTTTTGCGAAGGGGTTGGAGCATAAAAAAAGAGGAAATTTTGCTGCCATTATGTTGCAGTTTGATGAATCCAGATCTGGCGGAATGTCAACAATTTTGGTTTCCTTACCTCCGGATGGATGTAGTTGCCTTGGATGTGGTGCAGTCAAGGTTCATTAAATTGATGAAAGGTTGTAATACGAGTAGAATGGGCCTATATAATGTGGAGTTTAGAAGGATGAGAGGTGATCTCATTAAAATGTATAAAATTATTTGAGCATTTGACAGAATAGGTGCTGAGATCTTGGGCGAAATTCTCCCCCAACGGCGCGATATCCGCCGACTGGCGCCAAAAACGGCGTCAATCAGACGGGCATCGCGCCGGCCCAAAGGTGCGGAATGCTCCGCATCTTTGGGGGCCGAGTCCCAACCTTGAGGGACTAGGCCGGCGCCGGAGGGATTTCCGCCCCGCCAGCTGGCGGAAATGGCGTTTGGTGCCCCGCCAGCTGGCGCGGAAATGCGGCGCATGCGCGGGAGCGTCAGCGGCCACCGACAGTTTCCCGCGCATGCGCAGTGGGGAGAGTCTCTTCCGCCTCCGCCATGGTGCAGGCCGTGGCGGAGGCGGAAGGGAAAGAGTGCCCCCACGGCACAGGCCCGCCCGCGGATCGGTGGGCCCCGATCGCGGGCCAGGCCACCGTGGGGGCATCCCCAGGGTCAGATCGCCCCGCGCCCCCCCCCAGGACCCCGGAGCCCGCCCACGCCGCCTGGTCCCGCCGGTAAATACCAGCTTTGATTTACGCCAGCGGGACAGGCAATTTCTGGGCGGGACTTCGGCCCATCTGGGCCGGAGAATTGAGCGGGGGGTCCCGCCAACCGGCGCGGCCCTATTCCCGCCCCCGCCCAATCTCTGGTACTGGAGACTTCGGCGGGGGCAGGGGCGGGATTCACGGCGGCCAACGGCCATTCTCCGACCCGGCGGGGGGGTCGGAGAATGACACCCCTTATTCTTTAAGACTGGAGAGTCAGAAACTAGGGATTATAGTCTCAGGATAAGTGGACGGCCATTTACGACTGAGGTGAGGATCAATTTCATTACTCAGGTGGTTGTGAATCTTTGGAATTCTCACCACAAAATGAAATTGATACATTTTTGAGGAATCAAGGGGCATAGGAAAATGGAGCTGATACAGTTACTGATCAGCCTACATAATAATAATAATCTTTATTGTCACAAGTAGGCTTACATTGAAAATGAAAATGAAATGAAAATCGCTTATTGTCACAAGTAGGCTTCAAATGAAGTTACTGTGAAAAGCCCCTAGTCGCCACATTCCGGCGCCTGTTCAGGGAGGCTGATACGGGAACATTAACACTGCAATGAAGTTACTGTGAAAAGCCCATAGTCGCCACACTCCAGCGCCTGAATTGGGAGAGTTCAGAATGTCCAAATTACCTAACAGCACGTCTTTCGGGACTTGTGGATGGAAACCGGAGCACCCGGAGGAAACCCACGAAGACACAGGGAGAACGCGCAGACTACGCACAGACAGTGACCCAAGCCGGGAGTCGAACCTGGGACGCTGGCACTGTGAAGCAACAGTGCTAACCACTGTGCTACCATGCCACCCACATCTTACTCAATGGGAGAACAGACGTGCGAAGTCTGACCCTTGCTTCTATTTCTTATGTTCTCAGAAAGATTATAAGGACAGGCATCCCTTCCCCATTCAATTTTATGATTCTCAACCTTACCCAACAAGGAGAATGAAGAAATGAAGCAGGTGTGTTTAAAGTTCGCTTTCCAGCTGGCATCACTGAGTGACTGAAAACAATTCCACGTTGATCTCAGTTACTGAGTGATAGTGAAATAATATTTTGTTATAGGTGTCTCTTGAGCTAACATGTTTATTATTTCAGTCCCAGTGTATGGTTGATGGTGTCCTCAATAGTCTGCTTGCTATGTGTATTGTGGAACCATATAGACCTGAAGGCCCTGTGTTTGATCTCTGGCCTGCGCTGGGTTAGTTCCTCCAGCTAGCATGGCAATAGGGTGTTACTTTTGGCTTCAGTGTTCTGGGTTAGGAAATAGGAGGGAGGGTTGAGGTTGGGGGAAAGGTGTGGTTTGGGATGGTGGGTAGGGAATCAATCAAGATTTCAATTCTTGTTATTCACGAACCCTTGTTGGAAAGTGGAAGAGGATAGGATTTGGCACTGGCTGTTTTGCTCCTGTATGCAAAATGTTGAGATCATACAAGACTTTTGGGCATACTCCAAAATCCCAATATTGTTGAGCAAATAGAAGAGGGGAGAGAATTTCTCTTTAAACTAGAGACTCAATTTGAATGCTGATTTTTCTGTTGGGGAACCTCTGGGAGTATTAACTATTACCCTGTGTTTAAGTTAAATTTGGAAATATTTACATCTCTCTTCAGACAAGTATTTCAACGTTCTCTCCAGAAGGAGCAGATATTTGCTTGCACGTGGGACCTTGGGTGCAGCAGGCGTCAAGTGCTTTGCCATTCCCCATGCATAAGAGAAATGAATAATGGTAGATTATTGTAAGGGGAGTGTATCACAGCCCAGTTCAGTCCAAGCCTCGCTCACCATCCATACACATGCATTCTGCAGCTGAAGTGAAGAATCCCGAGGAACTTTTCCCCTCACTATCCCAGGTTCGCTGAGGCTAGTTGGCGAGATCCAATTAACTGCACAGACGGAGTGAATTCAAATAATTCAAGCACGGATGGAGGACCTTCTGGTCTGCCTGCTTTACCAGTATACTGGATGTTTCCTTTGCCTACTGGGCCAGGGGATCTTGCCTTGGTCAGTCTCAAAAATGTTTTAAGAATTAACATCAGTGACTTGGGTGGCGGCATGTAGGGAGCAGCCGCGCACGAGGTGGTTCTCGCCAGAGTACCTTGATTTTGGCCCTTTTCGTCCAGTTTTCGAGGGCGATTTGGGGAGAAACATTGTTAGTTTGATGGGATAACAGTCCCACTTAAAAGGAATGCCCAATAAGTACAAAACCAGGCAGCATAAAAGTAAAGATGCGTCATCTGACTGGGGAGCTTCGAAAGCTTTGTCTACTGAGAAAATGGTGAAGGCTCCTGCTGCATTTTTGGCCACTGCATTAACCACTGAGATGTGCATCTTGGCGGAGGAACTTAAGAAATTGTGGTAGGCTGTCTCTGAAGACCTCAACAGACCCTGTTCCCTCTTCGTGTGGCCTTGGAAAAAACTGATTTGACGGCAAAGGTGCATGGTGCATGTGGAGGCAGCCCTTTCGAGGCAGAGCAACCAGATCACCTCACTAGTAGTAGAGATGGCACGGGTGGTGGGTGACAACGGGCACTAAGGGCCAAGGTCGATGATCTGGAGAATCGCTCCAGAAGGCAAAACTTGAGAGTCGTTGGGGCTGGCGGAAGGCCTAGAAGTTCTGAACTCAACAAAATATATGTCGCAGCTGTTTGGAAAGATAGTGGGGGAGGCTGGAATAGCTTCCCCTCCCGAGTTGGATCAGGCCCTCAGGTCACTAAGGCAGAAGCCCCATTCTCATGAAGCACCACGTGCGATCATCGTGCGTTTTCACAGTTACCAAGAAAAGGAAAGGGTCCTGCAGTGGGAAGGTCTATAAATGGGAGAGCCACACAGTTGAGCTCTACCAGGATGTGGAAGCTGAACTGGCTAAGAGGCATGTAGCATTCAATGTGACCAAGGCGGTCTTGTACAGGAGCGATGTTTGATTTGGTGTGGTGTACCCTGAGTGCCTCTGAGTAATTTACAAATCAAAAGATTATTATTTTGATACAACTGATGAGGCAGAGGCATTTGTCCTGAAGCAAGGACTGGGGTCGAGCTAACTATGAACACAGTTAAAGTCCCCTCCCCACCCTCTAGAATTTGCTGGTGCAAGTCCAGATCTGGAATAGAAGCCTTATCTCTGTTGTGAGATATTTGTTTTGGGGAGTGGATGTGTGATATTTGGGATTTGTTTGGGCGTATGTTGGGCATTTTGGAGTTTGCACTTGTATTTTTATTGTTGATTTGTGGGATAGGTATTGTACTTTGGGTTTTTTTAACTATTAGAGTTGAATATGGGAGATGGGGGCGATGGTTTTGGCAATGCGCTTGGAGCACTACCTTCCGAGGCTGATATCGGAGGAACAGACTGGATTTGTTGAGGGCAAGCAGCTTTCGGCCAACATACGGCGCCTATTTAATATTATTTTGGCCCCCACTCAAGTCCCTGAGCCAGAGGTGATTATTTCAATGGACGCTGAAAAGGCATTTGATAGGGTGGTATGGAGGTATCTGTTCGAGGTCCTTGGAAGGTTCAGATTTGGGCCTAGATTTATATCTTGGGTCCGTCTTTTGTACAGAGCTCCCACCGTGAGTGTTCATACGAATGCTCTGAGCTCAGCATATTTCCAGTTAAATAGAGGTACAAGGCAAGGGTGTCCTTTGTCCCCCTCTATTGTTTGCCTTGGAAATTGAGCCTCTGGCCATAGCATTAAAGTCATCAATGGGGTGGAGGGGAATACAGAGGGGAGGGAGAGAGCATATGGTGTCCTTGTAGGCATATGACCCATTGTTGTATATAACAGATCCTCGCTTCAATGTCGAGGAGAGAATGAAGCTACTTAGGAGTTTTGGCTCCTTCTCGGAGTATAAGTTGAATCTGGACGAAAGCGAATATTTTCCAGTGAACTCTCTGGAGAGGGGTGCTGATTGGGGACGTTGCCTTTTCACTTGGCCATATCTAGCTTCCGTTATCTGGGAATCCACGTAGCCCATGACTGGGTGTCACTTCATTCACTCAATTTTGCTTGCACACTGAATGGGGTTAAGTCTGACTTGAAGAAGTGGGGCAACCTCCCTCTGTCCTTAGTGGACAGGGTCCAGTCGGTAAAAATGAATGTCCTTTCAAGGTTTTTATTGTTATTTCAGTGTCTCCCAGTTTTCCTTCCCAAATCTTTCTTTGTGAACATGAATAAATTGATTTCTTCCTTTATTTGGGCAGGCCAAGGCCCCACAGATTCGTAGGACATATCTGCAGAAGGGGAGGCAGTCGGGGAGCCTAGCACTATCTAATTTGTTATTTTACTATTGGACTGCGAACATTGAAAAAGTGTGGGGGTGGCTTAAGGATCCTGATTCCATATGGGGGCAGATGGAGGCAAGTGCTTATAAGGGTACCAGTTTGAGGGCCTTGGTTACGGCTCCACTTCTGTTTCCTCCCACCAAATTTACTTCAAGCCCGGTGGTGGTAACCACTCTGAGGATATGGAGACAGTTCAGGCAACATTTTAAGCTTGGTTCAATGTCAATGTTAGCCCCAATCTGCAGAAATCATCGTTTTGTGCCGGCGGTTTCGGGTTTGTCATTTGGGTCATGGGGGATGGAGGGGTTGGGGTGGTTTGGGGACATTTTTATAGAGGGGAAGCTCACTGGTTTTGAATACTGGTTGGGTAAATTCCAATTTATGAAGATCAATCTATTTAATGTTTTTCTGGTGCGTGACTTTTTTGCGCAAGGAGATTCCTCCCTTCCCCTTGGCACCCATGTCCTCTCTGTTGGATAGGGTCCTGTCACAGATTAAGTTGGGGGAGGGGAAGATCTTGGATATTTATGATCGGATTTTGCCAGTGGAGCAAGCTCCTTTGGATTAGATAAAAAGGAAGTGGGAGAGGGAGTGGGTCCGGATTTTGATGGGGGTGTGAGGAGTGGGGCTCTTCACAGGGCCAACTCCACCTCCCCATGTGCTGGGCTCAGCTTGATTCAGTTCAAGGTGGTGCATAGGGCACATCTGTCCAAGGTGCAGATGAGTGGGGGGGGGGGGGGGGGGTGGGAGTGCAGGATAAGTGTGAGCATTGTTTTCAGGGGCCGACGAATCATACATACATGTTCTGGTCATGTCCAAAGCTTCTGGGTCTCTTTCTTCAAAGCCATGTAAGGGATTTGGGGGATTGAGCTGTAGCCTTGCCCGCTGATGGCCTTTTTGGGATCTAAGATTCACGGAGCTGCAGACTGGGGTGAAGGTGGGTACTCTCTTCTTTGCCTCCTTAAAACTGGGAGGGGTGTTCTGCCAGGGTGGGGGACTCCAGTTCCGCCAAATGCTTCCTCCTGGTTGAGTGACCTTATGGAGTTTTTGTATTTCGTAAAGTACTTCCTGAGAGGGTTAGCAAAAAAGTTCTTTTGGAGGTGGCAGCCTTTCATTTCCTCTTTCACGGAGTTGGTCGCATCAGATGTTAAGTGGGTGGGGGGTTCTGGTTACGATTTGTTTTCTTTTGGGGGGGTGGGGAGTGGGGGGGGGGGCGGTGGGGGAGGGGGGGAGGATAACTTTGGAATTGTATTTAAGCAAATTACTGCGGATGCTGGAACCTGAAACCAAAGATAAAATGTTGGAAAATCGCAGCAGGTCTGGCAGAGACCCAAAGGGTCATCTGGACTTTCTCTCCCTACAGATGCTGCCAAACCTGTTGAGATTTTCCACCATTTTCTCTGTGGTTTGGAATTGTATTTATTCTGTGTTTTAGTTTTACAGTGTTATTCTGAAAAATGTTCTCAATTTTTTTTTAAGAACATCAGTCAAAGAGGTTTGGCTCCAGTGCTATTAATGAACCTGGGAACAATTTATAATCATGTTTTAATTCTGGACTTTCGCTTACGTCAAAACTATGCCTCGATGATTAAATTCCGAACACACACACAGTTCCTTGTTTATATTACCCATTTATTATAATGATGTAATCTGATAATTGAGTGTAGTACTTGATGTTCCATTGTTACCCAGTAAAGGTGATTTTTAAAGGTGCCTTGGGGGAGCGAACACACCGTGGTCGCTCTAAGAGACTCATTAATGACACAATCCTTAATATTATTAGGGAGGCTGGCCATTCTTCGAATTTATTTCCTTTTAAAATCTATTAAAGTAAAATTGTCTGTAGAGGGGAGAATGTACAGGTACTGCGAGGTGTTTTCTCTCTCCTGTGATTTAGATCAAACTAAACCGTGTACAATATTAATCAGACTGAACGTGCTGTCTTTCTATCTTTCTGACCATGGAAGCTTTTTGTTGGTTATCATTTGACCTTTGGGTATAACAGCCAAAATAAGTACAAATGGACGTCATTCTATTTCATCGCCCCCTCAACCCCACCCCCATACTGTGTTCTTCAAACTCCCTTAATCTCCTAAAACGTACATCTTATTCAGCGGATTCGTCGAATTCCCCTTTTTAAAATTAGAGTTTCAGAAAACAGGACATAAAATCAAAGCCCCAAGTTGTCAACTTTTATAAATGATTTGTGTTGTGAAGCGAATTGTAGGGTAATGCTTAAACTAACCGGAATCAGACTGTAAAGTAAACTCTTGGTGTCAATTAGTCGGCTAGAATGGAAACTTGTGAGGAAATCTGAATGCATGCCTATTTATATCTCTGTAATGAACAGATATATAAAGTTAGAAAAGTGCATAGATAAATAGCCACGTACATAAACAAGCAGATGTACACACACTGAAAAGCTAAATAAGTGGACGTGCTCATGTGCGGTAACCATACAGAGAAATGAACTTGCAGAACAACGAGCGAAGTCACAAAGCTTTAATCAGAAACCGGATAGTAGGGAAACAAGGACATTTTTAAATTATCAGCATGTCTTTGAGTAAATCCTCTCTAGGTATGGTATATATTTCCATGTATTGTTTAAAATATCAGATAGTTTCGGCATAACTGGATTGCTGCCGTGGTTATATTTATACAATTATAAATGGAGCTTCTATTTCTTCGTTGTTTATCTGTGTTACGGTAAAGCGTCAGTTAAACCGTTGTGTAAATAACATCACTCCATCCTTGCGGCTCCTGTGGAGGCCCAGAAGTACACATCGTTTTGACTGGAATGCTTTGGAATGAGAGCTGCAAATATGCTCTCTCAGAAAATGGAACTTTCCTGTAAATGTTCCACCAAACTCCTCCGAACATGTATAAATGCGATTTTAAATGGCATTTCAATCCACCCTTAAAATACTACAAAACCGACTGCATTAATTGTTCTATCAGAATAGTAATATTCTATTAAATATTAATGTTTAAAATTCATCACAATTAACCGTGCCCCAAAAGCATCTGTAAATGTGTCGCTCGAGAAATTTGAAATGTCCATTCTACCTGAGACTGGGTCGGTTGTAATCGATGTTAAATAGCATTACTGTTAAGAAGTTATATTAATTTATTTGCAGTCTAATTTAAGAGTTTCATCAATTTAATTTTTTCATAGATTTATTATTAGAAAAAAACATTTGAACTATCTTTCGTCCAGGTTCAGTTGGAGGCTCCCTCTTCATTTAATAATCCGATTATTATTAGAATTAAGAATGTTCTAACATTTAAGACATAAATTTAGAATGGTGTGGTGTGCAATGTATAGCCAGTTATTCACACATGTGTATACATAAACGGTTCCTATCCTATCTACTTCAATTACAGACTTCTACCTGGTCTTCCGCTCAGCTAACTCTTTCCAGGACAGCTGAATATTTACTCTGCATTAATACACTCAATCTTGTTTTCCGTAATGTGCATCCCTCCTTTTGATTTTTTAAAAAAGTATTTTCAATGCAGTTCAGAGTCACGCCGCGTTCATTCTGCATCACATTCCTTACATAAATCTTACCACCACATTTATATCAGACATTGCATAATATTAGTGACCATTCTGTTAATTTATTGTCACACATGGACTCTCTGACTCACCCGCGTGGGATTTATTTGATTGTAACATTTCAGGTTATCGAAGTTAATGTTGCTTCTTATTCTTCCCCGCAAACGTATTCTCTCGTTTCCTATTTGAATGACTTTAGTTATTTCAACAGCACCAGAAGAAACTGGGACTCGTGCCCACTTTGTCATTTCACCGGAATCAGGCATCGCTGTGCATAGTAGCTCCTTTTGCAGTTTATTGTTTAGTCTGATGGGGTGGGGGGGGGGGGGGGGGCAGCTGTCTCTTCCGCTTTCTCGTCGCATAGGGGCGAATCTTGTTTCAATGGCGAGAACTCTCACTGATCTCACTCCTCAATCACAATGCTCACAACACTCTCAGTGACACTGGCCCAACCGCTACTGCTGTCTACTGTTTCCGTGGGTTTGGAAAATGAACATCGACTCCCCCCCCCGCCCAAAAAAAAACAAAGTCTCCCATCAAGAAGAGGTTGTAGAGAAAGCCCTACAGCACTGACCCCACAACCGACTGTTTCTAATGAGCATCCGAACCGCCACTTCCTAATCCCAATTAGCACTTAACAAAGAGCGCTCTTAAATACTTGGTCCCCAGCGCTGCTCGGCACTGTTTCACTTTGTTTTGGTTCACTGGCCTCTCCTCGGTTAATGGTTGGGTCTGTTAACGGACACGTTAACAGCGAAACACAACAAACAGATAACGTTCTGGGATCATTCACCGAAAGACGAAGACTCCCCGTCCCAAGTAGTTAAAAAGGAACAAACAGGCGAGAAACCGCAACGAATGCACCAATTTGACTATTGCCACTCGCGAAATTCCTCCAACAAGACGGAATCACGGAAGGTGTAACAAGAGGCAAAAAGAATGTCTGTTTATCTGATTTGGACAGTAACTCCTATTTGGGGTTATCTACACTGTCACAGTCCCGATGGTTCACCCCAGACACATTTTGGACCAAAATGAACTAACGTTGAATAAATGAGACAAGAAAGAGCGCTGAATGGTAATGGATGGGTTACCTGCCTGGCCCAGTATCCTCTTTCCTCCCCTGATCCACTGGACACACTGTGCTGGTCACTTTCAAATCAATTTCACAGCCCAAGCAGGCGCGCAACATCTTTAAGCTGATTGGCTCGAAAGAGGCGGGTTAAAGCGTCCCCTATTCAAACCTGATTGGCCGTCCAGGGGGAAAATTGTTGAAAGTAACTTATTGATGGAGGCGTCCCTCCTCCCCGCCCCCCCCCCCCCCCCCCCCGCCCCGTGTTAATTACCTGTTTTGATTCAGGTTGCTGCCTCTCTATTCCTCCTCAGCTACCTTCCTGCCCGCACCCTTCCCATCGCTCCTCCCTTGGACTTTTTTTAAATTTTAAATGATTTGAACGAGGAAGAGAGGCGAGGATTATTGTTTTTATAAAGAGTGCGTGATGTTGAGCATGGGAGATCAGAAGCAGCCGAAGATGGTTCCCAAGTCCACCTCTTTCAGTATCAAGAGCCTGCTGCTCCCCGAAGCTGTTCAACAAAGTGACAACAATCAGAGCAGAGCCGGGCTGCAGACTGTCAGGAACGGGGACCCTGAGAACGGGGCCATCAAGTCTGACTTTAAATATCAGGACACTGCGGAGTCGCAGGTCTCCGCAGAGGAGGACGATCCCAAAAAGGACGATAAGAAACACGGCAAATACGACAAGCCGCCGTTCAGTTATAACGCGCTGATCATGATGGCAATCCGGCAGAGCCCAGAGAAAAGGCTGACTCTCAATGGCATCTACGAGTTCATCATGAAGAACTTCCCTTATTACAGGGAGAACAAGCAGGGCTGGCAGAACTCCATCAGGCACAACCTCAGCCTCAATAAGTGCTTTGTCAAAGTGCCCCGGCACTACGACGACCCCGGCAAAGGCAACTACTGGATGTTGGACCCGTCCAGCGACGACGTCTTTATCGGCGGGACGACCGGGAAACTGCGGCGCAGATCGGCCACGTCAAGGGGCAAACTAGCCTTCAAAAGAGGGCTTCGCCTCTCGCCGTCCGGACTGGGGTTAATGGACCGCGGCAACCCCTTGTATTGGCCCCTGTCCCCGTTCCTGTCTCTGCACCATCCCCACAACAGCCTCAATTACAGCAGCGCTGCCTCCAGTTTTCTGAACCAAGCCCCCACGTACAGCTCCTTGCTTTCCGGCTGTGGATCTGGCGTCGATCAGATGGCCAGCGGGGACCTCTCTCACCCGTTGTTAAGGGGATCCGTACAGTGCGGTCTGGCCAACGGATACACGGTAAACCCTTGCTCTGTCAGCTTGTTGTCGGGGCAGGCTGGCTACTTTTTCCCATCTCTACATCACTCGCAGTCGGTGCAACACCAGAGTGGAGCGGGGATGGGGAACCCAGGGGCCCCTTCCAGCTCTCCTCCAGCAGCCTCGTCCCTCATCACTGACACCCTCAGACCGTCTCTTTCCACTTTCCCGTCCGGGCTCGCCGCTGGATTTACCAGCTACCTGTCACAGCAGAACGGAGGGGCTTCCGGCAATTCGTTTTTGCACTGATCTAGGCCCAAGACGTGACAGTAGGTAGCAAACAATGCTATGCAAAAACTACAGCTGCACCTTAACTTCAGGAAATCTGTGCTGATCTATCTGCTAGATTATTATATCTGGTTTTAGTCGAAATTTGACTCTTATATGCGGTGGGGAAAAACATTTAAAAAGTCTCAAGGCTGTAGTTTCATCCTGTAATAATAATATTAATGTCGAAGGTACCTTGCACACGTGCTACTGCAACAGCGAAAAATATTCCTGCCTTCTTTTTATAATTTAATTGAAAAGGGAGAAAAATAATGCAACCGGTTTGTTTTGCAATATTAACGCGGCACAAAGGGAAAAGGTTACCTTTAGTTTGAAACCCGGACTTCTGTCTAACCAAAGGTAACAACATTATAATCCAAAATACCATCCAAACGTTTGGAGTAAGTTTTTTTTTTGCTTTTCTGTGTTCAACATTATTTATTATTTATAAAAATGTACAGATATGTATTTATAATTTAATAAGTTGCACAGTAATGTCTCCTCGGCATTGTAGGTTATTTAATTCTCTTGTGCTAATTGATTAACTTGGTAGTAACAAATGTGGTGACATTTTATTTTTTGTGTCCCTATCTGAAATGGTTGCACCATTCGTTTTATTACTCTCTATAAAAGCGCCTTAATAAACACAGACAAACAGGGTTTCTCTAAAACTTGGACCGCTGTGAAAGATTTATTTCTTGTTCCCATTATCCAGAGCCTTAAATTGCCGAAACCTTGTTTGCGTTGCTCAGGATTTCACCCCAGCTGTTTCAACCGAAACGGATAAATATCACTGCAAATTTCACTTGTACTTCGTTCTTGGTGTGTGTGCTGTGTACGTGGGCGGGTACAATATCTTCAACATATTTAAATGGCGCTTTCGCGTTTGGAAAAACAAAATCACGGAAACAAAAATGTGTTTGCGGATAAACTCGGCTTGATATTCGGAAAGGGCAGAAATCTATTTGCGGAACTTCAGTTATTTGTGGGTTGTTTTGCGACGGAACGTGTTTGACCGGGTATATCAACCGCTTTGTGGGAGCGATGCCTGTGGTGAGCTTGTTGGAGGCGTTAACTGCATGGAATTAAAACTAGTGCCGAGACCGGGATGGCGGGATCTATCCCTCGGCCTGAGTACCTGGAATATTGCATATATTTGCTAAGAGAATCACAAGTCAAAATCCCTACATTAGACGCAAGATCCAATTTGGAAGTTGTAATCTGGTCCAATCTTCAAACTGATGATGTCACTTGCCCGGCCCATTTTTTTCTCCATATTTTGTCATTACCAATTTAGTCGGGCTGAAATCCCAGATCCTGCGATAGAAATGCTCCCATGGATTGAAGTTGTTTTCAGATTGGTTCGAAACTCTGATCGAGCTTTCGGCAGCCAGTAATATAAACGCAAATGGAAACTGGGAAATGCGTTTGACTGCGTTGGAAGTGGTCTAATAATCTCAGACACGGACTTGCACGCAGCCTCGCCGCCCTGATATATATTTTACATTGTTGCTGAAGGTTTAGATCAGACGTCTGGCCGATTTGTCAGCCAGAGTCTACACCTCCCTCTCTGCGTGCTGTGTCCCTGAGCAGTACATTGTGCCCAGAGCTGGGCGTCCCTCTCCCTCCCTCCCCCCTGAACTGAGGATGGTAAACATGGGGCTTGATGCAAAACGGTGATGACAGGACTTGTCTGAGGGCGAACAGAGGGAAACCAGCTGAAGTCTCTCTGTAGCTCCTGGTTATTCCAGTGATATTCGCGTCAGACCGCTGCAAAATGCACAGGCGAAGAAACTGTCATTATAACGTTGATTCACAATCGTGTTCCTAAAACTGTGTATGTGTGTGTGAGAGACAGAGAGACAGAGAAAAGTGTAACTCGGCGCTTCTTGTCCCGCCATATCATGGGTTATTCAGAAAGTATTTTTTTTCTCATTTATTCATGTTTTAACCCCGACTGAAAATGTGCGGTTCAAGTCCGTCCTCTGCTTCGAAAATAACCGGGTCAGCGTCAAACCAGCTCTGATATTCCTGCGCTTATTCCAGGCCCCTTCGGTTATTTTGCTCTTTTTCTTTTAATGGGGTTTTCAAGGTGTCCCTTGGCTCGTTCGAACGAAAGTAATAAATACTTCGCCGGCCTGCGTTGGCCCAAGGTGACCTGATCATTGTGTTCAGGGCAGTGCACATGTCTGACTCCCGGGCGCTCCCAGAGCTATTTTAAGGGACTCTGTTCCTTTGTTTGAACCGTATAATTCGATTCGCAATTTTTTTTTAACATAGATTCGTTTTTTTAATTTTGCTTTAGGATTAACAATTAGGCCGATGTTTAATTGTTTATCAAACAGCTGAGGACATAATATTAAATAATATAAGGATATAACATGAGGATATTGATTAGAACGAGGCCTTATACCGACTTGCAGTTGTTATACTGCAGTTCGAAGACATTATTAAAATAGACATCGACAAGTGAATCAAATCAAATCACCAGTAAGAATTACATGGAAGTAGCCAGTGTAAACACATTCGCTGCGTGTCTGTGTGCTTTGTAACGAAGCCTTGCTCCAGGCCTTGTGATGCTGCAGTCTACCTCACAATGGCTGTTGCATAAAACAATGCACATGCAGCAACATTATAAGGAGCACTTGTTAATTTTTTAAATGACGAGAAGCAATCATATTACATTCATTGCTACCGAATTGCTCTCTCTGCCTTTTTCCCTTTTGTTGCTGGAGGAAGTTGACTATGATTAGCTCCTTCGCTATAATATTCGGTCTGTCTTAAAGTCACGTTGTGGATCCGATTCATGACTTTGTACGTTTAGTGAATGGAATTCAATAAAAGTTTTACTCTATATTATTAAAATATATATATATCAAGAAAACCACCTGGCATTCTGTGTGCACTTCGATTTTGTGCTATGTCCTGTCTGTGTTATGCACAAGTAAATTAGAAACACCTTTAATGAGATAGTTTGTAATGACGATTGGTTTAGAAAAATAATATGTTTACCTAAAACGTCTTCCTCGACTTTTGGGTAACTTAATATTTAAAACGCAATAGTGGAAATGGGCCGCAGATGAAAACTCAAGTGTCGACTGGTGCCATGTTTTGCTAAAGTTCAGAAGAGCTGTAAACATGTTAGCACAGAGTAGATCTTTCAAAACTAGTACAATTTAGCAGATCGACATTTCCTGACGCAATAGAATGAGAGAAATATCAGCGCGGTGGGAGCTCACCTGCTCCAATGCGCATTTCCCACCGGGTTGGCCTGTCCCAGTCTTCCCTCCGCTATCCTTCAGTTTTGTGTGAGTGACTCGGCTTCAATAGCTACTTCAACATTCTTATTGAGGTAAAAATATGTCCCTTATCCGCCCGAGTGTGTTTTGGGGACCAGTCCTGGGTTTATGTCTTTTCAGACCCGTTCACATTTAGTCTTAAATAGTTTGAGCGGAAAGGGAGAAATGTGTACCTTTTATTAGTAGATAAAACGAACATTTTTTCATGGTATAAAGTGATTTTAAGTGCACACGAGTTAATAGTTTTCAAAGGATTAGCAGGCCCAGAATAAATGCCAGCCCAGCCAGCTGGCCTAGTCTGTGTCCCTCCCTCCCCATTTTGATTAGAATTAGTGAGGACATAGCTTTGGATCTATGAGGCTACAGCATCGATCCAATATCTCCAAGAGAAGCTGAACGGATCTATGAAGCGACTGTATTACATTTCTTCCCTTCAATCCGACCCATAAACAATCCATATTTCCATATAAAGATCATTGTGTTTTTAATGGCGGAGAGCGATTTAAATTTTGTAATTGTAAATACCTTAGATTGTATGTTAGCGCATAACAACCGGGTTCTGTTAACGATTCCTTAGTCTGTCGGTTTAATAAACACGGAGCGGATGAACATGCATATTTTACCCTCTAATGTATCTTTTAGGTGTACCGGGTGGCCATGCTTTCATCACTATAGATATTCAATGGGAAAACGGCAAAACAAGCCCCTTATTCTACACAGCTGGACAGGAACACAAACAAACCGTTCAACGCCGTATTCCCAACTCTGCCCCACTGCAACCCAGCCGCCACCACACACATATACAATATACATACACATATACACATACACACACGCACATATATACACACACATATATATACACACACATATACACACAAATACACATTCACACATAAACACAAACATATACAATATACATTCACATATACACACACACATATACACATACACACATTCACACATAAACACAAACATATACAATATACATTCACATATACACACACACATATACACATACACACATTCACACATACACACAAACATATACAATATACATACACATACACACACATATACACATTCACACATATACACATACACACACGCATTCATACTTACACACATACAGACGTTCACACATACACACACACATGCAAACACATACACATTCACACTTACACACACACATACACATTCGCATATACACACACACACATATACCTTTTCTCCCTCGACATTTCACGAAGCCACTGCCAGTTGTCAAAGTGCTTTTTTGAAACCCTGTACATTTGTCACAAGTTTTGATATAGAATCTTACGCCACAGAACGAGGCGATTCGGCCCTTCACCTCTGTAGCGGCTCTTTGAAATTCAACCAGTCGCATTTCGCGCTCCTTTCCCACAGCCTGCAATTTTCTCCCTTCTAAAGTGTTTATTCGGTTCTGTTTTGAAAGTTATTATTGAGTGTGCCTCACCACCCTTCAGACAGTGCATTCCTGATCATATCTGGTTGTGTAAACAACAAAAACAATCTCATCTATCCTCTAGTGCGTTTGCAATTTACCTTAAATGTTACCTGCTTGTTTCTAAAGTGAATAACAGAATCTTGCAGAGATAAAATGATTTCACTCGCGTGTGTGTTCCTCTTTGCTCTGCCCCAAGACAGGCCTGATCTGGGCCAGGTTGAGGCAAATCCATCCCAGACGGAATAGGGATCGAACCCCATGCTGTTGGCATTAATATGATCCACTCCAGCTACCTGAGCCAACCAGCTGCAACAGACACTTTTCCATGGACCTTGTAGTCTGAGCTCCTGGGTAGTGATGGTAGAGGTTCCAATTCCTTTCTATCACATGGTCAGGAATCTCTGACATTCTTACCACCTGCCACTGGCGTAAATTGGAAGGATTTGCAGATTGATACTCAACCTGTTCCGCCACTTTATGAACATGCCTTCCTTGGCCATCAAGTCCTGGTGGTTTTGAACCCAGAGTTTCTGTTTCAGAGGCAGAGACGCTGCCCATTGCGCCATTTCAGGGTGCGTTAACTTTTACAATTCAAACATTTCTTTTAAAAAACCTGGATTTCGGTTGCCAGTTCGATAAACAATAAACCTTTGCAGCGAATGTTAAAAAATGCTAAACATTACATGACTTACAGAACACACGCAGGCTGGATGATATTGAAAATATAATCTGGAATGCTGCGGTCTTCAGTGTCTAATAATAGTGCAATTAGAATTTCTCACAAGCAAACACCTTTGTGTGTTGCAGTTTTTAATTGGACTGACCCTGATTCGAATCTCCAGTTGTTTTATAAATTGCCTGACTTTTCACTGAAGGGTGCAAAGGCTCCGGCAACTCATCGTTTAACGAATGATAAGGTACTTGTGGAAATTATTTTATTATAATAAGTACGTTGATTGAGCATGGTTTAAGATATTTGAATTCAGATGATTGATCGTTTAACTACGGGATTAAACGGCATGACACTTCCCCCAAAACATTCCTGGCAAATCCTGCAGCGTGTACGAATGATGCAAATATGAATGAATAGGAGGAGTTGGAGGTTTCAATTAATTATTGACCAAGATGGGCCCCAGTGAATGCATTGAGTGAAGAAATTGTTCTCGATAGTTGTAAAACTCGAGCTTTTCCTAAATGTGCCATATGTATGTATATTCCTCTCTGCGTGTGTATCTGTATCTTCGTGTATTTCTATATGTGTATGTGTCTGTGGAAGGTATGTGTATGGAGCTACCTGTGCTCCCTGTGCAAATGGTTAGAATGTTTCTGTATGGTTAGTTCTGCAACGAAGCTGATGTTTTTTGTGTAGGATGGAGGCCTAAGTCCCCATACACGTAACAACCATACTGAAGTGAGGAAAATGAGAAAGTATTTTTTTTTCAAACAGCACAACTGCATGAAGTAAAAAAACAGATGAAATAAATGGACCCTTTTCAGAGGTGAGCTGGCAAGATGGATACAGAACTGGTTAGGTCATAGAAGGCAAAGAGTAGCAATGGAAGGGTACTTTTCTGATTGGAGGGCTGTGACTAGTGGTGTTCCGCAGGGATCAGTGCTGGGACCTTTGCTGTTCGTAGTATATATAAATGATTTGGAGGGAAATGTAGCTGGTCTGATTAGTAAGTTTGCGGACGGCACAAAGGTTGGTGGAATTGCAGATAGCAATGAGGACTGTTAGAGGATACAGCAGGATTTAGTTTAATCCGGACAAATGTGAGGTTATGCATTTTGGAAGGCCTAATACAGGTAGGGAATATACAGTGAATGATAGAATCCTCAAGAGTATTAACAGTCAGAGAGATCTAGGTGTACAGGTCCACAGGTTACTGAAAGGGGCAACACAGCTGGAGAATGTAGTCAAGAAGGCATACGGCATGCTTGCCTTCATTGCCCGGGGCATTGAGTATAAAAATTGGCAAGTCATGTTGCAGCTGTATAGAACCTTAGTTAGGCAATACTTGGAGTATAGTGTTCAATTCTGGTCGCCACGCTACCAGAAGGATGTGGAGGCTTTAGAGAAGGTGCAGGAGAGATTTACCAGGATGTTGCCTGGCATGGAGGGCATCAGCTATGAGGAGAGGTTGAATAAGCACGGCTTGTTCTTACTGGAATGCTGGAGGTTGAGGTGCGACCTGATAGAGGTCTACAAAATTATGAGGGGCATAGACAGAGTGGATAGTCAGAGACTTTTTCCCAGGGTAGCGGGGTCAATTACTAGGGGGCATAGGTTTAGGGTGCGAGGGGCAAGGTTTAGAGGAGATGTACGAGGCAAGTTTTTTACACAGAGGGTAGTGGGTGCCTCTGGAATGCACTGCCAGAGGAGGTGGTGGAAGCAGGGACGATAGTGATGTTTAAGGGGCATCTTGACAAATACATGAATAGGATGGGAATAGAGGGATACGGACCCAGGAAGTGTAGAAGATTTTAGTTTCGACGGGCACCATGGTCGGCGCAGGCTTAGAGGGCCGAAGGGCCTGTTCCTGTGCCATATTTTTCTTTGTTGTTTGTTATGTAACTAGTGGAGTACCGCAGGGATCAGTTCTTGGCCTGCAATTGTTCACTATTTACATTACTGACCTGGAGAAAGGAACAGAAAGTAAGGTTTCCAAATTTGACGATGACACGAAAATAGGTGGAAGGTCATGTTGTGATGAGGATATTGTGATTCTACAACGGGATATAGCTAGATTGGGTGACTGGGCAAAAACCTGGCAAGTGGAGTCTAGTGTGGGGAAGTGTGAGGTCATGCAGTTCGGTAGGAGGAATCAAAAGGCAGATTATATATAAATGGGGAGAGATTACAGGTGAGTGATGGACAGAGGGATCTAGGTGTTCTAGTGCATGAAACACAAAAAGCTAGCATGTAGGTCCAACAAGTAAAGAAGGCAAATGCCATTTTGGCCTTTATTGTAAAGAGGTTGGAATTTGAATATAGGGAGGTTTTGTTGCAATTGTACAAGGTGTTGGTGAGGTCTCACCTGGAATACTGCATATAGTTTCGGTCTCCTTACCTACACAATGATATAGCAACATTGGAGGCAGTCTAAACGAGATTCTCCAGGCTAATTCCTGGGATGCGAGGGTTGTCCTATCAAGAGAGAGTCAATAGTCTGGGTCTGTATTCCTTGGAGTTTAGAAGAGTGAGAGGTGACCTTATTCAAACATATAGGTTCCTGAGGGGCCTGACAGGATAGATAGAGAGATGTTTTTACGAGTGGGAGACGCTCAGACAAGGGGACATAGCTACAAGATGAAGGTTTGGTTATTTGAAACTGAGGTGCGTAGAAATTCCTTCTCGCAGAGGGTGGTGAATTTCTGGAATTCTCTGCCTTGGCGGGTGGTGGAGACTGGATCATTAGAAGTATTTAAAGAGCTGGATAAATATTTTATAGATCGAGGAATAGAGGGCAATGGGGAAATGGCACAGGAAAGGAGTCGAGGCCGGCATAGGTCAACCATGAGTTATTAAATGGTGGGACAGGCTTGAAGGGCCGTGTGGCCTGCTCCTGCTTCTATTTCTTGTGTTCTTGTGATTCAGGTGCACAAAATTATGAGGGACAGAGAAAGGGTAGCTAGGAAGAACCCCCCCCCCCCAACCCTCCCCCTTAGTTGAGGGGTCAATAACCAGTGGGCATAAATTTAAGGTAAGGGGCAGGAGATTGAGAGGGGATTTAAGGAAAAACCTTTTTCACCCATGGGTGGGGAAATCTGAAACTCTCCACCTGAAAGGGTGGCAGAGGCGGGAACCCTCACAACATTTAAGAAGTGTTTAGATGAGCACGTGAAGCACCATGGCATACAAAGCTAGACCAAGTGCTAGAAAATGAGATTAGAATAGAATAATTGATGGCCGGGACAGACATGATGGGCCGAAGGGCCTCTTTCTGTGCTGTAAAATGCTATGATTCTAGGGGGGTGGAATGGAATGAATAGAAAGATAAGTTGATGAGGTCAGATGAAGAGAGTGAGAGAAGCTTGTATAAACAGTGATATGGATCAATTGAGAAGAATGGCCTGTGTATGTACTGTAAATTCTAAATCTCTGTGTCTACAGGATGTTTGTAGTTGTGTCTCTGTGCATAAATGTATTTTTATGTGTGTGCACGCAGGTGGGTATGGTTCTCCAATAGTGCATGTGTCTATCCCTGCTGGATCCTTGTCTGTGTCTGTTTCTGCTGGCAGAATAGCCAATCCCATAGAATGATGCTTGTGATGAGCTGTGATTCTGCACTTGTAACTCCGGATCAGCTGAACATGTTTACATTTGTCATATAGCTGCTCCGACCAATCAGAGAGAAGGTAAACCACTCAAGAGCGCAAAATCATGGAGCCCGAGGAGGCCGATGATCCTGCAGAATCCAGTGAATGGCCACCCGCCTGATTCCCTGGCCGATGCCGCGAAGGCTGTAGAGGTGCTCTGCGATTTCGCATTGCAGCACGAGAATACCGAAAACGTTTAACTGCATTGATGACATGGGAATTACACCACGCATGTCCAAAGGCAACACACTAAAGCAGAAAAAAATTACAGAGACTTTTCCAGAGCTAACTCCCGAAATTTTTCAATGTAAAGCTGGGGCCCTTTACAAAGCTAGGCCAGTGTAATGTGTGAACAAATTGAATAAAGACTTTTTCACACATTTACTGCTTTACTACGTTTCCATTTGGCATTTGAATCTTTCTTTGACATAAAATACATTTGTAGGCTTTTCAGGTGACGTTAGAGACGCATTATTGTTTGAATGGGGCCTCCTCAGCTATCACAAATGTCCGCTTAACGCAATGTTTTGGACGGATCCCCTGGGATTTGACTCATCGGGGAATTTATTGTATCTGTCTCCGTGTATCTAAATGTATCTGCCCACGTGTGTATAGCTGCATGTCAGTGTGCTGGTTGTCTGTGTTTTTCTGTCGGTCTGGATGCTACCAAGATTGTAGAAAATGTCTCATACCTTGGCAACGTGTCCTCTAGGGGTGCCACCAAATTCCGCCTACGACTGACTCAATGATCATGTCTGGGAGAGGCATGGCATTAATCTCAAGACTAATATCAAATTGTAGCAGACCATTATCCATATCACCCTGTTGTATGCTGCAGAATACTGGGTCTGATATAGGAGCCACATCAAAGCTTTTCCACCAAAGGCATTTGAAGTCTATCCTGAAAATTCAATGACAAAATCACAAACAACAAAGCCCTTCATCATGCTGGGCTCAACAGCATGGAGACCGCCCTCCAGAAAATGTAACTGGGCAGACCATGTCTCCTGCATGCGCGACTACAAACTCCCCAAGCAGATCTTCGATGGCAAACTGTCTCAGGGCAGGTAACATCAAGGTGGTCAGTACAAAAGTTAAAGGGACAGCCTAAAAAAAGCAGTACAAAACCTCTACATTGCAGAACACCCCTCTTTGGAAATCACTGCCACCGACCGACCCACTGGAGTCAAGCACTGAAATTTGGGTCAGTATGTTTCAAGTGTGTAAACCAACCTCGTAACATCCCACGTGTCCAGAGGAAGGCCAGCGTTGGGACAGCTGAGGAAGTTCTCTTGAGCACCAACAAGGATAACATAAACTGCCCATTATGCTGATCTCACATTGGACTCTTCAGCTCTGATAGGTGTCAGGAAGCAGAGGTAATTTTATGTGATGTATAATTGTATTGTTACCTATTAGAAATAAGGTATAGATTTAAGTGGGTTTAATTGAGTGTTTTTGCATAGGAATGGGTTCATGGTAAACAAAAATGGTTTGCATGTATGTTTTTTGGGAAAGAGCATCCTCCTTAAGCCCCACACCTCCACCCTATCCCCGTAACCCAGTAACCCCACCTAACCTTTTTTGACGCTAAGGGCAATTTAACATGGCCAATCCACCTAATCTGCACATATTTGGACTGTGGGAGAAAATCGGAGCACCTGGAGGAAACCCATGCAGACATGGGGAGAACGTGCAGACTCCACCCAGACAGTGACCCAAGCTGGGAATCAAACCTGGGATCCTGGCGCTGTGAAGCAACCATGCTAACCACTGTGCTACTGTGCTGCCCTGTTACATTGGCTAGTGAGAAGCCAAAGATATCTGAAGTGATCCTAAGGTTTGTAATATCTTGCTACAGTGTGTGAAGTGATTGTTGAAGCAATTGTGAAGCAATTAGTGGCTTGACCTCTGAGAGTTTGCGTGAAAGCTTGTAAACATTCAAGACAAAATGATACTGAAAGGAGAGTTGTAAAACTTGGAAGCGGATTCCTGTTGGGAACAGCTGAGGGAAAGCATTGTGTGAAAGAAAATTCTAAGGCTCTTGAGAATGGAGTTTGAAATCACCGGTGAGGAAGCCAAATCCAGGATTGGCTCAGGGTGTAAGAATCGCCAGGGAAAATTTGAGGCCAAACCCGCGGAAATTCACGTGGGTGGCGTCTGCCACGTGGTTTCAGAGTGGAGTGTGTCTGATAGAGGATCCATAGAAGATGATGAAGACACGTACAGCTTGGACATACTCGAATAATGAGGAGTACCCCACCAGATCTCTGCATTTGTATGCTGGTTTCTCTGTGTGTATGTAGCCATGCATCTGTGATTGTAAATTTGTCTTATCTATATCTGTATGTGCATATCTGTGTCTGTGTCCACCTGCAAGAAATGTTTGTCGAAATGTCCGATTACACCTTTGTACGTTTTAAAGATTCACTTAGTCGTGTTTCCCATCATCCTCTTTGCAAATTGTTTACACTCCAAGCCAAAGAATCAAGTAGTGGATTCAAACGTGCTGCAGGAAACGAAATACCAAATTTGCCAGGATTGTTGACTTTAAATTTTTAATCCCTAAAGTGCAAAGACGTTTTCGAGTGCTCAATTTCTGCGCGGATCTCGCGTTCTAAAACTTGCAGGAAGCCCCAGAAAAAATATTGGACGAGCCTTCTTCTTGAAACATGATTTAATCACACTTGTCATTGCGGTGCTCACACAGTCCTCCTCAATGCTCCCGGGGAATGGGCTGTGTAACAACTTTGCTCCTCCGCCCCAATACCAGTATTAGTTATCCCAATAATCTATCTTCCTGTTTGTGTGACGACCCCCAATTTCCCATCTAAATGGGAGGATAAACGAGAAGAGTTGGTTGATAAAAGCGTTGAGAACTTAACACGGCTTCTTTCAAAGCCAATCTAGTTGAGGATAACGTTTGCACCGTATAATCATTTCGAAACAGAAGGGAACTTTTAATTTCTGAATTGTTTGAGATTGATTTTTATTTTGTATTTCGTCATTTCTTCAGTCTAACTTGAGCGTTAAAGCGCACAGAGCTTATGTATGAGGAGTTTGTACAGATTGGTCCCCATTAACGGACAGAAGCCTCAGCACTGTCTGAACCTGTCGTGTTTCCATTGATGTGCCTTTAGAGCCCTCCCCTTCACCGAAATAAGTGCAGACTAGTCGGAAAGAACAGGGGAAAAAAGCAAGATGTTCGCTTAATATAATCCTAGCCTCATTCATCTGACATCCACTAATTATTATGCTAATCGTTTTGGCCTTTAAAAAAAATCCCAAAATGTTTTACACCCCGCCTCCCCCCAACTACACACTGAATTCCAATCTTATTTTTGCTGTTTCGAAATTGCATTTTGCTGAGTTTTTTTTTACTGTAGTTGTCCTTTTAACACGTGGATATGTGGATCCTTGCATTATTAAGAAAGTGAGAAGATTTAATTACGACGCGAGGTTGCATAAAGGTGCCCTGTATTTCTTGGAAAATGGGAGTTTGTGGATCGATCAGATTGCGGTGTTGAGAATGTTAAAAGGATTGGACAGGGCAGATACCGAGAAACTGGCCGAGCAGACCCGAGGGGCTGAAATGACCTATCCCTGGTCCCAGTGTTCGGACGGAAGCAGATGATTTAAACTGGCAAGAAATGTAATCAAATAAGAACAGAGAACGGCAGAAGGTCAGGAATCCAGCAGAAAGAAAGACACTGGAGGGGAGAGAGAGAGCTCACGGTTCCTGGAGAAATGCGTGCAGAGCCACAGACTGGCTGTGACCCAGGGGCTTGCTGGACCAGGGTTCGTTCTGGGCCCACGGACTGGATACAGAGCCTCAGGCTGCTGTCGGCCGTCAGACTGGAGCCCCCCCCCCGCAGTGGAATCGTTTCCTTTCCCTCTTCTATCCATGTTTCCCACATGGGTGAAAACCTACTGGGCAAGTTGAGGGCACTCGGTGAGCAAAGCTTTTGAGGACAGGCCGGGGGAAAGCAGGAGAAGCTGGAACTGAGAAGGTTGTCAATAATTGATAAATATTCTCTTCACCTCCAAGTGGAGCTGCTGGCTGGCGTTTCAGCCGCGCGACATGCCAGTCTGAGACAGGTTAAAGCTGCTTCTTTACCCCCCGGCGCCCGAATGCAGCCGGAAGCATTTCCAGATTCATTTCTGAACATGCTTAACACGTTTGAATTGAGCTCCACCTCTCGCCTCAAATCCAATATTTTTGCAGCAAACTGTAATCTAAAGAGAGCCTTGACCTAATCTAGCCTAGAAATGTTGACTGCCAGTGAAATAGATTTGCAATAATCTAGGGGGAGTTTGGCCATTTAGAAATAACTCCGTTCCTCATTTGAAGGTTGATCACGATTAAGTTGGAGTCGTTTTATTTACAATCTAATGCCCTTCCGGGAGCAAGTCTTTACTTTCCCAGGTTAGTGCTGTTTGGAACGGACACAGTCATGTAGGGGCAGCACCCTCCGCAATCCGGACACAATAGTCGCGACAGTGAAACTCCAAACCCCGGGAGCAGCAGCAGTCAACCTGTGTGACTGCATTTCAAGCAGAAATTGCACTGCTTGTTTTGACTGTTTCAAAGCTTCTATGCGCGTTTCCTATCATCGGGTTGGACAGTGCCTTGTGGCCAAACGGATGCCCTCCCTCCCCAGAACCCCCCCCCCCCCACACACACACACACACACGAATAGACACCAAATCTGCAGCCGAACAGGATTTGATTAAATGGGAATTACTCGCATCTCGTGCACAACACGGGGGATTCTCCCATTTAAGTATCACATGACCAAACAGAATAGGAATATACAAAAGAAACCAAATAGCATTTAGAACAATAATGGCGAGGCGCAAAGTCCAAGTGCTAACGAACCCAAGCGGGAGAGATCAGATCGGATCACCTCAAAGGGATTCTGCAATCCCTCCCCCAGGCCGCCCTCCCCCAGTCCCCGCGGGAACCCGCAGGTCGCCCATGGCATCAGATGAAAATTGCATTTTTAAAAAAGATTAAAATAATGCAATGTTGGCAATGTAACGCCGTCACAACAGGTGGTATAATATTAACACTGATTTAATCCAGGTTCACTGCCCGAAAGGTCATTATTCAAACCGGCAAGAGCATATTTGAGTTGAAATACTGGAAGTGCATTTGTCTAAGTGGGAAGGCCGAGGTGAATGCCGGCTAAAGTTTATAGTTCAGGACGTTTAACGTTAATGTCATTCTCTGGGGGTCATTCTCCGATATTGAGATGTGTTGCGGCTGTGCCTGTCTAGGAGCAGCCCGGAACCCACCACCTGGCAGCAATACCGCCTTCTGTGCTATTTCAAACCACATGGAATCCTTCCCAGAACTGTGTCTGACAGTGAAGCAAGTGATCCTGCTGGTAAGGAGTGAGTGAGTGAACCCCCCCCCCCCCCCCCCCGAACACATAACATAGCTGGTAACCTTTCCTTTCGAGGTACTATGGTGGATGTGCATCTAAATGGCTGAGTGAAAACTTATAGCCGTTTCGTGCCTGTTGTTTATCAGAATGCGGTAGATAAAACAACGATAAAGGCATTCCCAGTCCAATCCCAATGAGTTTCCTTGACATTAACGACTGTCGTGCTCCACATAACCAATACCTGTAGTTTCTGGATGAAACAAACAGGATGGAACAAAAATAAATGAATATGGCCGAAGTCTTTAGAAGTATTGGAAACAGCAGCATTATTATGCCCACGTTCGGCATATGTACCGACCCCACCTGGTTGAGAAGTAGTAATGCTGTACACACATGCTCCACTTTTTATTAGATAATTAGGAATCGACAAAGGGCACTTTTGACCGGTGCGAATGTGTGTTTGATTCGAATAAAACGTGCGCAATGTTTAACAATCTGAACCAGTCTCAAAGTAGGTCACGGGCACGTAGAGTTACTCTTCATTGTGTTAGGGGTGGGTTAACTGTATGTTTAATTTCTGTGCTTATTATTTGTATGATTTATAACGTTGTCCATATTCTCTCCCACCGAAAAGATCAGGCAATATATTGCAAGGTTACAGCTCAAAGGACATCTCACCTGGTGTCACATTCTGTTCCTCCGGTTTTTAGCCTGGTTACCTGTCGATGTTTCCTCAAACCACTTCTACCCCACCCTCTGTACTTACCACATGGCGATCGAAAGTGTTTATCACTGAATTAACAGGACTAAAAAAACATTTGGTACAGAGTTTGAAGCAGAAATACAACCTTGCTTTCTTGTTAATATCCATAAACCGCAGACGCTTCCCTCCAGGAATTTCGAATATCGCGTAAACTATTTGATGGAACCGCTGACTTGTAACTTTGTCCATTGTCACGTCTCAGACTTGTCTGCGTCGGCTGTGTGCGCGAATGTGTGTCAACTGCATTCTCCCCTTTCGCCTCCTCACCTTTGACCAGTGAAAACTTTCAGACGACAAATTGCGAACCGTTCAGAATATTCCAAACTTTGTTTTATGCGAGTGACAGTTTTTTTTCCAGAGACATGGAACAGCACTCCGGGTATTGGTATCAATAATAACTCCTGAAGTCGAAGTTCCATCACAATTTAAGAAATTGTCCTTTGTACATAGTAGGAATTTCTAATGATATAATTTATGTATATGATTTGCTTGCCCACTTATGTAAAGAAATCCTTCTTGAGAGACATTTATAAATCCATCCAAATACCACATTTAATAATTCCTGCTAAACGATTCACTGTAGTTAGATCCACATGCACACTACATTACCATTTTATTTTCAACATAGAATTATTTTCACTCGGCTTCCAATTATTCGATCTTGTAAACCAAGGAATCCCTTCTAACCGAGCGTAAACCACCCTGGATTGTAACACACGGGACAATATGATGATACTATTGTCAACTTTACCTGGTGGATTGATTGGGTGGTTTAGTCTAATCTATTTCAGACAAGTGTTTTTGTCTGTATCATATACATAAACACGAAGTGCGGGCCCATTCTTTTTACGTTGCTTTGAATTCCGTCGAGTGGGGTGGGCTGAAGTTACAATTTGCCAACCGGCTATTTTTATTTACAGTCGAAAGTCATTTTCATCCCAACATATTTTTCAAGGAACTACAGAGATGATGTACCATGAGGGGTAATGGAACATCGACCGCCCCCCCCCCCCCCCCCCCCAGAAGCAAGCCAAGTCGGAAATAACAAATTAATGAGTAAATTATCGGTGAGTCCGGTACAAAACCCCGTGGTTGTCCATCCTGCAATCTATTTATATCCGCTATTTGTTAAGTAATTACATTTTTAAAAGTCAGATTGAATTTTACTTACAACTGGAATTAGATACATGTGAGTTATAAAGTAGTCGTTGTATTTCTGTACGTTACACTATCACATCTCACTTATAGAGGGCATTGCTGTCTCACAGCGCCCGGGACCCAGGTTTCATTCCGGCCTCGGGTCACTGTGTGCAGTTTGCACTTTCTCCCTGTGTCTGCATGAGTTTCCTCGTATGAGTTTCCTCGTACAGTGCAAAGCTGTGCGGGTTAGGTGGTTAGGCCATGTTAAATTGCCCAAAGTTTAGGTGGGGTTACGGGGGAGTGGGAGAGGGTCGGTGCAGACTCGATGGGCCGAATGTCCTCCTTCTGCACTGTAGGGATTATACAATGCCCCAAAACGTCCCTGCGTAATGTTCTACTCTGAAGTGCTGTTGATGTATGAGTAAAGTGATAAGAATGTTAAAAATGGCAAAAGAAAAAAAAAACAGCTGAGTTTAATTCCGGCCACACTGCAACATTTTCAGTTCCAGATTGGACAAGAGATATTGATCAATGTAAAAAAAGATACGCGTAAGTAGATTGTGTTTGGTATTTTACATCTTTGAAATTACACGCGGCCACTAATCTCTGTATCTGTGAAATTCATCAGAGAGTTCTTTACTCTTTTCGGTAGCTTTGCGAAAACACTTTTGGAACTCGCTGGGCTCAGACAGCCGCTGAAAATGCGAGAATGATTCGGGGAATCACACGATCTGCTGGAGCAGTGGAGAGAGAAACGTGTTGGAATACAGTTTTCTGATTGGGGGAATTTCCGTCCAGCTATTAGAAATAGAAAACCAAAATACCCGCCGATGCTGGAAGACGGAAATAACAATACAAACTGCTGGGAAGAGCCAGCAGGCCAGGCAAAGGTTTGAGAGGGAGGAAGGTAGGGTTAATATTTCGGATCGATTACTTTTCGTCAGGAATCAATCTCTCACTGTTTATACATTTTTTTAAAATACAGAAATCCTCACCTAAATATCTCTTCACTTTAAAAGGCCTATTGTCATCGATTATTTTTCAGCGGGTTCTGAATTTCCGGCTTCACATGAAATGTAAATAACTCGAAGCTTAAAAGTCAGTAAAAACACACAAGAGGGTAACGTGATAAGAATTGAGAGAGAAAGCTCATTGCTTCAGCCTTACCAAAGCCAGGACTGATCAGCTGGGGAAATGCACTGAAGCCTCCCGGAAGATAGTTACTGTGATAGAATAAATAGTGAAATCAACACGTTTCACTATTTTGTAAATAGGGATTCATTCAGATTAACCGTATTGCTTTGTAGATATATTTATATATATTAAAAATGACGATAGCTCTAATCTTGTCTCCCGGGCGACTGGTGCCTGGTTTTATTTCCAATCGAAGCAAGACCTTTTTCATTGAAAGTGAGGAAGTTTATTTCAATAAATCTTCATCAACGCCAAATATCAAAGAGCCACCCAGACTCGAAGCGTTAGCTCCATTCGCTCTCAAAACATGCTGTCAGACCTGCTGAGATTGTCCAGCATTCTCTGTTTTTTGTTTCAGATTCCAGCATCCACAGTCATTTGCTTTTATATCAGGGTCATTAAAACGTTTAGCCGCTTAGAAATCTGTAAGGCGCTCCTTCCAAAAAAATCAACCCATGGGGAATCCTAAACCGGCAGTCCATTGATTTAATCCGCACATTACAATCTAATGAATTTCTAGTAATAGAGATACGCCCGGACTCTCTCTGTATCGAACCATTTGGCTAATATGTTGTTAGAAACAGTCAAAAATGCATTGATTTCACAATGTATAGTTATTTACAAGACAAAACATTTAAAGTCAGCAGATGCAATTGTAGAAAATACTCGCAGATAGATTAACCCCTATTACAGAGAAAGGGAGTTTTTTTTTCTTTTAAAAATACATTTCGAGTGCCCATTTTTTTTTTCCAATTAAGGGGCACTTTAGTGTGGCCAGTCCACCTACCCTGCACATCTTTTTGGGTTGTGGGGTTGAGACCGGGTCGGGATCGAACAGTGTAAAAGGTAGTTAATGGGAGGCAGTTTTGCAGAAACAGCTGGTAGCACCTCGACTTTGTTGATGGATTAGAAGGGTCCTTGCGCCCTTCCAGCCGAACATTATTTACTTTCTCCTCTGCATCTGGAAATATATTGTCAAATCAAAACCTGGAATTCTAGTCTTCAAAGCTTAACGCCCTGTTCTCGTTACCTTTGTCACACCTTTGCTCACATTTTCCATCATGAGTTCCAATGCCAACTTGTGCAGTGGCAGCCATCCATGTAAACTTGTGATCCAGCCTGGTCCCTGGGCGACATTCCTCCAAAACTGAGCTCCGCTTTTCTGAAAATCTTTCCGATGATAATTTGTGACTGTCAGCGTTCATTTCGCAATCGCTGTGCTTTCTCGTGTTGAAAATAAGATTTAAAACAAAGTTAATTTTTTAAAAACCACATTCTACAACATTAAATCAATAAATGAAAGGATTCAATAAAGTATTCAATAATAGTTCAGTAAATTAGATGCTGTCATTAACACTTTAAACTGAAGACCTGCCGGCCCCTCCCAATACTTGGCTTTGAGTTAAATATTTTTGCTCAGAATAATGACGCTGTGAGCTGAATTGTGCAGTCCGAAGTCGGAGCGTTTATCCACTTCCTAATTTTCCCACGGTGCATCAGTCCAGTGACCTGCCGAGATCGTATATTTAATTATCTTAAGTTTCTGGCAATAGTTTCAAAATAAAACCAATGTCAAATGCTTCTCTCTGCTTTGCGTTGGCAGTCCGCGTATTTGCACAGAGAGGTGACGTGACTCTGTGTTGCAAAAGCTATTGAAAAAATGACAACACACTGTATCATTTTGTGTTCTTCAAACTTCACAAAGTGTATTGATCAGAGAGACAGTCTTACAACACCAGGTTACAGTCCAACAGGTTTATTCATAGAATAGAGTTTACAGTGCAGAAGGAGGCCATTCAGCCCATCGAGCCTGCACCGGCTCTTGGAAAGAGCACCCTATCCAAGGTCAACACCTCCACCCTATCCCCATAACCCAATAACCCCACCCCTAAGGGCACTTTTGGACACTAAGGGCAATTTATCATGGCCAATCCACCTAACCTTATTTGGAATCACTAGCTCAGCTGATGAAGGAGCTGCCCTCCGAAAGCTAGTGATTCCAAACAAACCTGTTGGACTTTAACCTGGTGTTGTAAGACTTCTTACTGTGCTCAACCCAGTCCAATGCCGGCATCTCCACATCATGATCAGAGAGAGAAAGAGAATGGTCAGATAATATGGGAAAGACGGTAAAAGAGGAATTGGACTGAGTGTGTTGCGAGTTTATTTTCAGAAATAACCAGATTAATTTTCTGACCACCTGCCATGGTTAGAAAAGTAAAATATTAATCAACCAGGAGAACTGGCACAGTTAAATATTGCTGAAAAAAAACAAGCAAATTGTTCTGATGCGTTCAAGACGAAAAGCTTTGACAAAATGTATTTGTTTTCCAGCAATAGTCAAGTTTTGTACCATCAAATGATTATATATATAAATATCTGCAGCTAAAATCTAAGTCTGTCTAAAAATATTACTTCCGGTTGTCATGTTTTAATCATATTTTATTGTCAATTTCCATTATATATTCTTACGTCTCTATTTATAACGGAACCCGCCTTGCTCTGCGATAATTAACACCCTTAAGTGCTGGCAGTGCAACAATCAGATTGCGTCTCCGAGCTGTTCAAACTGTATTACAGATAAACGTTAGGGTGATCAGTTTGCTCAGCTTGTTCATTTGCCCAAATTGCTGTACATGTTATAGAATCCCTACAGTGCAGAAGGAGGCCATTCGAGTCTGCACGGGCAGTTCAACTTAGCACTCCACCCATGCCCACCCCACCCTATCCCCATAACCCTTTAACCTAACCTGCACTTCCCGGGACAATTTAGCATGGCCAATCCATCTAACCTGCACATCTTTGGACTGTGGGAGGAAATCTACGCAGACGCAGACATGGGAAGAATGTACAAATTCCACACAGACACAAGACCTTAATTGGACCAGGGTCCCTGGCGCTGTGATGCAGCAGTGAGAACCACTGTGCCACCGTGCCGTTGACATGTAACAGCGAATAACATGAAATAAAATAATTATATAAAAGTATAGGATACAGTATTTTAAAGCGGGGATTGAATTATAGCTGTGCACCCTGAATCATTTATGTCCCAACTTCTAATTCCTTCGCCTGAAGATATAGTCCATCATAGACTAGCACCTGCATTAGAAAATCCTGTGCGACATGTATATGGTTAATTAATTATATAAGATATTAACTGAGCTGAGAGATCCTTCAGAAACCGTCTCCACAAACACCACCAGTATAACCAGCTCCATTACCACAACCAATTGTTTAGAGAGGATTTCCATTGTAAATGTTTACAGTGTTAAATGTTGACCCAAAGCGAAACCCCCCAAAAAACAGTCGGAAATTTGGCAGGGAGCTCCTGAATACATATGGACACACACATATGAATGGGAACATTGTAACCAGTGCAGCTAAGAATCCAGAAGCATACCAAACACATTTCTCGACCACACAAATAACCCGGGACATTAAATTGGAATTAAGATGTATCGATTGCGGATAAAGGAATGCCCTCACATTTGAGGACTATGTAACACTTCGCACCCATCCCCATGTCAATGAACACACCGGATATTGTTGGTGCAAACACGCGACGTGTGTCCGTCACAGCAAACATTAATACATTTCGACTGAGCAAATTGTTATCCGTACAGTGCCAACATAAGTTAAATGTTTAACTTCAATTAAGACGCGGAGTTAAATGCAACAAACATCCTTAATAGAGTTGCAGCGATAATTTTATGTTTATGTCAAACACTTTCAGGATTACATTATATTCCTGTCTGGTGATTATCATTTTCTTTAGCCTCACCCATAATATTTCTTCCCGCAAAGTTGGCATCGCATTTCTATTTGAATTGAAGATAATACAAAGAGAATTAATTTTATTTTAATGTGATGTGAAGATTGGGAAAGCTGGGGCACGTAGGGCCTTTGACTATTTCTAAACATGTTTTTCATTCTATTGGTTAAAGTGCAATCCCTTGCTCACTGTTAGCCACACCCGTTGTTATTGTTTGCCTTTGACTGGGCTCCTGCACATTTGTAATCTGCTGCAATCACACCCAAAGGTACAATCTACCCGCGCGTGTTGTATTTAAAAACATTTTTTAAATACCCAATTAGTTTTTTTACAATTAAGGGACAATTTAGTGTGGCCAAACCATCTATTCTGCACATCTTTGGGTTGTGGAGGTGAAACCCACGCAGTCAGGGGGAGAAAGTGCAAACTCCACACAGACAGTGACCCAGGGTCGATCCCGACCCCGGGTCCTCAGCGCCGCAGGCAGCAGTGCTAACCACTGAGCCACCGTGCTGCCCTTCTCGCGTGTTGTATTAACACAAATGCAGCAAACTGTTAGGAGTGCATTCAGTCAATCATCCGGAGCGACACAAAAGTTTCGACTTTCATATCCAAAATAAGAGCTGGCTATTTGGAATGTTATATTCTTTGTTGCAGTAATGAAGGTTGTGTGGGAGATTCATACCTGGTTTCTGCTAAAACAATCTACACCAAGTTACAGCTTCAAATTCCTAGGTGTGCACATCACCACAAATCTGTCCTGGTCCACCACGTGGAAGCTACCAACAAGAAAGAACAACAGCTCCTATACTTCCTCAGGAAACTAAGGAAATTTGGCATGTCCACACTGACTCTTACCAACTTTCACAGATGCACTTTAGAAAACATCCTATCTGGCTGCATCACAGCCTGGTATCGCAACTGCTCGGCCCAAGACCGCAAGAAACTTCAGAGAGTCGCGAACACCGCCCAGTCCATCACACAAAGAACAATACAGCACAGGAACAGGCCCTTCGACCCTCCAAGCCTGCGCTGACCATGGTACCTGCCTCAACTAAAACCGTACGCACTTACGGAATCCGTTTCCTTCCATTCCCACCCTATTCATATCTTTGTCTAGATGCCCCTTAAATGCCGCTATCATACCTGTTCCTACCTCCCCAGGCACCGCGTTCCATATATTTTCCACCCTCCGTGTAAAAATGTGCCTCGCACATCTGTTCTAAACCTTTTCCCATGCACTTTAAACCTATGTCCCCTAGTGCGTGACTCTCCTACCCTAGGAAAGAGCATCTGACTATCCACTCTGCCCATGACACTCATAATCTTGTAGACCTCTATCAGGTCGCCTTTCAACCTCCGTCGTTCCAATGAGAACAGACCGAGTATATCTAACCTCTCCTCATAGCTAATGCCCTCCATACCAGGCAACATCCTAGTAAACCACTTCGATATCCTCTCCAAAGCATCAATATCCTTCTGATAGTGTGGCGACCAGAATTGGACACAATATTCCAAATGAGGTCCCGTACAGCTGCAACGTGACTTGCCAATTTTTATATTCAATGCACCGACCGATGAAGGCCAGCATGCCGTATGCCTTCTTGACCACCTTATCCACATGCGTTGCCACCTTCAGTAATCAGTGGACAGGCACGCCCAGACCTCTCTGCATGTCAATACTCGCAAGAGTTCTACCATTTACTGTGTAATTCCTACATGCATTGGACCTTCCAAAGTGCATTACCTCACACTTGTCACACGGGACATGTGGGAGGCTTTCAAGTGTCAGTTGATAGGAATACAGGACAGGCATGTTCCTGTGAGGAAGAAAGATAAATACGGCAATTTTCGGGAACCTTGGATGACGAATGATATTGTAGGCCTCGTCAAAAAGAAAAAGGAGGCATTTGTCAGGGCTAAAAGGCTGGGAACAGACGAAGCCTGTGTGGCATATAAGGAAAGTAGGAACGAACTTAAGCAGGGAGTCAGGAGGGCTAGAAGGGGTCATGAAAAGTCATTGGCAAATAGGGTTAAGGAAAATCCCAAGGCTTTTTACACTTACATAAAAAGCAAGAGGGTAGCCAGGGAAAGGGTTGGCCCACTGAAGGATAGGCAAGGGAATCTATGTGTGGAGCCAGAGGAAATGGGCGAGGTACTAAATGAATACTTTGCATCAGTATTCACCAAAGAGAAGGAATTGGTAGATGTTGAGTCTGGAGAAGGGGGTGTAGATAGCCTGGGTCACATTGTGATCCAAAAAGACGAGGTGTTGGGTGTCTTAAAAAATATTAAGGTAGATAAGTCCCCAGGGCCGGATGGGATCTACCCCAGAATACTGAAGGAGGCTGGAGAGGAAATTGCTGAGGCCTTGACAGAAATCTTTGGATCCTCGCTGTCTTCAGGGGATGTACCGGAGGACTGGAGAATAGCCAATGTTGTTCCTCTGTTTAAGAAGGGTGGCAGGGATAATCCCGGGAACTACAGGCCGGTGAGCCTTACTTCAGTGGTAGGGAAATTACTGGAGAGAATTCTTCGAGACAGGATCTACTCCCATTTGGAAGCAAATGGACGTATTAGTGAGAGGCAGCACGGTTTTGTGAAGGGGAGGTCGTGTCTCACTAACTTGATAGAGTTTTTCGAGGAGGTCACTAAGATGATTGATGCAGGTAGGGCAGTAGATGTTGTCTATATGGACTTCAGTAAGGCCTTTGACAAGGTCCCTCATGGTAGACTAGTACAAAAGGTGAAGTCACACGGGATCAGGGGTGAACTGGCAAGGTGGATACAGAACTGGCTAGGCCATAGAAGGCAGAGGGTAGCAATGGAGGGATGCTTTTCTAATTGGAGGGCTGTGACCAGTGGTGTTCCACAGGGATCAGTGCTGGGACCTTTGCTCTTTGTAGTATATATAAATGATTTGGAGGAAAATGTAACTGGTCTGATTAGTAAGTTTGCAGACGACACAAAGGTTGGTGGAATTGCGGATAGCGTGAGGACTGTCTGAGGATACAGCAGGATTTAGATTGTCTGGAGACTTGGGCGGAGAGATGGCAGGTGGAGTTTAACCTGGACAAATGTGAGGTAATGCATTTTGGAAGGGCTAATGCAGGTAGGGAATATACAGTGAATGGTAGAACCCTCAAGAGTATTGAAAGTCAAAGAGATCTAGGAGTACAGGTCCACAGATCACTGAAAGGGGCTACACAGGTGGAGAAGGTAGTCAAGAAGGCATACGGCATGCTTGCCTTCATTGGCCGGGGCATTGAGTATAAGAATTGGCAAGTCATGTTGCAGCTGTATAGAACCTTAGTTAGGCCACACTTGGAGTATAGTGTTCAATTCTGGTCGCCACACTACCAGAAGGATGTGGAGGCTTTAGAGAGGGTGCAGAAGAGATTTACCAGAATGTTGCCTGGTATGGAGGGCATAAGCTATGAGGAGCGATTGAATAAACTCGGTTTGTTCTCACTGGAACGAAGGAGGTTGAGGGGCGACCTGATAGAGGTATACAAAATTATGAGGGGCATAGACAGAGTGGATAGGCAGAGGCTTTTCCCCAGGGTAGAGGGGTCAATTACTAGGGGGCATAGGTTTAAGGTGAGAGGGGCAAGGTTTAGAGTAGATGTACGAGGCAAGTTTTTTACGCAGAGGGTAGTGGGTGCCTGGAACTCGCTACCGGAGGAGGTAGTGGAAGCAGGGACGATAGGGACATTTAAGGGGCATCTTGACAAATATATGAATAGGATGGGAATAGAAGGATACGGACCCAGGAAGTGTAGAAGATTGTAGTTTAGTCGGGCAGTATGGTCGGCACGGGCTTGGAGGGCCGAAGGGCCTGTTCCTGTGCTGTACATTTCTTTGTTCTTTGTTCTTTGTTTGTCCGGATTAAACTCCACCTGCCATTTCCCTGCCCAAGGCTCCAACCAATTTGTATCTTGCTTTATCCTCTGACAATCCTCTTCACTATTCGCAACTCCACCAATTTTTGTGTCATCTGCGAGCTTACGAATCAGACCAGCAACATTTTCTTCCAAATCATTTATATACATCACAAACAACAAAGGTCCAGAACTGATCCCTGTGGAACGCCGCTACTCACAGCCTTCCATCCATTGACTCTATCTACACCTCCTGCTGCCTTGGGAAAGTGGGAAACATAATCAAAGACCCCTCCCACCCGGCTTACTCATTCTTCCATCGGGCAGGAGAACACGCACAAACAGATTCAAAAGCTACTTCCCCACTTTTACTAAACTCCTAAACGACCCTCATATGGACTGACCTGATTAATACTACACTCATGTACGCTTCACCCGATGCTGGCGTCTATGTATTTACATTGTATACCTTGTGTTGCCCTGTTATGTATTTTCTTTTCTTTCCATGTACTAAATGATCTGTTTGAGCTGCTCGCAGAAAAATACTTTTCACTGTACCTCAGTACACATGACAATAAACAAATCCAATCCAGTGACAGAGTTTAACTTTTCAATTACTTCCCGCCTCACAGTTTTCATACAGTGGATTTTTAAAAGACTAAACTGGAGCTCAGTGTTACTCAAACCAGTCAGAAGTTTATTAATTTATAAATAAGCAGGAGATCCGTTTTCAATAGTTTTAGTAAAATATCGAAAATTCCGAAGTGACGCATAAACGTGTCCAGCGACCTGCGTTTTAACATTATAACATATGGTTTGCCAAAGGGGTTTGGATAAGCACCTGAAAGAGCAAACATTGCAGGCGCTACAAGGAAAAAGTTAGGAAGTGGAACTAACTAGCATTTGCCGAGAGCAGGCGAAAGACAGAGTGGCAGAAAGGCCTTCTTCACCCTAACCTTTCTATGGTTCTATAGTTTTCATGGACTGAATTATTTTTAAAGTATTTTATTGAAAATTTTATTTATAACAAACAGAGCGCACAATATCAACATGACAACAAACAAAAGAGCTAAAGGATACATATATACAGAGTACAATGATAGACCATACGCACAGATGTGGGGACCCCTGATAATAATAATAATATTTATTGTCACAAGTAGGCTTACATTAACACCAATGAAGTTACTGTGAAAAGTCCCTAGTCACCACATTCCGCCACCTGTTCGGGTACACCGAGGGAGAATTCAGAATGTCCAAATTACCTAATAGCACGTCTTTTGGGACTTGTGGGAGGAAACCGGAGCACCCGGAGGAAACCCACGCAGACAACGTGCAAACTTCGCATAGACAACGACCCAAGCGGGAATCGAACCTGGGACCCTGGCGCTGTGAAGCCATAGTGCTAACCACTATGCTACCGTGCTGCCCTGTTTGTGAGTCCCGGTGATTGGCTGCCACCATCGCGTAGCCTTGCGCCCCCCCCCCCCATCCTTGTTGTCCCCTGATACTGAACCGTACGGTGGGGTGGGGGGGGGTTGTCGGTGCTAGCCTGCCATGGTTTGATCTTGCCATTGTGATCGCTTCTGCTTGCACTCTTGCCCCTTGTCCTTTTCGGTTCCCCTTTCCTGTGTTCCCCTTGACGTCTCCCCTCTACCCCTCCCCTCCTACACCCCTCCCCCCTACCTACCCCTCCCTTCCTCTCTTTCTTCCATTGTCTGTTTTGTTACCCCCTCCCACCCTTTGCTTATTTGTTACTGGTCATGGACAGGTCTTGGGACTGGTTGGTGAATAGCTTCCACGCATTGTGAAAGCCTTCCTCTGATCCCCGGATGGTATATTTTACTTTCTCCAATTTGAGAAAGTTTGCTAGATCGGACAGCCAGTCTGTCTGAGGCCTTGTGTGGCACTATAAAGCACCAGCCGAGCTAGAGCCTTCAGCAGGTGATCAGGGAGGCATAGGCCATGGCGTCTGTCCCTCTCTCCATAAAGAGCCCTGGCTGCTCTGATAAACCTGAAGACCACCACTAATGGGCATGGCTGCACCCTCACCCCATAACTTTGGACATGGCCTCAAAGAAGGTCATATAGTATCCGGAAAGCCTCGGGAAAGACTAGAACATGTGGGTGTGGTTGGCCAGGCCTCCCTGGAACCGTTCACATTTGTCCTCCACCTTCGGGAAGAGCCCGCACATTCTTACTCTGATTAAATGGACCTTGTGCACCACCTTCAGCTGCAGCAGGCTCAGCCCTGCGCATGTGGAGGTGGAGTTCGCCCTGTGGAGTGCTTCGATCCAGAGTCCTCCCTCCCTCTCCATGCCCAGTTACTCCTCCCATTTCTCCTGTGTCTTGTCAAGGACTTCATGTACCTCTTCTAGTATTCATCCGTACATGTCCACGCAGTTGCCATCCCCTAGTTCGTCTGCGGTCAGAAGTCTGTCCAGTAATGAGTGTCCTGGTATCTGAGGGAACGTCGTTGTCTCTTTTTGGAGGAAGTTTCTGATTTGTCTTACCTTAGCTCATTCCCTTTCAGGAGTTGGAGCTTGTCCGTGAGGTCCCCCAGGGTCGCTGCTCTGCTGTCTATGTATAGGCCCCTACCGTGAGTGTCCCTTCCTCCCTGCTCAACCCTTTGAAGGAGGCATCCATCGTCACAGAGATGAATCTATGGTGTTTGCAGATGGCGGTCATCATGGATATCGTGCTCAGTCCGAAGTGATGCCAGACTGGTTCCACGTCCGTAGCATGACCACTACCACTGGGATTTTTGAGTATCTGGATGGGGTGGATGTGAGTGTGGCTGTGACCAGTGCTCTGAGGGACATCCATGTACAAGAACTCTCATCCATCTTAACCCATTCCGCCCCAGTTCCTTGACCCATCCCCATCCCCTTTCTGCGGTAGCAACCCAGTGGTAGTCTTGGAAGTTCGGGAGGGCCCAGCCCCCATATTTGTCCTTCTCTGTGGCACCTTTTTCCTGATCTCAGGGCTCATCCCCCATCCACACCATCGCCATGATTAGTTTGTCAACTTTAGTGAAGACGGATTTGGGGGTGAAGTTCGGGAGGGATCTGACCAGGAAAAGGAGCGTCAGCAGCATTCATGGATTAAAATTAATTAATAGGCGCCACTTCGGTTAACACCAGACTGATCTGGTCATTATGAGACCGCTCAGAGTAGTTTTTTTACTATTTATGTATTTATCGACTCACTTCAACTTTTCTTCTTCATATTCCCAGCTACAAAGACCAACATTCCCACCACAAAGACCCAAATAACCCAAACAAATTTCCATTTCATTTGCAGACCACAGTCCACCATTCGGGAAGCCTATTCTATGAGGATTACCTGGCCTACATTATAGGAGGACTTAAATATTGAAAGAGCATTGTGCTGAAAATGTCCTGAGTCTGTAATGAAAATCTCTACAGTAAAACGTCTTAACACATAGACAACATACATCACACATACACCTGGCAACCTCCAATAACAAGGACATCATGATGGTGATTGACAACACTTGATTTAGCATTAATGTTTGAGGTTAGGGCTAAGGGATAATTTGTTGGGGTTAAAATTAAGGGTTCAGGTTTAGGAAAGAGGGTTAGGGTTAGTGCTTAAATGTAGAGGTTAGATTTCAATACTGCTATTGTCACTTTATGTGTCAAAATCAACTTTATAGCAAAGTGTTTCATTTGTTTTCCAACAAATATTATGATATGAATAATGCATCAGCAGAGAGAATGAGAGCAGAGTGAGACCAGCAGGGGTATAAAAAGTGGTGATCCATAGCCCAAGAGCAGCAATCGAGAGACGGCAGCAGAGTGAGACTGGCAGGAGTATAAAGAGTGCGGAGGAGGGCTGGCAGGGTATCCAGAGTTTGGGGGTGTGGATAGTGGGCAGATGGACTAGGGTCGAGAAAAAGAAAAAAAACCTAAATGTAACGTCACAGGAAAGAAGGTAAATGATTGGTGAGTATTTTTCCTTTTTACGTCTGGGGCATTGGCTTCACTAAAAGCTGGGAAATTGACCATTTCAATCGAATTAAGTAAAGCATTCAGTGAATTAAAATGAATATTAGCGCAGAGCAGACCCAGAGACAATAATTGAAATTTGTTTTTAAAAAGGGTACCACCTGCATTCTAAAAGAGGAAATATATATTTTTTTTATATAGGGATGGGCAGCTGAGACCTGTTGCTTGCAGTTCCCGTGCTATGCGAAAACCTCAGGATCCTTCATGTGTATTGGGGACCACATGTATAGGAAGTGTCTCCAGCTGCTTGAGCATAAGCTCAGGGTTCCGAGAATGAGGGGCTGCTGGAGTCACTATGGATCATCACAGAAGCTGAGGGTTTCCGGGATCATACGTTTTAGGAAGTGACCACCCTTCAGGCAGAGAGGGTTGGGATAGAAAATGGATAGGCGTCTGGGAGAGTTGGAAGAGGCAGAAAGTGCAAGTGTTTGGGTTGCGTGCCATGATCAAACAAGTATTCAACATTGGAGACTGTAGGTGGTGATGTCACCTTGAAGGAGTGCAATCGAGACTATGACAACGGACAAGGGACTTCAAAAACATAGAAATGAAGTCATCACAGTGGATTCCATAGTTGGGGCACAGATAAGCGTTTCTCTGACCATCATTGCGAGCCCTGCATTGTGTTGCCTCCCAATGCCAGCATAAAGGACCCTCATGGAGAGGGTGCAGAATATTCTGCAGGGGGACGGGAATGAACCAGAAGTTGTGGTACCCAGTTGTACCAATAAAGTGAAGAGGGCAGGCATTGAGGCCCTATGGTCAGGCTTTCAGGAGCTTTCAGGGAAGAAGTTAAAAAGTAGGATCTCAAAGATAGTAATACCTGGCTTACTCCCAGTGTCACATGCTAATATGTGCATCCTGATGGAGGATGATGTAATGCCATTAGGGCAGGGGGCTACCCGTGGCATTGAAGCCGCCTTGACATTTTAAACATGCAACTCATTTCAAGGCTCAGTTGCAAACATCAGTTAGATTTCACAATTAGTAGCCCACACATGTATTAGCCAGAGGTGTCTTATATTAGAGAGCACCGCAGTACATCAAGTCGAAATGGACACAGCCTATCAAGCCCTGAGGGCTTTGCCTTCATGGTTGGCTTTCCTGAGGTTAAGTGCATCATCACCTGCACCCATGTGACAATCAAGGTTCCTATAAACTGACTAGGTGTATTTATTACTAATTCAAAATGTAACTGGTTTATGACCACCTCAAGACAATTCTGCAGGTGTATGTGAGGTATCCAGGGAGTTCACACCACTTTATCCTCCAGTCATACTGGTCATCATACCGGTGTCAAAGAATTACCAGGCAACGTGCCTCAATGACTACCGTCTGGTGGCCCTGACATCAGTCGTAATGAAGTGCTTGAGAGGTTGGTCTCATAGAAGTTACAGTGCAGAAGGAGGCCATTCGGCCCATCGAGTCTGCACCGGCTCCTGGAAAGAGCACCTTACCCAAGGTCCACACCTCCACCCTATCCCCACAACCCAGTAACCCCACCCAACACTAAGGGAAATTTTGGACACTAAGGGCAATTTAGCATGGCCAATCCACCTAACCTGCACATCTTTGGACTGTGGGAGGAAACCCACGCACACACGGGGAGAATGTGCAGACTCCGCACAGACAGTGACCCAAGCTGGGAATCGAACCTGGGACCCTGGAGCTGTGAAGCAATTGTGCTAACCACAATGCTACCATGCTGCCTTCCTGCTCATGAAGTGTATCAACTCCATACTCCCAGAACACCTTGATCCAATGCAATTCGCATACCGCCGCAACCAGTCCACAGCAGATGCCATCTCCCTCATCCCTAGAGCAGCACGACAACAAGGGCTCCTACATCAGACTCCTATTTATTGACTACAGCTCCGCCTTCAACACCATAATCCCAGCCAAGCTCATATCAAAGCTCCAAAACCTAGGACTTGGCTCCCCACTCTGCAACTGGATCCTCAGCTGACTGACCCACAGACCACAATCAGTAAGAATAAACAACAACACTTCCTCCATGATAGTTCTCAATACCGGGGCCCCGCAAGGCTGCGTACTTAGCCCCCTACTATACTCCCTGTACACACACGACTGCGTGGCAAAAATTGGTTCCAACTCCATCTACTAGTTTGCTGACAACACGGTCATAGTGGGCTGGAACTCGAATAACGATGAGTCAGAATACAGGAGGGAGATAGAGAACCTAGTGGAGTGGAGCAACGACTACAATCTATTGACAGTCAGAGACATCTTCCACAGGTCACTGAAAGGGGCAACACAGGTGGAGGAGGTAGTCAGGAAGGCATACGGTGACTTCTGCTGGCGGCTATGAAGGAGTAAGTCGCACATTTGGTGGCTCCCGCTCTGGTCGGACTTTTGGACCTTTTCCCCGTTTTTCTACCGGACGTGGATTGTAAAACGGATGTTAGTGGCAATTGTTTACTGAATTCCCACTTCGGTGCACGGAGAGAAGGACGAGAAGTGTTTGTAAGGGCAGAAACAAAAAGATAGAGAAGGCGTGGGCTGTAGCTGCAACAGAAGACAGCATGGCGGAGGTTCGGAGCAGGCTTCAATCAGATCAGGGCGATCCTTTTGAAGAAAAAGGTGAAGTTTGGACTGTTATACCCAGCCCGTCTCTGGGTCACGCATGAGGATCAGCACTTCTACTTCGAGTCGCCTGAGGACGCGTTGGACTTTGTGAAAAAGAAAGGGCTGGTGATGGATTGAGAACTTTTGAACTTGGCTGCTACTTTCATGTATTTGGTTTTTTCTTTTTGTTTCTCTGTTTTTGTAAAAAGTTTCTCATTTTGCGTTTCATGGAAGATGTTTGTTTGCATTGATTTGGAACCAGCGGTAGAGCTGAGTGAGTTAAGGTTTTCATTTGCACTGTTGGGGGATGGAGGTGTGTTTGTTTTGATCTTGGTGTTTTTCTGTTGGGCAATTGTGTGGGGATTGTTTGATGTTGGAGTATGTTTGTCTGAACGGGCAGGAGGGTACAATAGGTGGGAGACTATCTGGCGCCGGGGATGGGGCCACCAAGCTAGCTGGGTGGGCTAGCTCTCGGAAGCGCAGTGGGGTGTGTGCATATGTTTGGTTTAGTAAAGGGGTTGGATTACAGGGTGTCGTACTCGGGAGGGGGAGGGGGAGGGGGGTGAATGGTCTGCTGATGAGGGAGGGACTTGGGCTGAGGGACAGAGAGGAGGTTGGGGGCGGGGGCTGCTTGGGGATCGACCGGTGGAGGCGCGGAGCACAGGCTGGAGGCTTGCCTAAAAAAGGGGGTAGCTGATCGGCGGAGGGGGTGGGCAATGAGCCCCCAACTAGGCTGATCACCTGGAATGTTCGAGGGTTAAATGGGTCGGTCAAAAGGGCACGTGTGTTCGCGCACCTTTGGGGATTGAAGGCGGACGTGGTAATGTTGCAGGAGACGCACCTTAGAGTAACTGACCAGATTAGATTGAGGAAAGGCTGGGTCAGTCATCTTTCACTTGGGGCTGGATTCAAAGACTAGAGGGGTCGTGATCCTGATCAATAAGCGGGTGGTGTTTGAGGCAGGTAGAATAATCTCAGATGTGGGAGGTCGGTACATTATGGTCAGTGGGAAACTGGAGGGAGTGCAGGTGGTATTGGTAAATGTGTATGCGCCAAATTGAGATGATGTGGAATTTATAAAGAGGATGCTGGGGAAGATACCAGACCTGGACTCGCACAGGTTATGTACCCTGGCTTGGACCGGTCAAGCTCGAAAATGGGCAGGGTGCCAGCAATGGCAAAGGAACTAAGAGGGTTCATGGAGCTGATGGGGGGGTGGGATCCATGGAGATTTGGGCAGCCGAGGGTGAAGGAGTTCTCCTTCTACTCACACGTACATAAAATGTATTCACGGATTGATTTCTTCATTTTGAGCAGGGCCTGACTGGCAGGGGTGGTGGACACGGGGTATTCAGCGATCACAATCTCAGACCATGCTCCGCACTGGGTTGACCTGCAGGTTAGTAAAGACAGTAACCAGCGCCCGCACTGGAGGTTGGATGTGGGACTTTTGGCTGAGATGAAGGGGTGTGCGAGCGGCTGAGGAAATGTATTCAGAACTACCTGCAGGTCAATGACAGGGAAAATTTCAGCAGCGATGGTCTGGGAAGCACTGAAGGCGGTGGTCAGGGGGGAGCTGATCTCGATCCGGGCCCACAGGGAGAAGGTGGACAGGGCAGAGACGGACCGACTGGTAAAGGAGATAATACAGATCGATAGGAGGTAGGCGGAGACCCCAGAGGCAGGGATCCTGAGGGAACGGCGGAGGTTACAGGTGGTGTTTAGCTTGCTGACCACAGGGAGGGCGGTGGAGCAGCTGAGAAAGGCGAGAGGTCGATCTATGAGCATGGAGAGACGACCAGCAGAATGCTTGCACAGCACCTTAGGAAGAGGGAGGCAGCCAGGGAGATAGGGAAAGTAAATGACGGAGATGGGAACCTGGTTGGTGATTCAGTCGGGGTGAGTAAGGCGTTTAGGGATTTCTACAGTAGGCTGTACAGGTCGGAACTCCCCACGGGGCCGGATGCGATGAGGCACTTCTTGGAGGGGCTGAATTTCCCAAAGGTGGACGGGGAGCGGTTAGAAGGGCTGGGGGCCCCAATTGAGCTGGAAGAGATAGTGGAGGGTTTGTAGGCCATGCAGGTGGGTAAGGCCCCGGGGCCGATGGGTACCCAGTCGAGTTTTATAAAAGGTTCTCTGGGATATTGGGGCCGGTGTTGATGAGGATGGTCAATGAGGCAAGGGAAAGAGGGGTGCTGCCCCCGACGATGTCACAGGCCATGATTTCACTGATTCTGAAGCAGGACAAGAACCCGGAGCTGTGTGGGTCCTACAGGCCGATCTCCCTGTTGAATGTAGATGCCAAGTTGCTGTCCAAAATCTTGTCCTCCAGGATCGAGGATTGTGTTCCGGACGTTATTTGGGAGGACCAGACGAGGTTTGTTAAGTTTGGCAGTTGGTGGCCAATGTAAGAAGGCTGTTAAATGTGATCATGATGCCCCCGGAAGGTAGGGAGGTTGAGGTAGTGATCGCAATGGATGCAGAAAAGGCTTTTGATCGGGTAGAATGGGATTATCTGTGGGAGGTACTGGGACGGTTCAGATTTGGGCGGGGCTTTATTGATTGGGTCAGGTTACTGTATCAGGCTCCTGTGGCAAGTGTACGGGTGACTAGGACAACATCGGACTATTTTAGACTGCACCGTGGGACGAGACCGGGATGCCCCCTCTCCCCACTGTTGTTTCCGCTAGCTGTAGAGCCGTTGGCAATTGCTCAGAGAGCCTCGAGGGGCTGGGGGGGACTGGTCTGGGGGTGGGGGTTGGGGGGGCAGGGGGGGGGGTGTGGAGCACAGGGTTTTGCTCTATGCGGATGACCTGCTTCTGTACGTTTCGGACCCAATAGAGGGGATAGAAGAAATCATGAGGACTCTAGGGGAATTTTGCCGTTTTTCAGGGTATAAACTTAATATGGGAAAGAGTGAGATGTTTGTGGTCCAGGTGAGGGGACAGGATAGGCGACTGGGAGAGCTGCCGTTTAGGTTAGTAGAGGGAAGCTTTAGCTACCTAGGCAACCAAGTGGCGCGGGAATGGGACCGGCTGCATAAATTGAATTTGGCCCGGCTGGTGGACCAAATGAAGGACGATTTTCGGAGATGGGACGCGCTTCCGTTGTCTCTGGCTGGGAGGGTGCAAACGGTGAAGATGACGGTCGTCCCGAGATTCCTATTTGTATTTCAGTGTCTCCCCATCTTTATTCCACGGTCCTTTTTTAAGCAGGTCAACAGAGTGATCACGGGCTTCGTCTGGGCGGGCAAGACCCCACGAGTAAGGAAGGTAATGCTCGAGCGGAGTCGGGGAGAGGGCGGGCTGGAGCTGCCAAATTTTAGCAACTATTACTGGGCGGCGAATATAGCCATGATCAGGAAGTGGGTGGTGGGGGAGGGGTCGGCATGGGTGCGTATGGAGGCGGCTTCATGTAAGGGCACCATTTGGGGGCGTTGGTAACTGCGCCTCTGCCATTCCCGCTGGCACGGTACTCCACCAGTCCAGTGGTGGTGGCGGCCCTGAGGGTTTGGGGCCAGTGGAGGCGGCATGTGGGAGCGGAGGGCGCATCGGTCTGGGCCCCAATCTGTGATAATCACCGGTTTGCCCCGGGAAGTATGGATGGGGGGTACCGGATATGGCGGGGAGCAGGGATTGAGAGGATAGGGGGTATGTTCATGGAGGGGAGATTTCCGAGTATGAGGGCGTTGGAGGAAAAGCAACCTGGCAGCCCGGAGACGGATACTTTTGGCATGGAGGGACACAAAGCCCCCGAAGTCGGAGACCTGGCTATCGGACATGGCTAGCTTTCTCTGTTTGGAGAAAATCAAGTTCGTCTTGAGAGGGTCACTGTTTGGGTTCACCCGGAGGTCGCAACCGTTCGTCGACTTCTTCGCGAAAAATTAATCGTCAGCAGACCGGGGGGGGGGGGGGGGGGGGGGGGGGGGGGGGGGCGGGGGGGGGGAGTAGTTTACGAGAGGTAAATGGCTTTTTGCACTATGTTTATGGTTTCATGTATATTGTTTATTTTGTTGTTGTCACTATACCAAAAATACCTCAATAAAATGTTTATTCATAAAAAAAGAAGGCATGCGGCATGCTTGCCTTCATTGGCCGGGGCATTGAGTATAAAAATTGGCATGTCATGTTGCAGCTGTATAGAACCTTAGTTAGGCCACACTTGGAGTATAGTGTTCAATTCTGGTTGCCACACAACAGAAGGATGTGGAGGCTTTGGAGAGGGTGCAGAAGAGATTTACCAGGATGTTGCCTGGATGGAGGGCATTAGCTATGAGGAGAGGTTGAATAAACTCGGTTTGTTCTCACTGCAACAAAGGGGGTTGAGGGGCGACCTGATAGAGGTCGACAAAATTATGAGGGGCATAGACAGAGTGGATAGTCAGAGACTTTTCCCAGGGTAGAGGGGTCAATTACTAGGGGGCATAGGTCTACGGTGCGAGTGGCAAGGTATAGAGGCGATGTACGAGGCAGGTGTTTTACACAGAGGGTAGTGGGTGCCTGGAACTTGCTACCAGAGGAGGTGGTGGAAGCAGGGACGATAGTGACATTTCAGGGGCATCTTGACAAATACATGAATAGGATGGGAATAGAGGGATACGGACCCCGGAAATGTAAAAGATTTTAGTTTAGATGGGCAGCATGGTCGGCGCAGGCTTGGAGGGCTGAAGGGCCTGTTCCTGTGCTGTATTTTTCTTTGTTCAATCCCTCAATGCCATCAAAACTAAAGAACTGGTCATTGACATCAGAAAGCAAAGTACTGTGCACACCCCTGTCAGCATCAATGGTGCCGAGGTGGAGATGGTTAACAGATTCAAATTCCTAGGGGTGCACATCACCAAAAGTCTGTCCTGGTCCACCCACGTTGACGCTACCACCAAGAAAGCACAATAGTGCCTATACGTCCTTAGGAAACTAAGGAATTTTGGCATGTCCACATTAACTCTTCCCAACTTTTCCAGATGCACCATAGAAAGCATCCTATCGGGCTGCATCACAGCCTGGTATGGCAACTGCTCGGCCCAGGACCGCAAGAAACTTCAGAGAGTCGTGAACACAGCCCAGTCCATCACACAAACCTGCCTCCCATCCATTGATTCCATTTACACCTCCTGCTGCCTGTGGAAAGCGGGCAGCAGAATCAAAGATCCCTCCCACCCGGCTTTCTCACTCTTCCAACTTCTTCCATCGGGCAGGAGATACAGAAGTCTGAGAACACGCACAAACAGACTCAAAAACAGCTTCTTCCCCGCTGTTACCAGACTCCTAAACGACCCTCTTATGGACTGACCTCATTAACACTCCACCCCTGTATGGTTCACCCGATGCCGGTGTCTATGTATTTACATTGTGTACCTTGTGTTGCCCTATTATGTATTTTTTCTTTTCTTTGCTTTTCATGTACTTAATGATCTGTTCAAGCAGCTCGCAGAAAAATACTTTTCACTGAACCTCGGTACACGTGACAATAAACAAATCCAATCCAATCCAGTAGTCTCAGGTGTCTCAGCTCTTCACACCTCCATGCAACCACACTGGACGGTTAGTTGGTGATATGGGGCACCTCCTGAAAACCTGGCTGCTGTCACCAGTGCATCAACTCCACCCCAGAGACGCACAAAAGATTATATACCTTCCTTCTAGCAGTACCACAATAGAGTAAACCATTGGCAAGCTCAAAATGCAGTTCAGGTGCCTTGACCACTCTGGGGGTACATATTAATACAGGAGACAAGGGTTTCACACATAGTGGCGATAGACTGTGCCATGCACAATTTATTTGGCAATTCAAAGAAGACTGTATGGCACTAGAGGATCTTGGTGGCACAACAGTTTCCTCAGAAGAGGAGGATGACAAAAAATAATATGCCAATGAAGCATGAAAATTTAGAGGCTCATATGAAGCACCTGGCATAGACCTGGATTCCAGAGACGCCTGCAATACCCTCATCCATGCACACCCTTCAACTGAGGACAGTGAGCCATCATTATCCCTGTGTCAGTTCTTGTCTTGGCTCTCAGACAACATCCTTGCGCCCATCCTCTTCCTGACCAGGTCGCCACATGTTAGGACACCGTCACATAATGTCTTTGACCCTGGTGAGAACCTACAGTCTCATACTTGAACCTAACCATAGTCACTGTGGGGTTGGAAATGAGGTCACAATGACATGTCCATGGGAACAACAAGACATGGGGCGTCATTCTCCGACCCCCCGCCGGGTCGGAGAATGGCCGTTGGCCGCCGTGAATCCCGCCCCCGCCCCCGCCGAAGTCTCCGGTACCGGAGATTGGGCGGGGGCGGGAATCGGGCCGCGCCGGTTGCCGGGACCCCCCGCTCAATTCTCCGGCCCAGATGGGCCGAAGTCCCGCCCAGAAATTGCCTGTCCCGCTGGCGTAAATTAAACCTGGTATTTACCAGCGGGAGCAGGCGGCGTGGGCAGGCTCCAGGGTCCTGGGGGGGTGCGGGGCGATCTGACCCCGGGGAGTGCCCCCACGGTGGCCTGGCCAGCTGGCGGAAATGGCGTTTGGTTCCCCGCCAGCTGGCGCGGAAATGCGGCGCATGCGCGGGAGCGTCAGCGGCCGCCGACAGTTTCCCGCGCATGCGCAGTGGGGAGAGTCACTTCCTCCTCCGCCATGGTGGAGACCGTGGCGGAGGCGGAAGGGAAAGAGTGCCCCCACGGCACAGGCCCGCCGGCGGATTGGTGGGCCCCGATCGCGGGCCAGGCCACCGTGGGAGCACCCCCCGGGGTCAGATCGCCCCGCGCCCCCCCCAGGACCCCAGAGCCCGCCCACGCCGCCTGGTCCCGCCGGTAAATACCAGCTTTGATTTACGCCGGCGGGACAGGCAATTTCTGGGCGGGACTTCGGCCCATCCGGGCCGGAGAATTGAGCGGGGGGTCCCGCTAACCGGCGCGTCCCGATTCCCGCCCCCGCCCAATCTCCGGTACCGGAGACTTCGGCGGGGGCAGGGGTGGGATTCACGGCGGCCAACAGCTATTCTCCGACCCGGCGGGGGGTCGGAGAATGACGCCCCTTGTCTGTAAGATTTTGTTCAATGGGTCAAGTGCTTTAAGATGTTTTGACATGATAACATATATTTAATTGTAAGTGTTATGTTACCCTGGTGAATAAATAGGCATTTAGTTATTTATCCTTCCAAGAAAGAAATAGGCCAAACATGTTACTCTTGTGAAGAAACATCTTCTTAGATAATCAGCCTGATTTTGAAACCTACCATCAAGTGCATTGTCTTTCTCCACGATATCCTTCCAGAATGACCATAGGTCAAGAACCAAGGTCAAACCTGCTCTGTGCCTTTAAGGTCAGTCAATGTGCACTATTACCCGCCTTACAAATAACATAACAGGAAATTGCAATTAAAAATACATCTATGACAAACTGAGAAAATATTCAAAATATTATTATTCGGTGCATTATAAAGACAAACATTAGTATTATAATGAATGTGAATTTGTTTAATGGTGTCAAGTCGCATCTAAACACACCACAAATTGGAAATGAAAATGGCTGGTACTATAAATATTTTGACCATCTGTCATCTACTGTTTCTATTCGAGAATGATTTACTGTATTTAAATACAGATATCAACTTGTCCAGTGACTCCCTTCCATTAAAATGGTTTCCAGAAATCATTGTGATCATAACACATCCTGAAAAAATGTTCCTTTTTTGACTCACGTGCTTCAACACAAAATCTTTGAAATGAATGAAGAGTGAAAGGAAATAAAGGCACCCTGCTAAGATGAATCTGACATTGCAAAGTAAATAAATTCCAATCTGGGGATGGTTCCTTGAAATTTGATCAGGTGATCGGTCACAAATTCTGCTTTCCATACACCTGATATTCAAGCTGAAAACTTATAGGAATGTCTAACAACTGCCAACTTATGGGCATCCTCCCGCTGATGTTGCAATTTTATCGGTATCAGGACGAGGCCAACACCTAGTTGTGCAGCCTGCCAGAATTCCCTGCTTGGGCTGGTGGCTGGGGAAGTAGAGATACATGTTTTACATGACCCGAGTGCCCACTGAGGCACCCCACCCCTCCCCCTAGGTCTCCACATGCCCGCATTGCCCTCCCATTCTGCCCTGGCCCTCCCCATTCCCCTCACAGCACATGCCAGTCTGGCCCCAGTGATATCTCCTCCATCCCCACATCTTTGAATCCAGCTCCATCGGCAATTGCTATTGGGACTTGATGCCTGCAGCTCACGAGGCAGGACATCCTCACTTTTGGAGGTGAAAGTTCCGCCTCAAGCCAGATAATGGTCTGACAGCCAAGCTCCCCGCCAACGTTTACACCAGGGACAGGGAGTCCATCCGCAGCGTGGAATCCTGGCCTATATTTCTGATCTCTGTACCTTATTTAACTCTACTTAACCAATTGAAAGAAACATCCTTCTCAGTTGTTTTCTTGTCACCTTTTAAATCTCAACGGTGGAGCAGATAAATTGTCAGGGCAGGTCCCAGCTGACTCTTTGTCCTCGCCTTGCTATAACCTGCTTGTATTTTCAGCCAGTTGAACTGCAGGGTGCATGAAAAAATCTAATATACTAAATGTAGCTAACTAACTGCGAGCATATTGGGGTCCAGCAAGATTAGGCTTCTTGAGATCAGAATCTACTAGTCCCCTGATTTGCCTTATACAAGATACTCTGGAACAGTTTGTCTTTTGGTTCTTCATTTTTTTTTTTCCTTGGCTTACTCCTCGTTGCTGGCCTCGAACAGGTTTTGGAACAGGCCGACGAACTGTCCCCAGGTATCTGGGAAGCCTCCCTCTGACCCTCGGGTGGCGTACTGAATCTTCTCCAGGTGGAGAAATTCCGAGAGGTCAGCAAGCCAGTCTGCAGCTTTGGGTGGTGCTGCCGACCGCCAGCCGGGCAGGATTCTCCGGCATGCGATTAGGGAAGCGAAAGCAAGGGCGTTGGCCCCCTTCCCCAAGTGTAGCTTTGGCTGCTCCGATACCAGGAAAATTGCCACTATTGGGCATGGCTTCACCCTCACCCCCACAACCTTGGACATTGCCTCGGAAAAGGCGGTCCAGAACCCAGCAAGCTTGGGGCAAGCCCAAAACATGTGGGTGTGGCTGCCTGACCCCTCTGGCAAAGTTCACATTTGTCCTCCACCTCCGGGAAGAACCTGCTCATTCGGGTTCTGGTCAGTGTGGTAAACCACTGTGTTCTGATATTAGAGGTTGTGCGGTAGAACCTGCACTACAGGTTCACCTGTGGCCCCTGCATGCTAGCTCCGCCCAGGAGGCGGGGTATAAATATGCGTGGCCTCCAGCTCACAGCCATTTCGTCAGCTGCTGTGGGAGGCCACACATCTGATACTAATAAAGCCTCAGTTTGGATTCAACTTCGTCTCCAGTCAAATTGATCGTGCCTCAATTTATTAGTATCAGATTCAGAAGATGGACCTCCGTATTAAACCAGATCGACTGCAGCTGGATCCACACGCAAGCGATGCCAGAAAGGACTTTCAGCACTGGCTAGCTTGTTTTGAAGCGTATATCAACGCGGCGCCGACCCCTGTTCCAGAGGTTCAGGAGATTCAAATCTTGTACTCCAGACTCAACTCTAAAATCTTCCCGCTGATCCAGGATGTGCCCAATTACGCTGACGCTATGACTCGACTCAAAGAAAATTATGAACAGAAGACGAAGACGCTCTTCGCCAGACACGCGCTCGCAACGCGTACTCAACTACCTGGTGAGTCAATCGAGGACTTCTGGAGGGCCCTGATCCCACTAGTTCGGGACTGTGACTGCCAGGACGTTACAGCTAAGGAGCACTCAGATCTCCTTATGCGGGATGCTTTTGTGACTGGGATTGGGTCTGATGTTATCAGGCAGCGGCTCATAGAAGGGGCCATGCGCGACCTCGCAGAGACTAAAATGCTAGTGCTGTCTATGACGGTCCCCCTGCGCAATGTCCAGTCCTACGCCCCCAACCGCGCGGCCCACTCCTCCTACGCTTCATGGGCCCCACACGCAGCCGCCCCAGCGGGGGCGCTACCCACCCAATACGCCTGCGCTACGCGCCAGCCAGCGATTCCCAGGGGGCCCCGATGCTACTTTTGCGGCCAGCAAAAACACCCCCGCCAATGCTGCCCGGCCCGCGCTGCCCTTTGTAAGGCCTGCGGGAAGAAGGGCCACTTCGCTGCGGTGTGCCGGGCCCGCTCAGCGGCAGTGGTCGCCCCCCCCCCCGATCACGGACAATGGGGGGCGCCACCCTCCTCTCCTCCCCAGGCCATGTGCGACCAATGAGCGCCGCCATCTTCGCCTCCGCGCAACACGTGCGTTTCATGGGCACCGTCATCTTGCTCCACCCCCGCAACGTGCGTTCCATGGGCGCTGCCATATTGTAACCCCCAGGATCTCCGAGCGCCGCCATCTTGTCCACCCCGCAGCACATGGACACCAACAGCATTTCAGGACCTCAACTCAACGGCCGCCTCATCACCTGATGATCAACCACGGCTCGCCTCTATGGCAATCGACCAGTCTCGACCACATAACCTGACCAACGCATCCACCAGCGTGAAAGTCAACGGCCCTGTGACCTCCTGCCTACTGAACTCTGGAGCACCGAGAGCTTCGTATACCCAAATACGGTAAGGCGCTGCTCCCTCACGATACACCCTGCCAATCAAAAAATCTCCCTGGCCTCCGGATCCCATCGCATAGCGATCCGGGAGTACTGCACGGTCACGCTCACAGTCCAAGGCGTAGAGTTCCACGGCTTTCGCCTCTACGTGCTCCCTAGCCTCTGCACTGCACTTATCCTTGGCCTGGACGTCCAGTGCAACCTCCAGAGCCTGACCCTTAAATTCGGCGGACCCTTACCACCCCTCACTGTGTGCAGCCTCGCCCTAAAGGTCAATCCTCCTTTCCTCTTTGCCAATCTAACTCCAGATTGCAAACCCGTCGCCACCAGGAGCAGGCGGTACAGCACCCAGGATAAGGCCTTCATCAGGTCCGAGGTCCAGCATTGCTTCGGGAAGGCAGTATGGATTTCAGTAAAGCGTTTGATAAGGTTCCCCACGGTAGACTACTGCAGAAAATACGGAAGCATGGGATTCAGGGTGATTTAGCAGTTTGGATCAGAAATTGGCTAGCTGGAAGAAGACAAAGGGTGGTGGTTGATGGGAAATGTTCAGACTGGAGTCCAGTTACTAGTGGTGTTCCACAAGGATCTATTTTGGGGCCACTGCTGTTTGTCATTTTTATAAATGACCTGGAGGAGGGCTTAGAAGGATGGGTGAGTAAATTTGCAGATGACACTAAAGTCGGCGGAGTTGTGGACAGTGCGGAAGGATGTTACAAGTTACAGAGGGACATAGATAAGCTGCAGCGCTGGGCTGAGAGGTGGCAAATGGAGTTTAATGCAGAAAAGTGTGAGGTGATTCATTTTGGAAGGAATAACAGGAAGACTGAGTACTGGGCTAATGGTAAGATTCTTGGCAGTGTGGATGAGCAGAGAGATCTCGGTGTCCATGTACATAGAACCCTGAAAGTTGCCACCCAGGTTGAGAGGGTTGTTAAGAAGGTGTACGGTGTGTTAGCTTTTATTAGTAGAGGGATTGAGTTTCGGAGCCATGAGGTCTTGTTGCAGCTGTACAAAACTCTGGTGCGGCCGCATTTGGAGTATTGCGTGCAATTCTGGTCACCGCATTATAGGAAGGATGTGGAAGCATTGGAAAGGGTGCAGAGGAGATTTACCAGAATGTTGCCTGGTATGGAGGGAAGATCTTATGAGGAAAGGCTGAGGGACTTGAGGCTGTTTTTGTTCGAGAGAAGAAGGTTAAGAGGTGACTTAATTGAGGCATACAAGATGATCAGAGGATTGGATAGGGTGGAGCCTTTTTCCTCGGATGGTGATGTCTAGCACAAGGGGACATAGCTTTAAATTGAGGGGAGATAGATATAGGACAGATGTCAGAGGTAGGTTCTTTACTCAGAGAGTAGTAAGGGTGTGGAATGCCCTGCCTGCAACAGTAGTGGACTCGCCAACACTAAGGGCATTCAAATGGTCATTGGATAGACATATGGACGATAAGGGAATAGTGTAGATGGGCTTTAGAGTGGTTTCACAGGTCGGCGCAACATCGAGGGCCGAAGGGCCTCTACTGCGCTGTAATGATTTATGTTCTATGTTCTATAGCCCCTGGAGAGCTCAAGTGGTAGTGGTTAAATCTGAGGAGAAAAATATCTGACATGGTTAACCAGATTGCACAGTACCAGGTCTTCTCAACGGTGGATCTGAAATCCGCTTACCACCAGCTCCCCATCCGTAAATCGGACCGTCCATACACAGCCTTCGAGGCGGCCGGCCGGCTATATCACTTCCTTAGGGTCCCCTTCGGCATCACCAATGGGGTTTCAGTCTTCCAAAGGGAGATGGACCGAATGGTCGACCGGTACGGTTTGCGGGCCACGTTTCTGTACCTAGACAATGTGACCATCTGCGGCCGTTACCAGCAGACCACGACGCTAACCTTGCTAAATTTCTCCACACCGCCACTCTCCTCAACCTCACGTATAACAAGTGTGTATTCCGCACAAACCGCTTAGTCATCCTCAGCTACGTGGTCCAGAACGGAGTTCTGGGGCCCGATCCCGACCCCATGCGCCCCCTCATGGAGCTCCCCCTCCCCCACTGCCCCAAGGCCCTCAAACGTTGCCTGGGATTCTTCTCATATTATGTGCAGTGGGTCCCAAACTATGCGGACAAGGCCCGCCCACTCATACAGTCCACCCACTTCCCCCTGACGGCCGAGGCCCAACAGGCCTTTGCCCGGATCAGAGATGATATTGCCAAAGCTGGAATGCATGCTGTAGACGAAACACTTCTATTCCAAGTCGAGATCGATGCATCAGACGTCGCCCTTGCCGCCCCCCTCAATCAGGCAGGCAGGCCCATGGCATTCTTTTCCCGCACCCTCCATGCCTCTGAAAATCGGCACTCGACCATCGAAAAAGAGGCCCAGGCTATCGTTGTGGCTGTGCGACATTGGAGGCACTACCTGGCCGGCAGGAGATTTACTCTCCTCACTGACCAACGGTCGGTAGCCTTCATGTTCAACAACACACAGTGGGGCAAGATCAAAAATGATAAAATCTTGCGGTGGAGGATTGAGCTCTCCACCTATAATTACGAGATTAAGTATCGCCCTGGCAAACTCAACGAGCCCCCAGACGCCCAATCCCGAGGCACATGTGCCAGCGCACAGGTAGATCGACTCCGGACCCTGCACGACAGCCTTTGTCACCCAGGGGTCACTCGGTTGTACCATTTAATTAAGGCACAAAATTTGCCCTACTCCGTCGAGGAAGTAAGGACAATCACCAGGGACTGCCAGGTCTTTGCGGAGTGCAAGCCGCACTTCTACCGGCCGGACCGCGCGTGCCTGGTGAAGGCCTCCCGCCCCTTTGAATGCCTCAGCGTGGATTTCAAAGGCCCCCTCCCCTCCTCCGATCGACACACATATTTCCTCAGTGTGATCGATGAATACTTCCGGTTTCCCTTCGCCATCCCATGCCCCGACATGACGCCTGCCACCGTCATTAAAGCCCTTAATTCTATCTTCACTCTGTTCGGCTTCCCCGCCTGAGATACCCTCAATTACGACTCAGGAGAGAAGATTGATAATTCAAAGGCTTTATTTACCAGAGAACCAGACAGCTGCCGAGAAGTGTGCTCACTGCACGCTGCCCACTGAATGTAACCTTATATACAGTTCCCTGGGGGCGGAGTCCCCCAGGGTTCCAAACCTGGTCTTAAAGGGGCCTACGCATTAAAGGTACATGTGTATACAGATATCATTCATCACACTTCCTACATCCACAGTGACAGGGGATCCTCATTCATGAGTGATGAGCTACATCAGTTCCTGCTCAGCAGGGGTATCGCCTCCAGCAGAACGATGAGCTACAACCCCCAGGGAAACGGACAGGTAGAAAGGGAGAATGGGACAGTATGGAGGGCCGTCCAGCTGGCCCTGCGGTCCAGGAATCTCCCGGCCTCCCGGTGGCAAGAGGTCGTCCCTGATGCACTACATTCCATTCGCTCATTACTCTGCACTGCCACTAACAATACACCGCATGAACGTCTTTTTGCCTTCCCCAGGAAGTTCACATCCGGGGTATCGCTCCCAACTTGGCTTACAGCTTCGGGAACCGTGCTTCTCCGTAAACATGTGCGGCTCCACAAGGCGGATCCGTTGGTGGAGCGGGTGCACCTACTCCACGCAAACCCACAGTGCGCCTACGTGGCGTTCCCCGACTGCCGCCAGGATACCGTCTCCCTCAGGGACCTGGCACCAGCAGGTTCCACGCCCACACCACCCCCGTTGCCCCCGGCGCCACCCTCCCGTCCCCCGTCGCTCCGATCACCACCCCCCCCAGGACCGTCCGTCCTCCCCTGCCCACGCCCGTCGATGAAGAGGATTTCGGCATGTTCCCGGAGTCAACTTCGACCACGACAGCGCCCACATCGCTGTCACCACTTCGCCGATCTCAAAGGACCATCAAGGCACCGGACCGGCTGAACCTCTGACCGGCCCACCGGATGCCAAGAGACATTTTTTTTGCTGCTCTGTAAATATTAAAATTTCTAATTGTATATAGTTATCCACCACATCCGCCGGACTCAATTTTAACAGGGGGTGAATGTGGTAAACCACTGTGTTCTGATATTAGAGGTTGTACGGTAGAACCTGTACTACAGGTTCACCTGTGGCCCCTGCATGCTAGCTGCCCTCAGGAGACGGGGTATAAATATGCGTGGCCTCCAGCTCGCAGCCATTTCGCCAGCTGCTGTGGGAGGCCACACATCTGGGGCGAAATTCTCCCCCAACGGCGCGATGTCCGCCGACTGGCGCCAAAAACGGCGCCAATCAGACGGGCATCGCGCCGGCCCAAAGGTGCAGAATGCTACGCATCTTTGGGGGCCGAGCCCCAACATTGAGGGGCTAGGCCGACGCCGGAGGGATTTCCGCCCCGCCAGCTGGCGGAAATGGCGTTTGTTGCCCCGCCAGCTGGCGCGGAAATGCGGCGCATGCGCGGGAGCGTCAGCGGTCGCCGACAGTTTCCCGCGCATGCGCAGTGGGGAGAGTCTCTTCCGCCTCCGCCATGGTGGAGGCCGTGGCGGAGGTGGAAGGGAAAGAGTGCCCCCACGGCACAGGCCCGCCCGCGGATCGGTGGGCCCCGATCGCGGGCCAGGCCACCGTGGGGGCATCCCCCGGGGTCAGATCACCCCGCGCCCCCCCCAGGACCCCGGAGCCCACCCACGCCGCCTGGTCCCGCCGGTAAATACCAGCTTTGATTTACGCCGGCGGGACAGGCAATTTCTGGGCGGGACTTCGGCCCATCCGGGTCGGAGAATTGAACGGGGGGTCCCGCCAACCGGCGCGGCCCGATTTCCGCCCCCGCCCAATCTCTGGTACCGGAGACTTCGGCGGGGGCGGGATTCACGGCGGCCAACGGCCATTCTCCGACCCGGCGGGGGGTCGGGGAATGACGCCCCTGATTCTAATAAAGCCTCAGTTTGGATTCAACTTCGTCTCCAGTCAAATTGATCGTGCCTCAGTCAGGAGGCGGTGGAGCTCATCCTGCTCAGTGCTTCACTCCAGAGTCCCCATCCTACCTCTGTCCCCAGTTCGTCCTCCCATTTTTGTCGGTCCCGTCCAGTGGTGTTCGGGCTCTGTCCAATAGCTGTCCGTATATTTTCCCACAAAGCCCCCCCGTCTTGCTGCTTTGCTATCAGGTCCTCTAGCAGTATGCTTTCTGGGGCCCCAGGGTACCCTACTGTCTCTTTGCGGAGGAAGTGCTTTATTTGGAGGTGCCTCAATTCCTGTCCTTCTGCTAGTTTCCACTTCCTCGTCATTTCGGCAGTGTCGCCAGTCTGCGCCCTACGTATAAGTCCCCGACCGTCAGTGTGCCTCCATCCCACCACCATCTTTTGAAGGTGGTACCTAGCATGGCTGGGGGGAATCTGTGATTGCCGCAGATAGGGGCCATAAGGGACATTTTGGTTATCCCGAAGTGCTGTCTCAACTGGGTCCACGTTCTCAGCGTGGCCGCTACCACTGGGCTCATTGTGTACCTTGTTGAGGAGGATGGGTGCTGCTGTGGCCAGGGCCCGGAGGGTTGTTCCTTTACAGGATGCCTCCTCCATTTGTACCCAATCTGTGTCGGGTTCTTGTACCCATCCCCTCACTCTTTCTGCCGTTGCTGCCCAGTGGTAGTGTTGTAGGTTCGGTAGAGCCAGGCCCCCTCTGACTTTCCCTCTTGCAGTGTCGGTTTGGGAATTCTCAGGTTTTTGCCCTCCCACACAAACGCCATGATTAACCTGTCTATGTTTTGGAAAAGGGCCTTGGGGATGAAGATTGGGATGGATCCAAACAGGAAGAGGAACCTTGGCAGTACGTTCATCTTGATCGTCTGCACTCTTCCCGCCAGGGAAAGTGAGAGAGAGCCTCACCGTTGAAGGTCTTTTCTTACTTCCCCCACCAGGCTGGTCAGGTTCCACTTGTGGATCTGTGTCCAGTCTCTGGCTATTTGGATACCCAGGTACGGAATCTGTTCTGGGCCATTTTGAACAGGAGCCCCTCCAGCTCTCTCCCTCCCCCTTTTGGGTTCACTGGGAATGCCTCTCTCTTGCCCAGGTTAAGTTCGTAGCCCGAGAAGGTTCCAAACTCTTTCAGCATTTGCAGTATTGCCTTCAGTCCCTCCTGTGGCTTCGAGACATAGGGGAGCAGGTCATCTGCATAGAGCATAGAGTGAGACTGTGCTCTCTGTCTCCTCTCCAGATTCCCTTCCAGCTTTTTGCATCCCACAGGGCAATTGCCAGGGGTTTGATCACTAGCGCGAACAAGAGTGGGGACAGGGGGCAGCCCTGTCTTGTTCCTCTCTGTAGCTGGACGTATTCAGAGCTGGTGGTGTTAGTTCGGACACTCGCTCTGGGAGCGTTGTACAGGAGCCTCACCCAGGCGGTGAATCCCGCTCCTAACCCAAACCGTTCCAGTACCTTGAGGAGGTAGCTCCATTCGACTCTGTCAAAAGCCTTTTCTGCGTCCAGGGAGACGATCACCTCTGGTGTTCTCTCCCTGGGGAGGGGGGGGGGGGGGGGGGGGGGGGGGGTAATTATCACATTCAGCAGCCGCCTGATGTTCGCTGTGAGAACAGCCATTGACAAAGCCCATTTGGTCCTCTGCGACCACCTCTGGTACGCAGCCCTCCAGCCTTTTGGCCAGGGCCTTTGCGAGTATTTTCGCATCCACGTTCAGCAGTGAAATGGGTGCTAATTACTTTAAATCGGTGCCTCGTGTTCGCGATCCTTTCACAATGAATAATAATAATCTTTATTGTCACAAGTAGGCTTACATTAACACCGCAATGAAGTTACTGTGAAAAGACCTAGGCGCCACATTCCAGCGCCTGTTCGGGCACACAGAGGGAGAATTCAGAATGTCCAAATTACTTTACGGGTCTTTCGGGACCTGTGGGAGGAAACCAGAGCACCGGAGGAAACCCACGCAGACACGGGGAGAACATGCGGACTCGCACAGACAGTGACCCAAGCGGGAATCGAACCTGGACCCTGGCGCAGTGAAGCAACAGTGCTAACCAACGTGCTATTGTGCTGCCCATGGTATCTCCCTATCTACTCTGTCTAGTCCCTTCATGATTTTGAATACCTCTATTAAATCCCCTCTTAACCTTCTTTTCTCTAATGCGAGGATGGATTTTTAAAAACTCTTGGGGAATATTGTGTTATTCTGTAAAGAAGTGTGTGTGTGTGTGTGTGTGTTAATTTAGCTGAAGAAAGGTTAATGAAGACAGCTTCTCTTGAAGAATTGAGGAATGAAAGGAGTAGATGTGCCAACTGCATGCATTTGTAATGAAGCTATGGTCAAAGAAATTTATAAGTAAATTAGTAGAGTTTAGAAATTTTCATTAGGAAACAAGAGGAACTTGTTTTATTTTCAGCTGTTAAATTTTAACAGAGAGTAATACTTTTACAGTTTGGAATCGTTCTTACAAACCCCTTCTGCACCCTCTCTAATGCTTCACTTCCTTCCTAAAGTGCGGCACTAGAACCAGACACAATACCCCAGCTGAGGCTGAACTAGTGATTTATACAAACTCAACATAACTTACTTGCTCTTGTACTCAATGCCACTAATAATAAAGCCTGTATGCTTTATTAACTGCTCACTCAACCTACCCTACCACGTTCAATGATTTATATATATATACACCCAGGTCTCCCTGCTCCTCCACCCTTTTTAGAGTTGTACCTTTTATTTTATATTGTCTCTCCATTTTCTTCCTCGCAAAATGAATCACCTCACACTTCTCTACATTGAACTTCATCTGTCACTTGTCTGTCCATTCTCCAATTTGTCTATATCCCTTTGAAGTTCCACACTATCCTCTTCACAATTATTACAAGTTTTGTATCTACTGGAAACTTTGAAATTGTGCCTCGTACACCAAGGTGTAGGACATTAATATATATGATGTGGAGATGCCGGCATTGGACTGGGGTGGGCACAGTAAGAAGTCTTACAACAGCAGGTTAAAGTCCAACCGGTTTGTTTCAAATCACTAGCTTTTGGAGCACAGCTCCTTCCTCAGGTGAATGGTGAAGGAGCTGTGCTCCAAAAGCTAGTGATTCGAAATAAACCTGTTGGACTTTAACCTGGTGTTGTAAGATTAATGTATATATCAGGAAAAACAAGGATCCCAACACTGACTCCTGAGGAACTCCATTACAAACTTTCCTCCAGCCCAAAAAATATCCATTTAAATTACCCACTGTCTCTTGTTGTTGAGCCAATCTCATATCCACGTTGCCACTGTCTAACCTAACCTTGAACATTGGTAGTTTTTTTTTAATAAAGTGAAATTTGCCGGAGGACTTTGGCATACCATTGGTTAGTCTCTAGAGAAGTGAATGCACTTCAAGATTGTTGTAACATATAAGGAAATTCTTGGGGGATGAGAAGTATGTAGAACTGGGTTCGTAGCATAAGGAAATATAAACCATAGTCTTAAGTTAATAGTGCTTGTTTTGTTTTAATTCTTATATAAAATAAAACTTGTTTTTTGTTTCAAAATGTGGAATCTTGTGGGATAGTTCTCTCAGTTGATTCCTGGGTGTTCAGATTCCTCTTTAAACAGTAACGGTGCCTAACAGGCTGGTAACAATGGACAGCATTTACCAACCAACCCGTCGCATGTTATTTGGTGCTGGGGGCGGCCCGCCAGCGGGATTTACCGACCCCGCCGTTGTCAACGGGGTTTTCTGGTGACTGCACCCCTCGTCGCTAGGAAACCCGTGTGCTAGCGTGAGACCGGAATATCCTGCCGGTATGAACAGCCAGTAAATCCCAGTCAAAATGTCTTGTAATTTCTCTGCTATTGCTAGAAAAATACTGTGAAAGCTGTCAAGTGTTCGCTAGTAGAGGGGCAGGTAGTATTGAGGAAGCAGGCGGGCTGCAGAAGGACGTGGACAGGCTAGGAGAGTGGGCAAAGAAGTGGAAGATGGAATACAATGTGGAAAAGTGTGAGGTAATACACTTTGGAAGGAGAAATGGAGGCATAGACTATTTTCTAAATGGGAAGATGCACAAAGGGACTTGGGAGTCCTTGTTCACGATTCTATTAAGGTTAATGTGCAGGTTCGGTCAGCAGTTAGAAAGGCAAATGCAAATGCAATGTTCGCATTCATGTCGAGAGGGCTAGAATACAAGACCAGGAATGTAATTCTGAGGCTATATGAGGCTATATAAGGCTTTGGTCAGACCCCATTTGGAGTATTGTGAGTAGTTTTGGGCACCGTATCTAAGGAAGGATGTGCTGGCCTTGGAAAGGATACAGAGGAGGTTCACAAGAATGATCTCTGGAATGAAAAGCTTGTCGTATGAGGAACGGTTGAGGACTCTGGGTCTGTGCTCGTTGGAGTTTAGAAAGATGAGGGGGGGATCTTATTGAAACTTACAGGATACTGTGTGGCCTGGATAGAGTGGACGTGGAGCGAATGTTTCCACTTTTGTAGGAAAAACTAGAACCAGAGGACCCAATCTCAGACTAAAGGGACGATCCTTTAAAACAGAGATGAGGAGAAATGTATTCAGCCAGATGGTGGTGAATCTGTGGAACTCTTTGCCGCAGAAAGCTGTGGAGGCCAAATCACTGAGTGTCTTTAAAACAGAGATAGATAGGTTCTTGATCAATAAGGGATCAGGGGTTATGGGGAGAAGGCAGGAGAATGGGGATGAGAAAAATATCAGCCATGATTGAATGGTGGAGCAGACTTGATGGGCCGAGTGGCCTAATTCTGCTCCTATGTCTTATTGTCTTATGACACCAGGTTAAAGTCCAACAGGTTTGTTTCGATGTCACTAGCTTTCGGAGCGCTGCTCCTTCTTCAGGTGAATGAAGAAGTCTGATCCAGAAACACATATATAGACAAATTCAAAGATGCCAAACAATGCTAGGAATGCGAGCATTAGCAGGTGATTAAATCTTTACAGATCCAGAGATGGGGTAACCCCAGGTTAAAGAGGTGTGAATTATATCAAGCCAGGACAGTTGGTAGGATTTCGCAGGCCAGATGGTGGGGGATGAATGTAATGTGACATGAATCCCAGGTCCCGGTTGAGGCCGCACTCATGTGTGCGGAACTTGGCTATAAGTTTCTGCTCGGCGATTCTGCGTTGTCGCGGGTCCTGAAGGCCGCCTTGGAGAACGCTTACCCGGAGATCAGAGGCTGAATGCCCTTGACTGCTGAAGTGTTCCCCGACTGGAAGGGAACATTCCTGCCTGGTGATTGTTGCGCGATGTCCGTTCATTCGTTGTCGCAGCGTCTGCATGGTCTCGCCAATGTACCACGCTTCGGGACATCCTTTCCTGCAGCGTATGAGGTAGACAACGTTGGCCGAGTCGCACGAGTATGTACCGCGTACCTGGTGGGTGGTGTTCTCACGTGTAATAGTGGTATCCATGTCGATGATCTGGCACGTCTTGCAGAGATTGCCATGACAGGGTTGTGTGGTGTCGTGGTCACTGTTCTGAAGACTGGGTAGTTTGCTGCAAACAATAGTTCGTTTGAGGTTGCGCGGTTGTTTGAAGGCAAGTAGTGGGGGTGTGGGGATGACCTTGGCAAGATGTTCATCGTCATCAATGACGTGTTGAAGGCTGTGAAGAAGATGACGTAGTTTCTCCGCTCCGGGGAAATACTGGACGACGAAGGGTGTTCTGTCGGTTGTGTCCCATGTTTGTCTTCTGAGGAGGTCGGTCCGGTTTTTCGCTGTGGCGCGTTGGAACTGTCGATCGATGAGTCGAGTGCCATATCCTGTTCGTACGAGGGCATCTTTCAACGTCTGTAGATGTCTGTTACGCTCCTCCTCGTCTGACGAGATCCTGTGTATACGGAGCGCTTGTCCATAGGGGATGGCTTCTTTAATGTGTTTAGGGTGGAAGCTGGTGAAGTGGAGCATCATGAGGTTATCTGTGGGTTTGCGGTAAAGCGAAGTGCTGAGGTGACCATCCTTGATGGAGACGAGTGTGTCCAAGAATGCAACTGATTTTGGAGAGTAGTCCATGGTGAGTCTGATGGTTGGATGGAACTTATTAATGTCATCGTGTAGTCGTTTCAGTGATTCTTCGCCGTGGGTCCAAAGGAAAAAAATGTCATCGATGTATCTGGTGTATAACGTCGGTTGAAGGTCCTGTGCGGTGAGTAGGTCCTGTTCAAACTTGTGCATGAAGATGTTGGCGTATTGGGGTGCGAATTTGGTCCCCATGGCTGTTCCGTGCGTCTGGATGAAGAACTTGTTGTCGAAGGTGAAGACGTTGTGATCCAGAATGAAGCGGATGAGTTGCAGAATTGCGTCTGGAGATTGGCAGTTGTCGGTGTTGAGTACTGAGGCTGTTGCAGCAATGCCGTCGTCATGGGGGATGCTGGTGTAGAGTGCCGAGACGTCCATTGTGACGAGGAATGTTCCTGGTTCAACTGGTCCATGGGTGCTGAGTTTCTGTAGGAAGTCCGTCGTGTCGCGACAGAAGCTGGGTGTACCTTGTACGATGGGTTTCAAGATGCCCTCGATGTAGCCAGAGAGGTTCTCACACAGGGTCCCATTGCCTGAAACGATAGGGCGGCCTGGTGTGTTGGCCTTATGTATTTTCGGGAGGCAGTAGAGATCTCCAATGCGGGGAGTACGTGGGATGAGAGCACGTAGGGTGCTCTGAAGATCTAGGTCCAAGGTCTTGATCAGTCTGTTAAGTTGGCGGATGTGTTCCTTGGTCGGATCTGCGGGTAACTGTCTGTAGTGTTCTTGGTTGTTCAGTTGTCGGTATACTTCTTTGCAGTAGTCCATTCTGTTCAGTACGACAGTGGCCTAGTAATGGCCTAGTAATAAGCTTAGCAGGCCTGGCAGCATTTGTGGACAGAAAAACAGAGTTAATGTTTTGAGTACAGATGACCTGTCTACAGAATTGAAGAGGGATAGAAATGTAATGAATTATATAGTTGGAAAGGGGGTTGGGCAGAATGGAAGGTCAGGGATAGGTCGGAGCTAAAGAGAGATTGACAAATATGTCACAGGCATAAGACAAAAGGGGGTGTGAATGGTGCCATCAAAGAGTGAAGAAGTGCCAATAGCGTAAAGATAAAATAGCAGAATATATTAATCGGAGTACAAAGGTCAATGCTCAGTGGGAGCAAAACAGAAAAACAAGGGTCAGATGGGCCTGTGGAGGAGGGATGCGGTTGTATTGTGGCAATCCAGGGGAACTAAAAAATGAAAGGGAGGGGAACGTTCACAGTCTAATGTTGTTGAACTCAATGTTGAATCCTGAGGGCTGTAACATGCCTAATTGCAAGAAGAAACAGGAGAAATCCAACTCAGACAATTACCGCCCTATCAGTCTACTCTCCATCATCAGCAAAGTGATGGAAGGAGTCATCATCAGGGCACTTACTCGTCAATAACCTGCTCATGTATGCTCAGTTTGGGTTCCGCCAGGGTCACTCAGCTCCTGACTTCATTACAGCCTTGGCTCAAACATGGACAAAAGTGCTGACTGCCAGAGGTGAGGTGAGAGTGACTGCCCTTGATATCAAGGCAGCATTTGACCGAGTACGGCATCAAGGAGCTCTCGCAAAACTGGAGTCAATGGGAAACAGGGGGGAATTCTCCACTTGTTGGAGTCATACCTGGCACAAAAGAAGTTGGTGTGGTGGTTGGAGGTCTATCATCTCAGCTCAAGTCCATCACTGCAAGAGTTCCTCAGGGTAGTATTTTAGGCCAAACCATCTTCAGCTGCTTCATCAATGACCTGCCTTCCATCATAAGGTCAGAAGTGGGAATGTTTGGGCAGTATGGTGGAGCAGTCGCTAGCACTGCTGCCTCACAGCGCCGAGGTCCCAGGTTCGATCCCGGCCCTGGGTCACTGTCCACGCGGAGTTTGCACATTCTCCCCGTGTTTGCGTGGGTTTCGCCCCCACAACACAAAGATGTGCAGGGTAGGTGGATTGGCCACGCTAAATTCCCCCTTAATTGGAAGAAAATGAATTGGGCACTCTAAATTTATTTTAAAAAAAGAAGTGGAGATGTGTGCGCATGGCTGCACAATGTTCAGCACCATTCGCGACTCCTCAGATAATGAAACAGTCCATGTCCAAATGCAGCAAGACCTGGACAATATCCAGGCTTGGGCTGACACGTGGCAAGTTACATTCATGCCACATAAGTGTCAGGCAATGACCATCTCCTTCAAAAGAGGATCTAACCATCGCCCCTTGACATTCAATGGCATTACCATCGCTGAATCCCCCACAATTAACATCCTGGGGGTGAATATTGATCAGAAACTGAACTGGACTAGCCATATTAATACTGTGGCTATCAGGACAGGTCAAAAGCTAAGAATCCTGCGGCGAGTAACTCACGTCCTCATCCCCCCAAAGCCTGTCCTTTGTCTACAAGGCACAAGTCAGGAGTGTACTGGAATACTCTCCATTTGCCTGGATGAGTGCAGCTCCAACAACACTCAAGAGCTCGACATCATCCAGGACAAAGCAGCCCGCTTGATTGCTCCTCCTTCCACAAACATTCAAACCCTCCACCACCGACGAACAGTGGCAGCCATGTGCACCAGCTGCAAGATGCACTGCAGTAACTCACCAAGGTTCCTCAGACAGCACCTTCCAAACCCACGACCATTATCATCAAGAAGGACAAGAGCAGCAGATACCTGGGAACCCCAGCACCTAGAGGTTCCCCTCCAAGTCACTCACCATCCTGACTTGGAAATATATCGCCATTCCTTCACTGTCACAGGGACAGAATCCTGGAACTCCCTCCCTAACAGCACAGTGGGTGTACCTACACTTGATGGACTGCAGCAGTTCAAGAAGGCAACTCACCACCACCTTCTGAAGGGCAACTAGGGATGGGCAATAAACGCTGGCCTAACCGCGACGCCCACATCCCGTAAATGAATAAAGAGAAAGGGCAAGGTGCTGAGTTGAAATGGCAGGTGACCAGAAGTTTGGGGGTCATGTTTATGGATGGAACGTAGGTGTTCCTACGTAGGGGAGACCAAACTGGGAGCAATGAATACAGTAGACTAGAAGGATGTAGAAGCAAAATGCTACTTCACCTGAAAGGAGTGTTTGGGCCCTGGACAGTTAGGAGGGAGAAGGTAAAGGGGTAGGTGTAGCACCTTCTGCGATTGCATGGGAAGATGCCATGGGAAGGGGATGAAAAGTTGGAGGGGATGTCACAGAGACAGTGGTCCATGTAGAATGCTGATGGGGGGGGGGGGGGGGGTGGGCGGGGTGAGGGGAAGATGTCTTTCGTGGTGGCATCATGCTGGAATTGGCAGAAATGGTGGAGGATGATCCTTTGAATGTGGAGGCTGGGAGGGTGAAAGGTGAGGACAAGAGGGACCCTGTCATGGTTCTGGGAAGGAGGGGAATGGATGAGGGCGGGAGATGGGTCGGATACGGTTGAGTGCCCTGTCAACCCCAGTGGAGGGGGGGGGGGAACGTTGGTGGAGGGCAAAAACAGACATATCTGAAGCACTGATTTTGAAGGTGGCATCATTGGAACAGATGCTGCAGAGGCAGAGAAACTGAAAGAATGGGATGGAGCCCTTACAGGGAATGAAGTGTGTGGAGCTGTGGTCGAGGTCGCCGTGGGAGTCAGTGGATTTGTAATGAAAGTGTTTGTCAGGGAGGAAAATTACAACCATAATGGCGTCTGGCCCGGATGTAACTCCAGCTCACACTAAATGATTGTCTTTTGATGCCATCTGAAGTGGTCACACAGTTGTATAAAATAATTACTATGAAGTGGAAGGTCCATCATAGTAGGAAACTGGTTGAAGGCAATAATGATGGAATGAGGTGCGGTTAACTTGGTCAATGCCAATCATGTCTCACTGGGAGCCTTCCAAGTCAAATAGGTCTCAGCAATAAATGGTCTGGTTTGACTGAATGGTTTGTTTCTGTGCTGTATATTCATATGGTTTTATGTATAAAGTCGCCTGGAGGTCCAATGTTTTTCTGACATATTTCTAAACCCAGTTCTGCACCTGGAGGGATTGCCCTTGGTGCAAAGTTAAATCAGTATATGATTGTCCCATTGAGATGGTCTCCCACTTATCACACTCAATCACTGACCTCACCCCTCCCAAACCACACCTCCACCTGCCCATTGGTGCACGTCTGAAAGCATTACCACAATGCATAGTGGTAACTGAACATACCTATTTTTAGCTTTAAAATTGCATCTTTATTTGCCAAGATTTTTAAATAAATATTTTTATTTGTGTACTATACAGGAGATGATTAAAATGGTTATTATTTAGAATTTACCTGCTTTTCCTTATTTGGCCCCCCCCATAAATGTTATTATCTATCGTTCATGTTGTTTTTGTTCTTATGGCTTTGTAGGGGGCCCGCTGGCCCCCTCTTCGATCTTTTCCTGGGAACCCACCTGGTGTTTCTTTGGGTTCCTCCCTTGCTGCCCCCTTCCTGTTCCTGTCTGTTTTGTGTGGCCCTGGTGGTTCCCATTGGTCCCCCCACCACCCCCCACCCTTCCTATCTGTTATTGGCTTCAAACAGGTTTTGAATATTTGGAATAGGCTGATGAATTGCTAGCATACTTTGTGAAAGCCATCATCCGACCCTCGGATGGTGTACTTGATCTTCTCCAGATCAGAAATTCCGACAGGTCTGCCAGCTAGTCTATAGCTGTAGGTGGCGCTGCTGATCACCAGGTAGCAGGATTCTCGGTGGGCAATTAAGGAAGCAAAAGCAAGGGCGCCCGCCATCTTCCCCATTTAAGTTCTGGCTGGTCAGATATCCAGAAGATTGCCACTTTTGGGCACGGCTCCATCCTCACCTCCACAAACTTGGACATTGCCTCGAAGAAGCTGTCCAGAACCTGACAAGCCTGGGGCATGCCCAGAACATGTTGGCATGGTTGGCCGGGCCTCCCTGGCACCATTTACACTTATCCCCCACCTCCAGGAAGAACCTGTTCATTGGGATTCTGGTTAGGTGCGCTCTGTGCACCACTTTAAACTGCCTGAGGCTGAGCCTTACTGAGGAGGAGGTGGAGTTGACCCTGCTTATTGCTTCACTCCAGAGTCCTCACCCTACTTCTGTCCCTAGTTCATCTTCCCATTCCAGCTCTGTCCCTCCCCCTCTCGGGTTCCCCGAGAATACCTCAATTTTGCCCACGTTGAGTTTGTAGCCCGAGAAGGCCCCAAACACTTTAAGGAGCTTCATGATTTCCTTCAGCTGTTTTGCTGGTCCGAGATATAGAGGAGCAGATCATCCGCATAGAGTGAGAGTTTGTGCTCTCTGCCTCCTCTTCAGATACCCTTCCAACACTCGCGTTTTGCAGGGCGATCGCCAGGGATTCAATTGCCAGGGCGAACAGGAGCTGGGACAGCAGGCTTCCCTGCCTGGTGCTTCTGTGCCCAAACCGCTCCAGTACATCAATGAGGCACTTCCATTTGACTGTCAAATTAAACATACCTTTTAAACATAGCTAATGTGTTCTGAACTTGCTGAAATGAGGGCTTGAGAACTACAGAAAGGTATGAAAAGATTACAATTTTTCATAACTTAAAATTAAAAAACTTTTTTTTGTTAACTTGCACGTCCCTCAAATCCTTTCCATTGTTCCACAAGAAGAAGTTTACAGAAAACAGTTATTAAAGAAGGTTTAAAAAATTGTCTTTGTGCATTTTGAGTCGGCTTTCCCAGTGGTTGCTGAGAAAGACTCAATTTTTTATTTATTCAAGAGATGTTGGCTTCGCTGGTTAGGCCATCATTCATTACCCATCCCTAATTGTCCTTGAGAACGTGTTGATGAGCTGCCTTCTCGAACTGCAGCAGTCCATGTGGTGTCGGTATACCCACAGTGCTGTTAGGGGCTAAGTTCCAGGATTTTGACCAAGCGATAGTGAAGGAATGGAGATACATTTCCAAGTCAGGATGGTGAATGACTTGGAGGGAAATTTCCAGGTGTTGGTGTTCGGTGTCCCATGTATCTGCTGCGCTTGTCCTTCTAAATGGTAGTCATGGGTTTGAAAGGTGCTGTCTAAGGAGCCTTATTGTGTTTCCGCAGTGCATATTGTAGATGGTACACACTGCTACTATGTGTGTCAGTGGTGGAGGGTTTGAATGTTTGTGGAAGGGATGCCAATCAAGCGGGCTGCTTTGTCCTGGATGGTATCACGCTTGAGTATTGTTGGAGCCCAGGTGTCCTTCACTCATGTGAAAGACTATCATAATTCACTATTGCATTTGGTGCACATGAGCTTTATGTTTACTAATTCATAACACACATCAGTAACCCAATGTCACCAGTCAGATGTTATCTGCAGCTTGTTTAATGGCAACAAAATAATGTCAACAAGAGATCTCTGTGTAATTTTAAAGACTTTTTAGTTGAAACTGGATTCATTTTGATAAATTATAGCAACAATACTCAAACACTGATCTAAAGAGACGGCAAGTCAAAGACATATGTACAATATCTAAATTTGCAGATTGCATTAAATTGGGAGAGTGGTATAGCTAATACAAAAGCAGACATGGATAAGTATGAGATGATATATTTTGGTAGGAAGAGAAAGGAAGCCACACATTGCTTGGATAACAAGAATCTAAATGGGGTACGTGATCTAGGGGCCCAGTTACACAAATTATCTTGAATACCAATTTGGATGAATGGGTCCTGAAGAAAGTTTATTTCCAGAGATGGAATTGAAAAGTAGGGAGCTTGTTAAATTTATAAATTTGATTAGACCACACTTGGATTACTATGAACAACATCGTGAAGGTGCAAAAATATTTTTAAAGTGTGATACAGAACTGAAAGTTTATAACTATCTGGAAAGACTGAATAGGCTGGGGTTCTTATACCTAGAAAAGAAAAGACTGAGAGGTGAACTATCCTTAAAATAATGCAGTTCATTAGGGTGGACAAAGAGAAGACATTTCCACTTGTAGAGGATTCAAAAACTAGGCTCCTTAGTGACTGGGCTATGCTCTGAAATGCCTCAGCCATGCCCACCTGCGACTGGGACAAGCCACCCTTGCAGTGTTGGCTTTGGTGCCACGCATTGCTGGTGCAATCTCCTGCGCCCGTAGCCTCTTGGAACTCCTCCAAGCAGCTATGGATCTGCTGGAGTGACGCTGTCATTTGCCTCTGAACGTCCAGGTTGGCCCTTATCATCTCCAGGTAACTCTGTTCCACCAATCTGTTGCTCACCCGATTGTGCCCCAGAAGCCTGTCCACTAACATGTCCCACCTCTGCGGCGTCCGCCAGCCTCCGCGTAGCTGACGTGGCCTTCGACACCCCAGTCACCTCCAGGGCACGTACCTCGAAGGAGTCGAGGATTCTTGGGCGCCATTCTCCGACCCCCCAGCGGGTCGGAGAATGGCCGTTGGCCGCCGTGAATCCCGCCCCCGCCGGTTGCCGAAGTCTCCGAAGGGAGAAAAGTCGGCGGGGCGTTAATGGCGCCGCTGACTTCGGAGAATGGCACGGGTCTGCGCAAGGCAGCTGATTTTCGGCCTGCCGATATTCTCCCTTCCGGATGGGCCGAAGTCCCGTCGACGTCGACGTAAATCAAACCTCCTTTTCATCGGCGTGACCCTGTGCTCCAGGTTCACGCCGACCAGCGTGGAGGTGAGTGACGGCCTGGGGGGTTGGCCGCTGGGCAGGCGATGGCGTGGCCGCAGTCTGAATGTGTGGGGAAAGGTGTGTCTCAGGTTGTGTGTGTGAGTGTGCGGCGGGGGGGGGGGGGGGGGTGGGGGGGGGGGCGGGGGGGGGGGGGGTGGTTAGAGTGTGCTGGGCTCCGGGGGAGTGCCGGGAGGGGGGTCCGTGTCGGGGAGGAGGATGGGGGGGTCTGTGCCGGGGAGGAGGTTGGGGTCCGTGCCGGGGAGGAGGTTGTGGGAACCCATGCCGGGGAGGGGAATGGGGGGCCCGTGCCGGGGAGGAGGTTGGGGTCCGTGCCGGGGAGGAGGTTGGCGTCCGTGCCGGGGAGGAGGTTGGGGGGGTCCGTGCCAGGGAGGGGGATGGGAGGGGGGTCCGTGCCGGGGAGGGGGATGGGGGGTTCATGCCGGGAAGGAGGTTGGGGTCCGTGCCGGGGAGGAGGTTGGGGGGTCCGTGCCGGGGAGGGGGATGGGGGGTCCGTGCCGGGGAGGTGGATGGGGGGGGTCTGTGCCGGGGAGGGGGATGGGGGGTCCGTGCCGGGGAGGGGGATGGGGGGTCCGTGCTGGGGAGGGGGATGGGGGGTCCGTGCAGGGGAGGGGGATGGGGGGTCCGGGCCGGGGAGGGGGATGGGGGGTCCGTGCCGGGGAGGAGGTTGGGGTCCGTGCCGGGGAGGGGGATGGGGGGTCCGTGCCGGGGAGGAGGTTGGGGTCCGTGCCAGGGAGGAGGTTGGGAGGGTCCGTGCTGGGGAGGGGGTGGGGGGTCCGTGCCGGGGAGGGGGATGGGGGGAGGTCCGTGCCGGGGAGGGGGATGGGGGGTCCGTGCCGGGGAGGGGTATGGGGGGTCCGTGCCGGGGAGGAGGTTGGGGTCCGTGCCGGGGAGGAGGTTGGGGGGGTCCGTGCCGGGGAGGGGGGATGGGGGGTCCATGCTGGGGAGGGGGATGGGGGGTCCGTGCCGGGGAGGGGGATGGGGGGGTCCGTGCCGGGGAGGAGGTTGAGGGGGTCCGTGCCGGGGAGGGGGAAGGGGGGTCCGTGCCGGGGAGGAGGTTGGGGGGGTCCGCGCCGGGGAGGGGGATGGGGGTCTGTGCCGGGGAGGGGGATGGGGGGTCCGTGCCGGGGAGGTGGATGGGGGGGTCCGTGCCGGGGAGGGGGGATATGGGGGAGGGGGAATATGGGGGATATGGGGGAGGGGGGGATATGGGGGAGGGGGGGGATATGGGGGAGGGGGGGATTTGGGGGAGGGGGGATATGGGGGATATGGGGGAGGCTCACCCTGCCTGCTCTGACGAGGTCGTTCACCTTCTTGTGGCACTGGGTGCCTGTCCGTGGTGTCAGGGCCACAGCGGTGACGGCCTCTGCCACTTCCCTCCACAGACGCCGGCTGTGGCGTGGGGCAACTCTGCGGCCGTGCCCGGGATACAGGGCATCCCTCCTCTGCTCCACTGCGTCCAGGAGCGCCTCCACATCCCGTGACTCGAACCTCGGGGCTGAGCGACGGCCAGCCATCCAGTCGGGTGTTCCGGTCGGGTGTTGCGGTCGGGTGGGGGGAAGCAGCTCAGCCTTATGAGCCGTCACGCCGTGCGGCGCGTATGACGCTGCATGGCGTCAACCACGTGCGCAAGCGCGGATCCCGTTACGTCGCTGCTAGCCCATTTCAGGCCGGAGACTTTCGACCCATTTTTCCGATGTGACGCAAGTCGGATTTGCGCCGTTTTTTGCGCCGATCGGTGGATTTTGCGCCGATAACGGAGAATTTCGCCCCTTATGTCTGGCACCCAGCTGCTAGTCTGGGCCCCCTCACTTTGGTTATGGGAGAGCTTTTACTGAGATGACACAGAGAGGGCATCATTAGCCACATGCATGGTTCACAGTGGTGGGATAGGGTGTGTGAAGAAGGAGTTGGGGAGTTGAGGGGAGTGGGGGGTGGAGGAAGGGCTGGGGGTCGCATGGGAAGTGGATGCTCCCTTGGCGGGGGGGGGGCGGGGGGGGCGTTGGTGTCTACTCACTTGTGCTGCCCGGTGTAGGTCATTGACCTTCTTCCTGGACTGAAGGTCAGTCCTCCTGGTCACACTCCCTGAGTTGACAGCTGCTGTCACCTCATCCCAGGCAGCACTGGCTGCCTTGTGGCTGACTTTCCTGAACCCTCGGAGAACAGGACATCCCTCCTGGCCTCCTCGCAAGCTAGCAGCCTCCCCAGGTCAGCATCTCCGAATCTTGGGGCCGGTCTCCTGGGCACCATTATTGCGAGCTGGCTGGGTTTGGCTGAGCAAGTGCTGCCTAAGTGCTACTCGACCTTGTTAGTGGAGTGGGGGGCGGGGGGTCCCGACAAATCAGTCGGTGAGCCTTTCATTTGCGATGAGAAGTCCGTGAAGCCTTGTTAAGTGAACCAATTCACGTTGAATTGCATTGCCACCCTCACTGGGCTGAGTGCTGGGAAGCTGGCAGCAATTCCTGCTCGGCGCCACACTTAGAACTTTTCCTGGAGAATTGCCCCCAATAAAAATAAGAAAAATGGTGCCCCCTCGCAAGGACACAGGGAACTCTACTCCATGGATACAGTGAACCCCCCCCCGGGAATCCCCCCTTCCACAGACACGGTGAACCCCTCCACAGACCTCCCCATCGGAAGCCTCCATATCCTGGCACTCCCCCCCCCACCAGGGGGCTGTATTTACCTGCATACCCCTGTCAAAAGCTATTGTAAACCTCATTGATTTTATCTAATGTGGGGGAGAATAGAGCGGGGAAGCCCGCCAATGATATTCAAATATATGCGAATGGGGGTTCCCAACCTTTCGTGGCAGGAACCCCCATTACAACATTAGCGGGGGCGGGGAGAATTGGAACGGGAAATCCTGAAGGTGCAAAAGATATTTGGGACTCTCATTGGATTTTCTGTCCCTGCCGTCATTCCCGCTCACTGAAAACAAGGGTGGAAAATTCCCGGCAGCGTGTTTGGAAATTAAGCAAGTGGAATGAATTTCAGGTGGTGGCATTGATAATCTGTTCAGTGGGTGAGATAGCGGCAACTGCATCAGGCTTTAGGCAGGTGAAAAAAAAACCTTTGGAGCTGGATGAGACAATGTGGTTGACCATGATGGTGGATGCAGACATTGCAGTATGGGAGACAGTGCGAGGTCACGCTGCTGAGGAACACGCGGCTGGACGGCCGAAGAATCCCGCTGCTGTCGGAAGGGAAAGAACTGCTGTGGGGAGTGAAGAGTTTTTGGGGGAGGGGGATTTGTTGTGCAGGGGGTTGGGGCTGCCGCTGTTGGAGAAGTGCGTAGGGCTGCTGAGAAGGAAAAAGAGATTCTGGGTCGGGGATAGAGAGACTGGGGGAGGGTATGAGCTGCTGGTCAATGCTGGTGGTGCATTGCAGCAGAGATTCTGGAAGAGAGGGCAACGTTTATGCCCAGTATGGATTGGATTGGATTTGTTTATTGTCACGTGTACTGAGGTACAGTGAAAAGTATTTTTCTGCGAGCAGCTCAACAGATCATTAAGTACATGGGAAGAAAAGGGAAGAAAAGAAAATACATAATAGGGCAACACAAGGTACACAATGTAACTACATAAGCACTGGCATCGGATGAAGCATACAGGGTGTAGTGTTAATGAGGTCAGTCCATAAGAGGGTCATTTAGGAGTCTGGTGACAGTGGGGAAGAAGCTGTTTTTGAGTCTGTTCGTGCGTGTTCTAAGACTTCTGTATCTCCTGCCCGGTGGTAGCACAAATGGAAGAGACCCCGCCAGGGGTGCACGGGTACATCCACAGCACTGTTAGGGAGAGAGTTCCAGTTGTTCAGCTCAGCAACAGTGAAAGAACAGGGGCGAAATTCTCCCGAAACGGCGCGATGTCCGCCGACTGGCGCCCAAAACGGCCCCAATCAGACGGGCATCGCGCCGCCCCAAACGTGCGGAATGCTCCGCATCTTTGGGGTCCGAGCCCCAACATTGAGGGGCCCCGATCGCGGGCCATGCCACCGTGGGGGCACCCCCCGGGTCCAGATCGCCCCGCGCCCCCCCCAGGACCCCGGAGCCCGCCCACGCCGCCTTGTCCCGCCGTTCAAAAGGTGGTTTAATCCACACCGGCGGGACAGGCAAATTATCGGCGGGACTTCGGCCCATCGGGGCCGGAGAATCCCGCTGGCGGCAAGGGTACGCTGCTGAGGAACACGCGGCTGGAGGGCCGGAGAATCCCGCTGTCAACGAGGGCACGCTGCTGAGGAACACGCGGCTGGAGGGCCGGAGAATCCCGCTGTCAGCGAGGGCATCACCGCTGAGGAACACGCGGCTGGAGGACCGGAGAATCCCGCTGTCGGCGAGGGCACGCTGCTGAGGAACACGCGGCTGGAGGACCGGAGAATCCCGCTGTCGGCGAGGGCGCGCTGCTGAGGAACACGCGGCTGGAGGACCGGAGAATCCCGCTGTCGGTGAGGGCACGCTGCTGAGGAACACGCGGCTGGAGGGCCGGAGAATCCCGCTGTCGGCGAGGGCACGCTGCTGAGGAACACGCGGCTGGAGGATACGAGAATCCCGCTGTCGTGAGGGCACGCTGCTGAGGAACATGCGGCTGGAGGACCGGCGAATCCCGCTGTCGGCGAGGGCGCGCTGCTGAGGAACACGCGGCTGGAGTCCCGGGGAATCGCGCTGTCGGCGAGGGCACGCTGCTGAGGAACACGCGGCTGGAGGACCGGAGAATCCCGCTGTCGGCGAGGGCACGCTGCTGAGGAACACGCGGCTGGAGGACCGGAGAATCCCGCTGTCGGCGAGGGCGCGCTGCTGAGGAACACGCGGCTGGAGGACCGGAGAATCCCGCTGTCGGTGAGGGCACGCTGCTGAGGAACACGCGGCTGGAGGGCCGGAGAATCCCGCTGTCGGCGAGGGCACGCTGCTGAGGAACACGCGGCTGGAGGACCGGAGAATCCCGCTGTCGGCGAGGGCACGCTGCTGAGGAACACGCGGCTGGAGGACCGGAGAATCCCGCTGTCGGCGAGGGCACGCTGCTGAGGAACACGCGGCTGGAGGGCCGGAGAATCCCGCTGTCGGCGAGGGCATGCTGCTGAGGAACACGCGTCTGGAGGACCGGAGAATCCCGCTGTCGGCGAGGGCACGCTGCTGAGGAACACGCGGCTGGAGGACCGGAGAATCCCGCTGTCGGCGAGGGCACGATGCTGAGGAACACGCGGCTGGAGGACCGGAGAATCCCGCTGTCGGCGAGGGCACGCCGCTGAGGAACACGCGGCTGGAGGGCCGGAGAATCCCGCTGTCGGTGAGGGCACGCCGCTGAGGAACACGCGGATGGAGGGCCGGAGAATCCCGCTGTCGGCGAGGGCGTGCTGCTGAGGAACACGTGGCTGCAGGATCGGGGAATCCCGCTGTCGGCGAGGGCACGCTGCTGAGGAACACGCGGCTGGAGTCCCGGGGAATCCCGCTGTCGGCGAGGGCACGCTGCTGAGGAACACGCGGCTGGAGGACCGGAGAATCCCGCTGTCGGCGAGGGCGCGCTGCTGAGGAACACGCGGCTGGAGGACCGGAGAATCCCGCTGTCGGTGAGGGCACGCTGCTGAGGAACACGCGGCTGGAGGGCCGGAGAATCCCGCTGTCGGCGAGGGCACGCTGCTGAGGAACACGCGGCTGGAGGACCGGAGAATCCCGCTGTCGGCGAGGGCACGCTGCTGAGGAACACGCGGCTGGAGGACCGGAGAATCCCGCTGTCGGCGAGGGCACGCTGCTGAGGAACACGCGGCTGGAGGGCCGGAGAATCCCGCTGTCGGCGAGGGCATGCTGCTGAGGAACACGCGTCTGGAGGACCGGAGAATCCCGCTGTCGGCGAGGGCACGCTGCTGAGGAACACGCGGCTGGAGGACCGGAGAATCCCGCTGTCGGCGAGGGCACGATGCTGAGGAACACGCGGCTGGAGGACCGGAGAATCCCGCTGTCGGCGAGGGCACGCCGCTGAGGAACACGCGGCTGGAGGGCCGGAGAATCCCGCTGTCGGTGAGGGCACGCCGCTGAGGAACACGCGGATGGAGGGCCGGAGAATCCCGCTGTCGGCGAGGGCGTGCTGCTGAGGAACACGTGGCTGCAGGATCGGGGAATCCCGCTGTCGGCGAGGGCACGCTGCTGAGGAACACGCGGCTGGAGTCCCGGGGAATCCCGCTGTCGGCGAGGGCACGCTGCTGAGGAACACGCGGCTGAGGGCCGGAGAATCCCGCTGTCGGCGAGGGCACGCTGCTGAGGAACACGCGGCTGGAGGGCCGGAGAATCCCGCTGTCGGCGAGGGCACGCTGCTGAGGAACACGCGGATAGAGGACGGAGAATCCCGCTGTCGGCGAGGGCACGCTGCTGAGGAACACGCGGCTGAGGGCCGGAGAATCCAGCTGTCGGCGAGGGCACGCTGCTGAGGAACACGCGGATAGAGGACGGAGAATCCGGCTGTCGGCGAGGGCACGCTGCTGAGGAACACGCGGCTGGAGGACCGGAGAATCCCGCTGTCAGCGAGGGCACGCTGCTGAGGAACACGCGGCTGGAGGGCCGGGGAATCCCGCTGTCGGCGAGGGCACGCTGCTGAGGAACACGCGGCTGGAGGACCGGAGAATCACGCTGTCGGCGAGGGCACGTTGCTGAGGAACACGTGGCTGGAGGGCCGGAGAATCCCGCTGTCGGCGAGGGCACGCTGCTGAGGAACACGCGGCTGGAGGACCGGAGAATCCCGCTGTCAGTGAGGGCACGCTGCTCAGGAACACACGGCTGGAGGATCGGAGAATCCCGCTGTCGGCGAGGGCACGCTGCTGAGGAACACGCGGCTGGAGGACCGGAGAATCCCTCTGGCGGCGAGGGCACGCTGCTGAGGAACACGCGGCTGGAGGACCGGAGAATCCCTCTGGCGGCGAGGGCACGCTGCTGAGGAACACGCGGATAGAGGACGGAGAATCCCGCTGTCGGCGAGGGCACGCTGCTGAGGAACACGCGGCTGGAGGGCCGGAGAATCCCACTGTCAGCTAGGGCACGCTGCTGAGGAACACGCGGCTGGAGGACGGAGAATCCCGCTCTCGGCGAGGGCACGCTGCTGAGGAACACGCGGCTGGAGGACCGGAGAATCCCGCTCTCGGCGAGGGCACGCTGCTGAGGAACACGCGGCTGGAGGACCGGAGAATCCCGCTGTCGGCGAGGGCACGCTGCTGAGGAACACGCGGATAGAGGACCGGAGAATCCCGCTGTCGGCGAGGGCACGCTGCTGAGGAACACGCGGCTGGAGGACCGGAGAATCCCGCTGTCGGCGAGGGCACGCTGCTGAGGAACACGCGGCTGGAGGACCGGAGAATCCCTCTGGCGGCGAGGGCACGCTGCTGAGGAACACGCGGCTGGAGGACCGGAGAATCCCTCTGGCGGCGAGGGCACGCTGCTGAGGAACACGCGGATAGAGGACGGAGAATCCCGCTGTCGGCGAGGGCACGCTGCTGAGGAACACGCGGCTGGAGGACCGGAGAATCCCGCTGTCGGCGAGGGCATCACCGCTGAGGAGCACGCGGCTGGAGGGCCGGAGAATCCCGCTGTCGGCGAGGGCACGCCGCTGAGGAACACGCGGCTGGAGGGCCTGAGAATCCCGCTGTCAGCGAGGGCATCACCGCTGAGGAACACATGCCTGGAGGACCGGAGAATCCCGCTGTCGGCGAGGGCACGCTGCTGAGGAACACGCGGCTGGAGGATACGAGAATCCCGCTGTCACAGAGGGCACGCTGCTGAGGAACATGCGGCTGGAGGACCGGAGAATCCCGCTGTCGTGAGGGCACGCTGCTGAGGAACATGCGGCTGGAGGACCGGCGAATCCCGCTGTCGGCGAGGGCGCGCTGCTGAGGAACACGCGGCTGGAGTCCCGGGGAATCGCGCTGTCGGCGAGGGCACGCTGCTGAGGAACACGCGGCTGGAGGACCGGAGAATCCCGCTGTCGGCGAGGGCACGCTGCTGAGGAACACGCGGCTGGAGGACCGGAGAATCCCGCTGTCGGCGAGGGCGCGCTGCTGAGGAACACGCGGCTGGAGGACCGGAGAATCCCGTTGTCGGTGAGGGCACGCTGCTGAGGAACACGCGGCTGGAGGGCCGGAGAATCCCGCTGTCGGCGAGGGCACGCTGCTGAGGAACACGCGGCTGGAGGACCGGAGAATCCCGCTGTCGGCGAGGGCACGCTGCTGAGGAACACGCGGCTGGAGGACCGGAGAATCCCGCTGTCGGCGAGGGCACGCTGCTGAGGAACACGCGGCTGGAGGGCCGGAGAATCCCGCTGTCGGCGAGGGCATGCTGCTGAGGAACACGCGTCTGGAGGACCGGAGAATCCCGCTGGCGGCGAGGGCACGCTGCTGAGAAACACGCGGCTGGAGGACCGGAGAATCCCGCTGTCGTGAGGGCACGCTGCTGAGGAACACGCGGCTGGAGGACCGGAGAATCCCGCTGTCGGCGAGGGCACGCCGCTGAGGAACACGCGGCTGGAGGGCCGGAGAATCCCGCTGTCGGTGAGGGCACGCCGCTGAGGAACACGCGGCTGGAGGGCCGGAGAATCCCGCTGTCGGCGAGGGCGTGCTGCTGAGGAACACGTGGCTGCAGGATCGGGGAATCCCGCTGTCAGCGAGGGCACGCTGCTGAGGAACACGCGGCTGGAGTCCCGGGGAATCCCGCTGTCGGCGAGGGCACGCTGCTGAGGAACACGCGGCTGAGGGCCGGAGAATCCCGCTGTCGGCGAGGGCACGCTGCTGAGGAACACGTGGCTGGAGGACCGGAGAATCCCGCTGTCGGCGAGAGCACGATGCTGAGGAACACGCGGCTGGAGGGCCGGAGAATCCCGCTGTCGGCGAGGGCACGCTGCTGAGGAACACGCGGATAGAGGACGGAGAATCCCGCTGTCGGCGAGGGCACGCTGCTGAGGAACACGCGGCTGAGGGCCGGAGAATCCCGCTGTCGGCGAGGGCACGCTGCTGAGGAACACGCGGCTGGAGGACCGGAGAATCGCGCTGTCGGCGAGGGCACGCTGCTGAGGAACACGCGGATAGAGGACGGAGAATCCCGCTGTCAGCGAGGGCACGCTGCTGTGGAACACGCGGCTGGAGGACCGGAGAATCCAGCTGTCGGCGAGGGCACGCTGCTGAGGAACACGCGGATAGAGGACGGAGAATCCGGCTGTCGGCGAGGGCACGCTGCTGAGGAACACGCGGCTGGAGGACCGGAGAATCCCGCTGTCAGCGAGGGCACGCTGCTGAGGAACACGCGGCTGGAGGGCCGGGGAATCCCGCTGTCGGCGAGGGCACGCTGCTGAGGAACACGCGGCTGGAGGACCGGAGAATCCCGCTGTCGGCGAGGGCACGCTGCTGAGGAACACGTGGCTGGAGGGCCGGAGAATCCCGCTGTCGGCGAGGGCACGCTGCTGAGGAACACGCGGCTGGAGGACCGGAGAATCCCGCTGTCAGGGAGGGCACGCTGCTCAGGAACACGCGGCTGGAGGATCGGAGAATCCCGCTGTCGGCGAGGGCACGCTGCTGAGGAACACGCGGCTGGAGGACCGGAGAATCCCTCTGGCGGCGAGGGGACGCTGCTGAGGAACACACGGCTGGAGGACCGGAGAATCCCTCTGGCGGCGAGGGCACGCTGCTGAGGAACACGCGGATAGAGGACGGAGAATCCCGCTGTCAGCGAGGGCACGCTGCTGAGGAACACGCGGCTGGAGGGCCGGAGAATCCCACTGTCAGCTAAGGCACGCTGCTGAGGAACACGCGGCTGGAGGACGGAGAATCCCGCTCTCGGCGAGGGCACGCTGCTGAGGAACACGCGGCTGGAGGACCGGAGAATCCCGCTCTCGGCGAGGGCACGCTGCTGAGGAACACGCGGCTGGAGGACCGGAGAATCCCGCTGTCGGCGAGGGCACGCTGCTGAGGAACACGCGGATAGAAGACCGGAGAATCCCGCTGTCGGCGAGGGCACGCTGCTGAGGAACACGCGGCTGGAGGACCGGAGAATCCCTCTGGCGGCGAGGGCACGCTGCTGAGGAACACGCGGCTGGAGGACCGGAGAATCCCTCTGGCGGCGAGGGCACGCTGCTGAGGAACACGCGGATAGAGGACGGAGAATCCCGCTGTCGGCGAGGGCACGCTGCTGAGGAACACGCGGCTGGAGGACCGGAGAATCCCGCTGTCGGCGAGGGCATCACCGCTGAGGAGCACGCGGCTGGAGGGCCGGAGAATCCCGCTGTCGGCGAGGGCACGCCGCTGAGGAACACGCGGCTGGAGGGCCGGAGAATCCCGCTGTCGGTGAGGGCACGCCGCTGAGGAACACGCGGCTGGAGGGCCGGAGAATCCCGCTGTCGGCGAGGGCACGCTGCTGAGGAACACGCGGATAGAGGACGGAGAATCCCGCTGTCGGCGAGGGCACGCTGCTGAGGAACACGCGGCTGAGGGCCGGAGAATCCCGCTGTCGGCGAGGGCACGCTGCTGAGGAACACGCGGCTGGAGGACCGGAGAATCCCGCTGTCGGCGAGGGCACGCTGCTGAGGAACACGCGGATAGAGGACGGAGAATCCCGCTGTCAGCGAGGGCACGCTGCTGAGGAACACGCGGCTGGAGGACCGGAGAATCCAGCTGTCGGCGAGGGCATGCTGCTGAGGAACACGCGGATAGAGGACGGAGAATCCGGCTGTCGGCGAGGGCACGCTGCTGAGGAACACGCGGCTGGAGGACCGGAGAATCCCGCTGTCAGCGAGCGCACGCTGCTGAGGAACACGCGGCTGGAGGGCCGGGGAATCCCGCTGTCGGCGAGGGCACGCTGCTGAGGAACACGCGGCTGGAGGACCGGAGAATCCCGCTGTCGGCGAGGGCACGCTGCTGAGGAACACGTGGCTGGAGGGCCGGAGAATCCCGCTGTCGGCGAGGGCACGCTGCTGAGGAACACGCAGCTGGAGGACCGGAGAATCCCGCTGTCAGTGAGGGCACGCTGCTCAGGAACACGCGGCTGGAGGATCGGAGAATCCCGCTGTCGGCGAGGGCACGCTGCTGAGGAACACGCGGCTGGAGGACCGGAGAATCCCTCTGGCGGCGAGGGCACGCTGCTGAGGAACACGCGGCTGGAGGACCGGAGAATCCCTCTGGCGGCGAGGGCACGCTGCTGAGGAACACGCGGATAGAGGACGGAGAATCCCGCTGTCGGCGAGGGCACGCTGCTGAGGAACACGCGGCTGGAGGACAGGAGAATCCCGCCGTCGGCGAGGGCATCACCGCTGAGGAACACGCGGCTGGAGGGCCGGAGAATCCCGCTGTCGGTGAGGGCACGCCGCTGAGGAACACGCGGCTGGAGGGCCGGAGAATCCCGCTGTCGGCGAGGGCGTGCTGCTGAGGAACACGTGGCTGCAGGATCGGGGAATCCCGCTGTCGGCGAGGGCACGCTGCTGAGGAACACGCGGCTGGAGTCCCGGGGAATCCCGCTGTCGGCGAGGGCACGCTGCTGAGGAACACGCGGCTGAGGGCCGGAGAATCCCGCTGTCGGCGAGGGCACGCTGCTGAGGAACTCGCGGCTGGAGGAACGGAGAATCCCGCTGTCGGCGAGGGCACGCTGCTGAGGAACACGCGGCTGGAGGAACGGTGAATCCCGCTGTCGGCGAGGGCACGCTGCTGAGGAACACGCGGCTGGAGGATCGGAGAATCCCGCTGTCGGCGAGGGCACGCTGCTGAGGAACACGCGGCTGGAGGAACGGAGAATCCCGCTGTCGGCGAGGGCACGCTGCTGAGGAACACGCGGCTGGAGGATCGGAGAATCCCGCTGTCGGCGAGGGCACGCTGCTGAGGAACACGCGGCTGGTGGATCGGAGAATCCCGCTGTCGGCGAGGGCACACTGCTGAGGAACACGCGGCTGGAGGGCCGGAGAATCCCGCTGTCGGCGAGGGCGCGCTGCTGAGGAACACGCGGCTGGAGTCCCGGGGAATCCCGCTGTCGGCGAGGGCACGCTGCTGAGGAACACGCGGCTGGAGGATCGGAGAATCCCGCTGTCAGCGAGGGCACGCTGCTGAGGAACACGCGGCTGGAGGACCGGAGAATCCCGCTGTCGGCGAGGGCACGCTGCTGAGGAACACGCGGCTGGAGGATCGGAGAATCCCGCTGTCGGCGAGGGCACGCTGCTGAGGAACACGCGGCTGGTGGATCGGAGAATCCCGCTGTCGGCGAGGGCACTCTGCTGAGGAACACGCGGCTGGAGGGCCGGAGAATCCCGCTGTCAGCGAGGGCACGCTGCTGAGGAACACGCGGCTGGAGGACCGGAGAATCCCGCTGACGGCGAGGGCACGCTGCTGAGGAACACGCGGCTTGAGGACCGGAGAATCCCGCTGTCGGCGAGGGCACGCTGCTGAGGAACACGCGGCTGGAGGACCGGAGAATCCGTCTGTCGGCGAGGACGCGGTGTTGAGGAACACGCGGCTGGAGGATCGGAGAATCCCGCAGTCGGCGAGGGCACGCTGCTGAGGAACACGCGGCTGGAGGACCGGAGAGTCCCGCTGACGGCGAGGGCACGCTGCAGAGGAACACGCGGCTGGAGGGCCGGAGAATCCCGCTGTCAGCGAGGGCACGCTGCTGAGGAACACGCGGCTGGAGGACCGGAGAATCCCGCTGACGGCGAGGGCACGCTGCTGAGGAACACGCGGCTTGAGGACCGGAGAATCCCGCTGTCGGCGAGGGCACGCTGCTGAGGAACACGCGGCTGGAGGACCGGAGAATCCGTCTGTCGGCGAGGACGCGGTGTTGAGGAACACGCGGCTGGAGGATCGGAGAATCCCGCAGTCGGCGAGGGCACGCTGCTGAGGAACACGCGACTGGAGGACCGGAGAGTCCCGCTGACGGCGAGGGCACGCTGCAGAGGAACACGCGGCTGGAGGATCGGAGAATCCCGCTGTCGGCGAGGGCACGCTGCTGAGGAACACGCGACTGGAGGACCGGAGAATCCCGCTGTCGGCGAGGGCACGCCGCTGAGGAACACGCGGCTGGAGGACCGGAGAATCCCACTGTCGGCGAGGGCACGCTGCTGAGGAACACGCGGCTGGAGGGCCGGAGAATCCCGCTGTCGGCGAGGGCACGCTGCTGAGGAACTCACGGCTGGAGGACCGGAGAATCCCACTGTCGGCGAGGGCACGCTGCTGAGGAACACGCGGCTGGAGGGCCGGAGAATCCCGCTGTCGGCGAGGGCACGCTGCTGAGGAACACGCGGCTGGTGGACCACATGGGGTTTGGAAGATGCAGTAGAGGAAACATTGACAAATTGTTGCATTTAATTATGTAAATGATGTAAGCTGCTGCCGCTGTCGGGGTGGTGGGGGGGTGGGGCGGGGGGGGGGGGGGGGGGGGGTGCAGGTTGCATGTCCAAGGTTTGTGCCTGTAACCTTTTGTAGAACAAAAAAGGAAAAATACCTTACCAATTAAGTTAACATTCATAGCAAAGGGGAGAATACTAAAAACTGTGGAACATCAAATTACCCTGGAGCTCCTCCTGGAGGCTGGATTGGGACATCGGGCTTGGAGCATGTCAAAGGACGTTGCTCTCTTAACTTTCCCTCCCTGCATGGAAGGCCTAATGCCGAAACCCATTCCTTTCATTCATTAACCCTATGGGCGAAATTCTCCGTTATCGGCGGAAACTCCGCCGATCGGCGCAAAAAACGACGCAAATCCCACTTGCGTCACGTCATAAAAATGGGCCGATAGTCTGCGGCCCGAAATGGGCTAGCAGCGACGTAACGGGATCCGCGCTTGCGCAGTGGTTCACGCCGTGCAGCGTCATACGCGCTGCACGGCTTGACGGCTCATAAGGCCGCGCAGCTCCCCCCCACCCGACCGGAACACCCGACCGCAACACCCGACTTGATGGCTGGCCGTCGCTCAGCCCCGAGGTTCGAGTCACGCGATGTGGAGGCGCTCCTGGACGCGGTGGAGCAGAGGAGGGACGCCCTGTATCCCGGGCACGGCCGCAGAGTTGCCCCACGCCACAGCCGGCGTCTGTGGAGGGAGGTGGCAGAGGCCGTCACCGCTGTGGCCCTAACACCACGGACAGGCACCCAGTGCCACAAGAAGGTGAACAACCTCGTCAGAGCAGGCAGGGTGAGCCTCCCCCATATCCCCCATATCCCCCCCTCCCCATATCCCCCATATCCCCCCTCCCCCATATCCCCCATATCCCCCCTCCCCCATATCCCCCCTCCCCCATATCCCCCCTCCCCCATATCCCCCATATCCCCCCTCCCCCATATCCCCCCTCCCCCATATCCCCCCTCCCCCATATCCCCCATATCCCCCCTCCCCCATATCCCCCATATCCCCCCTCCCCCATATCCCCCCCTCCCCCATATCCCCCCTCCCCCATATCCCCCATATCCCCCCTCCCCCATATCCCCCCCTCCCCCATATCCCCCATATCCCCCCTCCCCCATATCCCCCCTACCCCATATCCCCCATATCCCCCCTCCCCATATCCCCCCTCCCCCATATCCCCCCTCCCCATATCCCCCTCCCCCATATCCCCCATATCCCCCCTCCCCCATATCCCCCCCTCCCCCATATCCCCCATATCCCCCCTCCCCCACATCCCCCCTCCCCATATCCCCTATATCCCCCTCCCCATATCCCCCATATCCCCCCTCCCCCATATCCCCCCTCCCCCATATCCCCCATATCCCCCCTCCCCCATATCCCCCATATCCCCCTCCCCCATATCCCCCTCCCCCATATCTCCCCTCCCCCATATCCCCCCTCCCCAATATCCCCCCTCCCCCATATCCCCCCTCCCCCATATTCCCCCCTCCCCCATATCCCCCCTCCCCCATATCCCCCCTCCCCCATATCCCCCCTCCCCCATATTCCCCCTCCCCCATATCCCCATATCCCCCCTCCCCCATATCCCCCCTCCCCATGTCCCCCAAATCCCCCCTCCCCCATATCCCCCCTCCCCCATATCCCCCATATCCCCCCTCCCCCATATCCCCCCTCCCCCATAACCCCCTCCCCCATATCCCCCTCCCCATATCCCCCCTCCCCCATATCCCCATATCCCCCCTCCCCCATATCCCCCCCTCCCCCATATCCCCCCTCCCCCATATCCCCCCTCCCAATATCCCCCCTCCCCCATATCCCCCATATCCCCCCTCCCCCATATCCCCCCTCCCCCATATCCCCCCTCCCCCATATCCCCCATATCCCCCCCTCCCCCATATCCCCCCTCCCCCATATCCCCCATATCCCCCCTCCCCCATATCCCCCCTCCCCCATATCCCCCCTCCCCCATATCCCCCCTCCCCATATCCCCCCTCCCCCATATCCCCCATATCCCCCCTCCCCCATATCCCCCATATCCCCCCTCCCCCATATCCCCCTCCCCATATCCCCTCTCCCCCATATCCCCCCTCCCCATATCCCCCTCCCCCATATCCCCCATATCCCCCCTCCCCCATATCCCCCCTCCCCCATATCCCCCCTCCCCCATATCCCCCCCTCCCCCATATCCCCCCTCCCCCATATCCCCCCTCCCCCATATCCCCCACATCCCCAAGTGAATCCAGCCCTAACCTTAACCTCTGCAATGCACGCGCAACCGATGGCGTGCATTCATATACCTGCCTAACACTGTTGCCTTTTACCCCTGCCACCACCCCCCCCCCCACAGGAGAAGCGCGCACACAACAATAGGGAGCATGTGAGGACTGGAGGAGGGCCCGCTGATGAGAGGCCACTGACCGTACACGAGGAAAGGGCCCTGGAACTGGCTGGCGGACCTGAGGACCGGGAGGTTGCTGATGCAGAGGTCGGGGCCCCACGAGCAAGTGAGCCACCAACAGCCCGTCCCCATATCCCCCCTCCCCTATATCCCCCTCCCCCGTATCACCTGATCACTGCCTGATGTCTAACCATGCATGCTTCATTGTGTATCGCAGGACCAAACGTCCAGGCACCCATCCCCGCAGATGCACACCGCCCGCAGGATGCCCCTCGGAGACCACAGGAGACGGAGAGACCCGCACCCTCCAGCATGCGACGCCCGCAGGATGCCCCTCGGAGACCACGGGAGACGGAGAGACCCGCACCCTCCAGCATGCGACGCCCGCAGGATGCCCCTCGGAGACCACAGGAGACGGAGAGACCCGCACCCTCCAGCATGCGACGCCCGCAGGATGCCCCTCGGAGACCACGGGAGACGGAGAGACCCGCACCCTCCAGCATGCGACGCCCGCAGGATGCCCCTCGCACACCACGGGAGACGGAGAGACCTGGAGCAACAGGGAGACGACACCCCCGTCACGTGCGGGAGCGACCACCCAGCGATGAGGGGGGCAGCCACAGGCCCCCGTCACATCCGAGCCAGGACACCACTACCCAGGACACCACTACCCAGGACACCCCTACCCGGGACACCACTACCCAGGACACCCCTACCCGGAACAGCACTACCCGGGACAGCACTACCCGGGACAGCACTACCCAGGACACCCCTACCCGGGAAGACGAAATACCGGACAGTGACTCAGAGTGGATGGGTGGAGACGAACCCCCACCCCAAAGTGCCAAAGACTCAGAGTGGGACAAAGAGCACGACACAACGCCACTGCTGTCACCAACACCCTCCACCATCGCAGAAACACTCACCACGGTTGGGCACTTTAGTGATGAGGCGTCTGGTACACTCACTGGTGCGCACAACACAGCCGTCCCGGTACAGCAGGTGGAGGTAGGAGCAGCAGAGGGACCGGGCGGTCGGAGGGCAGCCCAGGCCAAGCGAACATCTGCCGCCCAGATGGATCCCGGGTTCCTGCAGTTACCACACCCACACATAGATCCGATGCAACCACCGACACGGAGACGAGCGAATAGGGTGACGGGTGGCTTGCGGCGGCTGCGGTCGCAGGTGGAGGAGTCCACCCGCGTCCAGGAGCTGGGAGTGGTCCCGGTCATGCGTGCCACCCAGGCTGACACCGCACGGGTGGCGTCCGCGGTGGAGGCAATGGGTGCGACGGTGTCAGACATGGGGAACGGTTTGCGAGGCCTGGGGCCTTCCGTGCAGGCGGCGTCTGTGGCCCAGGAAATGGCTGCCCTCTCACAGGAGGCCATGAGCCAGTGCCAGCGCCAGATGGCAGAGGCGCTCAACGCCATAGCCCAGTCTCAGCAGGCCATAGCCCAGTCTCAGCAGGCCATGGCCCAGTCTCAGCAGGCCATGGCCCAGTCTCAGCAGGCCATAGCCCAGTCTCTGCAGGCCATGGCCCAGTCTCTGCAGGCCATGGCCCAGTCTCAGCAGGCCATGGCCCAGTCTCTGCAGGCCATCGCTGAGGGCATCGGCGCCAGTGGCCATGTGCGAGCTAGCGTCGCACTGTCGCAGACAGGGTTCGACAACCCCCTGGGCTCCATGGCTGCAAACCTGCAGACCCCTGTCGATACCAGCACGGGCCTCCAGGACTGGCAGCGCCAGATGTCGGGGGCGCGTCGGATGGCCAGTCCGTTCGCATCCCCCACCCATGTAGAGGCCTGGGGGCCATCGGGCACCACGAGGGAGGAGGAGGTGGTGTGGTCCGTCCCGGCTCTCTCTGTAGGGGAGGTCCCGGTACACCGCGACACCTAGGACTCCCCCCCTTCCGTCCCAGGTGCATCGGGTGGGCAACGGGCAGGACAGGCTGGCAGCTCGCCATCCCAGTCGCCCGGGCCGCAGCCTGGCCCATCTAGGCCAGGACGCCTCAGGAAACGGCCGCCAAAGGGATCCGGTGTCAGAGGGCAGGAATCACAGGAGTCCACCTCCAGTTCTGTTGTACCGTCTGGGGAACCACGTAGACGTAGTCAAAGGGCCCGTAAGGCCAAACAATTAGACACTGAGTAAGTTGGCACGGGTGCAGGGCACAGATGAGTTTTAGGGGCTAGGGCACGTGCATGAACTCCTTTGGTTATTAAAGTCAATGTTACACCTACCGAAGCTGCCTTTGTGCTCTGTCCAAAGTGTGCGGGCGTGTCATGTACGTTGAGCGCAAGTGTGTGTGTGACGGGTGGTCTTACCTCAGCCCCAGGTGAGTCTGCCCCCTTCCCCCTGGGCCGCCATCAACATCCCCCTGGCAGAGGACGGGACCGTGCGCTGCAGTGTCACAGCCGCATGCAGGGATGGTCCGGGTGGATGGTGGTACTGTGGCCATGGGTCAGACATAGTCCAACGATGTAGAGCCAGGAGCTCATCGGAGGCGGGTTGTCATCATCCTCCATGGCCTGCGATAGACACGCGTCCACCCGCAACTGGGTGAGCCCGGCCCGTTGTGCCGCCGGTGGATCGGCAATTGGGGGTGGGGGGGTGGTGTGCATGCGGGTGGGGTGTGTGGGGTTGGGGAGGGGGGTGAGGGTGCTGGGTGGGTGGATGGGTGGGGGTGTGGGTGGTCGGCTGTTGTCATGGTGTGCGGTCTGTGGCCATACTACCCGATTCCCACGCCCATCTAGTCAGTGAAGCGGGCGTCTATCAGTCTGTCCCGGGCCCGCTGGGCCAGCCGGTAACGGTGGACAGCCACCCGCCTGTGTCTACCCCGTCTGCCCTGACCATTGCCCCCATCCCCCTCATCTGGGGAGGACTGGGCCTCTTCCTGCTGCTCCTCCACTCCGCCCTCCTCTGCCTGCGGCACATCGCCCCTCTGCTGGGCTATGTTGTGCAGGACGCAGCACACCACAATGATGCGGCCGACCCTATCTGACCGATACTGGAGGGCGCCCCCAGAGAGGTCCAGGCACCTGAAACGCATCTTCAGCACGCCAAAGCACCTCTCGATCACTCCCCTTGTCGCTACATGGGCATCATTGTAGCGGTTCTCCGCCTCATTGCGTGGCCTCCGTATAGGCGTCATCAGCCACGATCGCAATGGGTAGCACCTGTCGCCCAGCAACCAGCCCCTCAGCCGGGGATGGCGTCCCTCGTACATGCCGGGGATGGATGACCGCGACAACACGAATGAGTCGTGTACACTGCCTGGGTGACGGGCGCAGACGTGCAGGATCATCATGCGGTGGTCGCAGACCACCTGTACGTTCATTGAATAGGAACGTACCCTTCCTATTAGTGAACACGGCCCTGTTCTCTGCAGGTGGCCGCACGGCGACGTGCATCCCATCGATCGCGCCCTGGACTATGGGGAACCCGGCAACGGCAGAGAAGCCCACGGCCCGGGCATCTTGGCTGGCCCGGTCCACGGGGAAGCGGATGTAGCGGTGCGCCATGGCATAAAGGGCATCTGTCACTGCCCGGATGCACCGATGCACCGATGTCTGCGATATGCCGGACAGGTCCCCACTCGGTGCCTGGAATGACCCCGTTGCATAAAAGTTCAGGGCCACCGTAACCTTGACGGACACGGGAGAGGGTGCCCCCCGCCAGTGCCACGCGGTGACAGGTGTGCCAGCAGGTGGCAGATGTGTGCCATGGTTTCCCGGCTCATCCGGAGTCTCCTCCTGCATTCCCGGTCCGTGAGGTCCTGGTATGACTGCCGGGGCCGGTACACACGGGGCGCCCTCGGGTGCCTCCGTTGCCGTGGGGCCACGACGTCCTCCTCCCCCTCCTCGTCCTGTCGGTCAGGTGTCCCTCCAGCCTGGGCGGCTGCCGCCTGCCCCTCTGCGGCAGCCTGCGCCGCCTTCCTGGCACGCTCCTCCTCCTCCTCCTCCTCATCCAGGGCAACATAGACATGAGCGGCTGCCACCACGGCGGCCAACATCGCTGGATGGTCTGAAAACATGACGGCCTGGTGGGGGGGAGGGGAACGACGACATGTCATCATTGCCCATATCGCCTCCTCCCCCCAGCCAGGTGGCATGGACCGCATGGGTCCAACTGTTGGAGGCTGGCACCTGGCCAGGTGGACCAACTCATTTGCCCTCCCATCACCCACCCCGGCACGGACCCCCTCCCCAACCCCCAACCTCCACCCCAGCACGGACCCCCTCCCCAACCTCCACCCCAGCACGGACCCCCCCCCAACCTCCACCCCAGCACGGACCCCCCCCCCAACCTCCACCCCGGCACGGACCCCCTCCCCAACCCCCAACCTCCACCCCAGCACGGACCCCCCCCAACCTCCACCCCGGCACGGACCCCCTCCCCAACCTCCACCCCGGCACGGACCCCCTCCCCAACCTCCACCCCAGCACGGACCCCCCCCCCCCCAACCTCCACCCCGGCACGGACCCCCTCCCCAACCTCCACCCCAGCACGGACCCCCCCCCCAACCTCCACCCCGGCACGGACCCCCTCCCCAACCTCCACCCCAGCACGGACCCCCCCCCAACCTCCACCCCAGCACGGACCCCCCCCCAACCTCCACCCCGACACGGACCCCCTCCCCAACCCCCAACCTCCACCCCAGCACGGACCCCCCCCCAACCTCCACCCCGGCACGGACCCCCTCCCCAACCTCCACCCCGGCACGGACCCCCTTCCCAACCCCCAACCTCCACCCCAGCACGGACCCCCCCCCAACCTCCACCCCAGCACGGACCCCCCCCCCCCAACCTCCACCCCGACACGGACCCCCTCCCCAACCCCCAACCTCCACCCCAGCACGGACCCCCCCCCCAACCTCCACCCCGGCACGGACCCCCTCCCCAACCTCCACCCCGGCACGGACCCCCTTCCCAACCCCCAACCTCCACCCCAGCACGGACCCCCCCCCCCAACCTCCACCCCGACACGGACCCCCTCCCCAACCCCCAACCTCCACCCCAGCACGGACCCCCCCCCCAACCTCCACCCCGGCACGGACCCCCTCCCCAACCTCCACCCCGGCACGGACCCCCTTCCCAACCCCCAACCTCCACCCCAGCACGGACCCCCCCCCCCAACCTCCACCCCGGCACGGACCCCCTCCCCAACCTCCACCCCGGCACGGACCCCGTCCCCAACCCCCAACCTCCACCCCGGCACGGACCCCCTCCCCAACCTCCACCCCGGCACGGACCCCCTTCCCAACCCCCAACCTCCACCCCAGCACGGACCCCCCCCCCCAACCTCCACCCCGGCACGGACCCCCTCCCCAACCTCCACCCCGGCACGGACCCCCTCCCCAACCCCCAACCTCCACCCCAGCACGGACCCCCCCCCAACCTCCACCCCGGCACGGACCCCCTCCCCAACCCCCAACCTCCACCCCAGCACGGACCCCCCCACCAACCTCCACCCCGGCACGGACCCCCTCCCCAACCTCCACTGTCCAATGACGCCCTATATCTCCCCACATTAAATGCAACATCTAAATATTTGAAGTGAATGGATTGCTCAAAGGGACCTAAGGTGTGATTGATTTATTGATAATTTCTCACCACAGTGTTATACTCAATGTGTGAGAATTGGTGGAGTGGTTCTTGGGTGGTATAAAGACTCACAAATGGCAATGATGTATCCACAGTGTCACAAACATTACTGAGAAATGCGTTCAAAACCTAGAGGATAATTTTGTCTCCAAAGGAAATGTTTAACTTTTGTGTTACAGGAACATATCTGGCTTAGGGTTAGTTGTCAAAGGGCTGGAATGGGTGATGCTGGTAAGAATCTTCTTCCTGCTGTATTACCACCAGGCGCAGCACATTCTGTCTACATGCAACACTCGGGCATCGATAGACAATTTTACATAGGGCTGCCTCTATACGTTAAGCAATATTTGGTGGGATTCTCCATTGCAAGTCTGCCCTGCCACCGCCGCTAGCGAGGGCAGAGGTTTTGGCGTGCCGTTCACCGGCACCAGGATTCTTTATTCCCGCTGCTTGTCAACGGAATTTTACATTGAAGCCAACCAATGTCGCCAGGAAACCCAGTGGGGCCAGAGAATCCCGCTGCCAGTGAACGGCCATAGAATTCCAGCTATTATCTACATATGATTTTTAAAATGTTTTCTTTGATTGATAATAGCCCATTCATTTAAATCAATTCACGTACTCAATCCCATGTAAAAACAAACATTTGTATTCATAACTCCATACCTTTGTAACCACTTGAATTACCAAACCAAATTGTTAATGCTGAGACCATGGCTACACCAGTTATGATTTGCCAAAATTCCTTAGATTGGGAACACACCCATCAGATGGACGTTGGCAAATGTTACACCGCTTTTCAAGAAAGGAGGGATGGAGAAAATAGTGATCTACAGGCTAGTTGGCCTAACATCAGCTGTTGGAAAATCACTGGAAACTATTATTAAGTCTCAACAATGCACTTAGAAAAACATTGTGTGATTAGAGCAAGTCAACATGGTTTGACTAAAGGAAAATCCTGTTGGACAAATGTATTTTTTTGAGAATCTAATTAGTAGGGTAGTGTTGTAGCCTACATGAGACCCATGGGGCCAGGCCGATTAGGCTCCCTGTGAGTCTCATGGAATATGAGCTTCCCCGCTGAGATGCAGAACTCCCTCATCTGCAGAAGAGCAAACTGGAATATAAAACCCGGCCGAGGGTGGGACCAGTTTATATAGTGTCTTCGTCCTTCTGTGAATAAATCTTTTGTTCCTTAAGTTTACTGTCTGGCCACTTCAGTGAACCGAACAAGTAGATTGAGGGAAACCAATAGATGTAGTATATCTGGATTCCCATTGATATTCAACAAGGTGCCATACAAAATGTTAAGGCAAGATAAGAGCTAATGCAGATTGGGGTAATATATCAGTATTGACAAAAGAATTGGTTAACAGCAAGCAGAGAGTGGGCATAAATGGACCATTTTCAATCTGGCAGGCAGTGAATAATAGAGTGCCGCAAGGATCACAGATCCAGGGTCCCAGGTTCGATTCCCAGCTTGGGTCACTGTCTGTGTGGAGTCTTCACGTTCTCCCCACGTCTGCGTGGGTTTCCTCCGGGTGCTCCGGTTTCCTCCCACAGTCCAAAGATGTGCAGGTTAGGTGGATTGGCCATGCTAAATTGCCCTTAGTGTCCCCAAAAAAAGGTTAGGTTGGGTTACTGCGTTAAGGGGATAGGGTGGAGGCATGGGCTTAAGTGGGGTGCTCTTTCCAAGGGCCAGTGTAGATTTGATGGGCCGAATGGCCTCCTTCTGCACTGTAAATTCTATGATTCTATGATTCTATGATCAGTGCTGAGGCCTCAGCTATTTACAATCTATATTCATGACTTTGATGAAGGTACAGAGAGTAATGTATCTAGGTTTGTTGATAATGCAAAGCAAGCTGGAAAGGTAACTGGGAAGGACACAGAGAGGCTAAGAAGTGCAGATGGGTTAAGTGAGGGGCAACACGATTACAGATGGAGTGTACTGTAGGAAAGTGTGAAGTTATTCACTTTGGTCATAAGAATAGAAAAGCAGTCTAATTTTTAAAAGGCGTGAAACCCTGAAGTGCTGATGTTCAAAGAGACTTGGGTGTGCTCATACAAGGAATGCAGAATGTTAGCATGCATGTATAGCTAGTAGTTAAGAAAGCAAATGGCATATTGGCCTTTATTGCGAGGGGCTTGGAATACAGAAATAAAGATGTCCTGTGCAGGATTTTGGTAAGACCACATTTGGAGTACTGTGTGCAATTTTGGTTTCCACAGAAGCATTCTCCGGCCGTTGCAATTCACATTTCCTGCCGGCAGCACAACCCCGCCCCTGGGTTTCACGGCGGCGTGCGATAGAGTCAATGGGAAATCTCATTAGCAAGTAGTGGGAGTATAGGATCCCGCTGCCAGTGAACGCACACCGCCAAGAAACACATGGTGGGGGATCCAGAGAGTCTAGCCAAATATACTTGTATTGAAGGTAGTACAGTGGGTTGTACAGTGAAGGTTCTCTAAATTAGTCCCTGTGATAAGGCAGTTTTTCTATGATGAGAGGTTTAGAAGAATGAAGAGGTGATCTCATTGAAACATACAAAATTCAGAATGGGCTTGACAGGGTGGACACTGAGAGATTGTTTCTCCGGGCACAATCTCAGGTGAGGGGTCGATCTTTTTTTTTTAGAAAATATTTTGATTCAAGACTGTTATATTGTATTACTACTCCTGGTAGCATGTATTGGAGAGAAAAACAAACTCACAGTTTATTTGTTTAAGTTACTCAATAAATTATTTGCTTTCATTGTACGACTACGAGTGTTAATCAACATCGAGTTTAAGAGCATCTTGGTAAGAAGCAAATGAGTAACATATATTACAGCGTCTTTTCTGGATGTGCACATGTGCGTACAGGTTTGAATGCTCTTGCGCAAGATGGATGCCGTCCAAAACGTGCTTCCTTATCGAGTGCAATACTGCCTCTACCTCGTGGTAAGTTTTTGCGCCATTTTCGCGGATTTTATATTCTAGGTATTCATTATATTGATTCTTTGATTGTTCGTGAGATAAACATTTTTCAATTGTGATTTTTAGCGTTAAATCTTGTTGCCGTAACAATGCTTCCCTTAGACTCTCAACACATACTCTATACACAATTTGATCACGAATCATAAAACCTTGCAGCGTTAAAAAATTGCAGTATAGTGCCAGTAATTTAAGGTCTGTGACAAAGCTGATGAATGATTCCCCATGTTTTTTGAAATGTTTGTTAAACTTGAATCTCTCAAAGATTTCATTTTTCTGCGGTTTTTCAATGGTCATCGAATTTAGTAATGATCACATTAAATTTGCTTTTGTCCTCCCCTTCAGAGTAAATGAAAAAGTTATATAGTTCTATAGCTTGCTATCTTGCCACGGATAATAGCAGTGCAATATTTCTAGCTTCAATAGCGGTGGTCAAATCAAGTGCTTCTAGATAAATTTGGAATTGTTGTCTGAATAGTTTCCAATTTGAGTTAAGATTACCGGTAGTTTTGAGTTGATGAGGAGCTTGAACGTGGTCCATCGAGGTGATTTGTCTTTGAGGGGTCCGAATGCTGCGAAGGCTTCCAAAGTCGAATTGTCGGTACGAATTTTATTTTTCTTGCGGATTCTTATCTAATTTATCTAGTAAGCTTTCTTGAAGTCAATACCCTGGTACCATGTTATATTATATTACTACACCTGGTCGCATGCTATATTACTTGCTGTAATATAATTTATTCAGACATTTATATAATCAAACAAATAAGAGCAGAGATAAAATTGTACAGCATGATAAATAACTAATTCCCACTGCCCCCCCTGCCCTCCCTCTCCTCCTGTCCTGCCTTCCACATTTTAATCCCCTTATCCAGCACCCACACCCCCTTCCCCTCTGCTGACACCTCAATCTTCCTTAAAGAAGTCAATGAACGGCTTCCACCTCCGGGCAAATCCATTGACCGACCCCCTCAAGCCGAACTTGATCTTTTCCAACCTCAGGAATTCTGCCAAGTCACTCACTCACACCCACGCTTTTGGTGGCTCCGAATCCCGCCACCCAAGCAAAATCCGTCTCTGGACTATCAGGAAGGCAAAGCCCATGACATCGGCCTCTCTCACTCCCTGTACTCCGGGTCTTCCAACACCCCAAACATCGCTGCCTCTGGACTCAGGGCCACCTTCACCCCAAAGACCTTAGATATTACGTCTGCAAACCTCTGCCAGAACCCCTTCAGTCTTGGACATGCCCAAAACATGTGGACATGGTTTGTGGGTCTCCCTACGCACCACCCACGCCTGCCTTCTGCTCCCTCAAAGAACCTATTCATCCTAGCCACCGTCATATGCATCCTGTGGACTACTTTAAACTGGATAAGGCACACGGCGAGGACGCCTTCACCTCTGCAGCGCCTCCTCTAACATCCCGGCCTCCAAATCCCCCCCAGCTCCTTGTTCCACTTCCATTTAACATCTCCTATCGGGACTCCCTCCCAGTTTATCAGCTCCTTGTAGACCTCGGACACCTGCCTCCCCCATACCCTCTCCCTCAACAACACCTTATCTTGCTGCCCCAGGGACGGCAACTGGGAAAGGAAGGCACCTCCTTGCTCATGAAATCCCAGACCTATAAGTACCTAAAACCATTCCCCCTGGACAGCTCATATTCCTCCTGCAGGTCGTCTAATCCCACAAAGCTGCCCCCTATGAACAGATTCCCAAATCGCTCAATCCCTGTCTGCCGTCACCCCCCGAAACCTCGCACCCAGCTCCCCCGGTGCAAACCGATGACTTAAAAAATGACTTTGTGGCAAAGATCGGGAGGTTCCGAAATATGGACAGGAACCTTAGCAGCACCGTCATCTTCACTGTCTGCACCTGTCTTGCCACCAACAGTGGCAACACGTCCCACCTCTTAAAATCTCCCTTCATTTGCTCCAACAACCCAGTCAACTTATACAGTTGCGTCACCTGAATGCACAAGTACCTGAAACTCGCCCCCACCACCTTAAATGGTAGCTCCCCCAATCTTCTCTCCTGGCTTCTGATTTCAATCGGGAACATCTCACTCCTTCACATGTTCAGCTTGTACCCAGAGAACGGGAACAAAGTCCTCCAAAATCCCCATAATGCTGCTAATGCCCCCCAACTGATCCGAGATATATAACAGGTCGTCCGTGTACAGCGAAACCCTGTGCTAAACCCCCACCCCCGCACAATCCCTTTCCAATCTCCCGACGCTCTAAGTGCCACAGCCAATGGCTCTGTAGCCAAGGCAAAAAGCAACGGGGAGAGCGGGCACCCCTGCCTTGTTCCACGGTGCAGCCCGAAATATCCCAAGCTCACCCGGTTCGTCGGCACACTTGCGACTAGCGCTCTATACAGCAGCTGGACCCTGTCCACAAACCCTGCCCAAACCCAACCTGTCCCAACACCTCACACGGATACTCCTATTCCACGTGGTCGGACGCCTTCGCCGCGTCCATCGCCACTGACACTTCCACTTCCTGCCCCTCCGGGGGCATCATAATCACATTAAGCAACCTCCTCACATTCGCCGACCACTGTCTCCCTTTCACAAATCCCGTTTGGTCCTCGCCTATCACCTCCGGCATACAGCCCTCAATTCGTGAAGCCAACACCTCAGCCAACAACTTTGTGTCCACATTCAGCAATGATATCAGACTGCTCCGGATCCTTATCCTTTTTCAGTATCAGGGAGATAGATGCCTGCGATAGTGTAGGGGGAAGACCCCCCCCCTCCCTTGCCTCATTATGTCCTCACCAGCAATGGCCCCGGGTCCTCCCCAAACCTTATATAAAACTCCACCGGTAATCCATCTGGACCCAGGGCCTTCCCTGCCTGCATGCCCCCATGCTCTCCATCACCTTCCTCAACCCAATGGAGGCCCCCAACTCCTCTTCCAGCCTGGGAAACTCCAACTCATCCAGGGACCGCCACATTCCCTCCCCCCCGGCCTGGGGCTCTGACTCAGATCACCTCCTACGGTAGCACAGTGGTTAGCAGTGTTGTTTCACAGCGCCAAGGTCCCAGGTTCGATTCCCGGCTTGGGTCACTGTCTGTGCGCAGTCTGCACATTCTCCCTGTGTCTGTGTGGGTTTCCTCCGGGTGCTCCGGTTTACTCCCATAAGTCCCAAAAGACGTGCTTGTTAGGTAATTTGGACATTCTGAATTCTCCCTCATTGTACCCAAACAGGTGCCGCAGTGTGGCGACTCGGGGATTTAAGAAGTCCACCAGCTGCTCTGTTGACCAATGGGTGGGCAGAACAGGCCCTTTGCCCTCTGCCATCTTGACCTGTGGCGCACAAAGATTCTCCTGTTCCACCAGCTCCCTTCTTCTTGACCCACTCCTAGTTCATGGATCTATCCACCAGCCACACCATAGGAGTTACACCATGTCCTGGAAAAATACACCTTTAGCGGGAGCTACCAAATGTGCGACCGCTCACTCCATGGTCGCTTTTAAATTACAATTTCACTGACTTGATCACACTTGCAAATTTACAGAAGCATGTTTGTAAATCAGGGGCGAAATTCTCCCCCAACAGCGCGATGTCCGCCGACTGGCGCCAAACACGGCGCCAATCAGACGGGCATCGCGCCGGCCCAAAAGTGCGGAATGCTCCACATCTTTGGCGGCCTAGCCCCAACATTGAGGGGCTAGGCCGACGCCGGAGGGATTTCCGCCCCGCCAGCTGGCGGAAATGGCGTTTGTTGCCCCGCCAGCTGGCGCGGAAATGCGGCGCATGCGCGGGAGCGTCAGCGGCCGCTGACAGTTTCCCGGCGCATGCGCGGGAGCGTCAGTGGCCGCTGTCAGTTTCCCGCGCATGCGCAGTGGGGAGAGTCTCTTCCGCCTCCACCATGGTGGAGGCCGTGGCGGAGGCGGAAGGGAAAAAGTGCCCCCATGGCACAGGCCCGCCCGCGGATCGGTGGGCCCCGATCGCGGGCCAGGCCACCGTTGGGCACCCCCCCCGGGGCCAGATCGCCCCGCACCCCCCCCCCAGGACCCCGGAGCCCGCCCACGCCGCCTGGTCCCGCCGGTAAATACCAGGTTTGATTTACGCCGGCGGGACAGGCAATTTCTGGGCGGGACTTCGGCCCATCCGGGCCGGAGAATCCAGCGGGGGTCCCGCCAACCGGCGCGGCCCGATTCCCGCCCCTGCCCAATCTCCGGTACCGGAGACTTCAGCGGGGGCGGGGGCGGGATTCACGGCAGCCTACGGCCATTCTCCGACCCGGCAGGGGGTCGGAGAATGACGCCCCAGGTCTCCAAGCACACAACAAAGCAAAGCCACAGACACCAAGGGCTGGATTCTCCGCAGCCCCGTGCCAAAATTGCGATCGGCGCGGAGAATCCAATTTCACGCCGATATCGGGCCCGGCGCAGGCCCAACGATTCCCCAGGGCCCGAGAATCGGCGTGATCGCGGAGTACTCCGCGCGGCTGGGGGCCCATTACAGCGGCCCGCCCAGCGATCCTCCGCTCCAACCGAGTTCCCGACGGCATGGAACTAACCACGTATTGCAGGTCAGGACGCTCGCGTGAGTCCGCAGCTGCCCTCATGGGTGGTGGGGGTTCGGACACCGCGATGGTGGCCTTATAGGTGGCTGGGGAGTGCTTGTGTGCTGTTAGATGCTCGGGCGCGTGGCCAATCGGGGGGGGGAGTTTATTTTTTTTGTCTGGCTCCGCGGTCCGAGTCGGCCATGGAGCTCAGCATGGCTGCTGGAGGCCTCCGCCGTGTGCATGTGCGCATGTGCGGACTCCAACCATAATTGCGGGGGCCTGTATCTGCAGCTAAAGCTGCAAGATTTACTCCAGGTCCCTGCCAGCCCCCTGCAGGGCATTGAATTAGTTCATCTTTTCTCCAGGAATCTCTCGAGTAAAACTCCAGTGTTTTTACGCCAGCATTAGGACATCGTCCCATTTTGGGAGAATCCAGCCCCATGTATTCTATTATGTTAAAGGAGCAATATAAACAATATTGGAATTGTGTGAATGAAAGGTCCTTCATTCTTTAGCTGCTCTACTTGCATACACTTGCAAAAATTTAGCCAATTTAATTGTGCTATGTACCTTTACCAAGGAGACTGGGATTGTCCAAATCAGCAAAATGTTGCTGAAGAATTCTACTTATGACCCCTTAACATCACAGTGCTGTCACAATTACGAGGAGATACACCAGCGCCTCAGGAGGCAGGGGTGGTGAACAGGAAATCTATCATTGATGGCACAATTTGATATTCCATCTGGCAGCAGCTCAAATAAATGGCCAGACTATTTTCATAATTTCTTGAGATTTAAAACAGTTCTGCCCTTATTTCATTTCCCTCTTCATTTTGATTCATCATTAAATACTTTGCACTTGAATGCTTTGCATCTATCTTTATCAAGGATGCGACCCAGGCCATGGTGACATAGGAGGTCATTCTGAAACTAGAAGAGTTTGAAATCGATGAGAATGCAGGTATTGGATAGGCTATCTGTACTTAAAGTTGACGAGACATCAGGGCCTGAACCTTTTGGCCGATCACGCGGCCAGATCTTCTGGTCCCGCCAATGATGCATCCTCACAACGGGTTTATCGGCAGTGACGAGTGCATTTCGGCGAGACCAGACAATCCGGCTGCCAGCCAGATTGCGTGGGAAATCCCACCCACAGACTGGATGAGATGCATCCAAGGATACTGAGGGAGGTGAGAATGGAATTGCGGAGGCACTGGCCATCATTTTTCCAGTCTTCCTTACAATCAAGGGTAGAATCCAGAAACAAAGTTTGGGACAAATGTAATCGTCACATGGACAAATGCAGGTTAATTAAGGAACCAGCATGGGTTTCATAAGGGAAAATTGTGTTTAACTAACTTGCTGGTTGTGGTGAATGTATAATTACTGATAATTCACCAGTGCACTGTGTTATGTGATTAACCCTGTGGGCTCTATCTATGGGCCATTGTGTGGCTTCACCCACAGGGGATATGTTGGGGCATGTACGGGCTCCGCCCGTGGCTCCACCCCCTTTACAGGAAGTATAAGAGCTGCTGACCTGCGGGGCCGCCTTCAGTGTTGTACCGGTCACAGGCAGGCTCAGTTCTAAGCTGATTAAAACCACGGTTTACTTCTCCACGTGTCTTCGAGTGAATTGATGGTCACATCACTGGTGTTTCTTTGAAGAAGTAACAAAGTAGATTGATGTGGGCAATGCTGTTGATGTGGTGTACGCAAATTTCCAAAAAGCATTTGATACAGTGCCATACGGCAAACCTGTGAGAAAACAGGGAAAACAGGGAAAATAACATAACAGGGAAAGCTGCAACATGGATACAAAGTTGGTTGAGTGACAGGAAACAGTGAACTAATGGGTGTTTTTCAGGCTGCAGGAAGGTTTGTAGTGGAGTTCTCCAGGAGTTGATATTCAGACCCTTGCCACTCCTAATATATATTAATGATCTAGACCATGGTATACAGAGCACAATTAAAAAATTTGCAGATGATATGCATGGGCAGGATTCTCCGCCCCCCCGCCGGGTGGGAGAATCGCCGGGGGTCGGCGTGAATCCCGCCCCCGCCGTTTTCCTAATTCTCCCGCCCCCCAAAAATTGCCCTGGCGTGAGTCGCGCCGCCCGCCTCGGAGAATGGAGGGGTCCGGCCGCCCGCCTCGGAGAATGGAGGGGTCCGGCGCGACTCAATGGGTCCCGAGGCTGACCGCGTTCTCCGGCCTGTGATGGGCCGAAGTCCGGCCTGTTCTTTGCCAGTCCCGCCAGCGTAAATTAAGGTAGGCCCCTTACCGGCTGGACCTGGCGGCGCAGGCGGGCTCTGGGGTTCTTGGAGGGTCGCGGGGGGGGATCTGGCCCCGGGAGATGCCCCCACGGTGGCCTGACCCGAGGTCGGGGCCCACCAATCGGCCTGTGCCGTGGGGGCACTCTATTGTTCCGCACCAGGGGCTGTGGTCTTCCGCCATTCCCGGTGCGGAAGCGAATCCCTCTGCGCATGCGCGGGGATGACGCCAGCACGCGCATGCGGCGACTCGCGCCGGCCGGCAGAGGCCCTTTGACACCCCCCCCAAATTCAAGATCGCCCACATGGTGTCAAAAAAGGACCCCCAAAACTCCACCAGCTGGGGGCATGACCAGAACATGTGGCGCACGGGCCCCCTCAAACATCGCTCTCACCTATCCACCGACCCTTCGAAAAAGCGGCTCATCCTTAGCGAGGTGCGTTCAAAAAATTACATATTAGGTAATGAGGCTCAGCCTCGCACAAGACGATGACATGTTCACCCTCCTCAATGCCTCGCTTCACACCCCTTCTTCCAATTCAATTCCTCCACCTATTTCGCCATCACCTCTCAGCCGAGTTCCACTCCTCTCCTGCAATTTGCTGGTACATTCCGGATGAGCCACTGATCCCGCGCAGGATAAGATCCGGAACAGCAAGGATAGGTGGCTGAACCACAGGGAAGGTCAGAAACAACCACTTAACCCAGCTCCACACCTGGAGGTACCGGAACCTGTCTGCATCCATAAGTCCAAATTTCTCCTTTAACTCCTCTTAGCAGGCAAACCGCCCCTCCAAGAATAGATTCCCACCTTCTTGAACTGTCTCTCCCTCTATGCACTAAAAGTGGTATCGAGCTTAGCCAGCTCAAATAGATGATTGGTACAAATGGGGGCCAGCTGTGTGGTTGCCCCCCAATTCTAAATGTTGGCGGAGCTGCCTCCAGATTTTTACTGTGGCTGCCACCAATGGATTTGTTGAATATTTCATCGGCGCCACAGCAAATGGCATTGTTATCAACACTCCCAAGCTCGTCTCCTGACTTTGACTCCATGAGGACCCAGATAGCTCCGGGTCCCCATACCACCCCTTCTTCAATACCTTCCCCGCATTAGCCACCCAATAATAATCTAACAAATTTAGCAATGTCAAGCCCCCTGCTCGTCTCTGCCTCTGGAGCACCCCCCTTTGGAATCCTCGGAATCTTGCCCGCCCAGATAAACCCAGTAATAAGCCGGTCCACCTCTTGAAACAATGATTTGGGGAGGAACATCGGGAGGCACTGGAATAGAAATCTCAGCAGGACATTCATTCTAACTGACTGAACTCAACCTGCCAGCAATAGTGAGAGACTATCCCAGCTCTGCAGGTCTGCTTTGCCCTTCCCCATCAAGTTTGTATAGTTCAGCTTCCGAAGCCATCCCCAATCCACTGCCACCTGTACCCCTTGCCCAATGGAATGGCAATCCACCCTCCCCTGCAACATCCCCAGCACAAAATATTCACTCTTCACTATATTCTGCTTTTAGCCAGAGAAAGCCCCAACTCGCCACAAAACCCCATTATTCTCCCAATAGATACCACCGGATCCCTTACATATACATTTAAAAAACTACATATAACATATAAAATACATATAATAATGCATATACATATAACATAAAATACATAATACGTATAACCTTATATACAACAGCAAATCGTCAGCATATAACAATACTCGGCGCTCCACCCCCCCCCTCCCCCCCCTAATGATCCCTATCTCTGCGCCATAGCCAATGGCTCAATAGCCATCGCAAACAATAGAGGAGATAATGGACTCCCCTGCCTTGTGTCCCGATGTAGCCAAAAGGTCCCCGAGGTCACATTATTAGTACAGACACGAGCAGATGGTGCCGCATATAGCAGCCGCATCCAGGACACAAATCCCAGACCCAGGCCAAATTTCTCCAGTACCGTAAAGAGCAATCGCCACTCCATCCGGTCAAATGTCTTCTCCGCGCCAAAGATGCAACAATCTCTGGTACCGGACTGGTCACAGCAGAAAGCACCACATTAAGTAACTGGCACACGTTCGCTGACAACCTCCTTTAGATTGGAGAAGTTAAGACTGTTTTCCTTGGAGAAGAGAAGGCTGAGAGGAGATTTGATAGTTTTATTATATTATTATTATTCAAAATCATAAAGGATCTGGAGAGAGTAAATAAGGAGAAACTAGTCCCAATCATGAAAAGATTGCGAACAAGAGGGCATAGGTTTAAAGCAATTTACAAAAGAAACAAAAGGACGTCTGGGTGCGGTGATGACCAGCTGAGTAGCACGTTTCGGCAGCTCCCGGTGGAACGGACTTTTGAGCTCTTAATAAGATCCCCAACGGCAATTTTAACGGCTAAAAGTACTGTGCGGTGAACCAGAAGGGAATCCCCCCTGGATACGGATGAAAAAAGGAGAGGAAGGTGGCCGGATTGCGGTGGATCCTTTAGAGCAGCGGCAAGGAAGGTGATCCGCGTATACCAAGACTGGAGTGCGGAGGTGGCGAGAAGGAGGACGAGCTTTAATCGGGCCAAGGCGGTGCTTCACAAAAAGAAGATAAAATTCGGAATGCTGCAACCGGCAAGACTGTGGGTCACATATCAAGGGAGGCACCACTACTTTGAGACGGCGGATGAGGCGTGGACTTTTATCGTGGAAGAAAAATTGGAATGAGCGGGTTATTTAAAAAAAAGAACGTTTGAAACAAAGTGGTGGGGCGAGTATGGGGGGCGAAGAGGGGGGTAAAAAGGGGGGAAAGAGGAGTTTTATGTTATTAATCCTGCGATGTGGTAACTTTTCTCTCTTCCACAGGAGGTGGTGGGGGGAGGAAAGGAGGTGGAGGAGATGGGGCGTTGGCCATTGGGGGCGGGGCCAAGGGGGAAGCGCGGGCTCGGTTCCCGTGCTATGATAATCATGGCGGGAATAGGGAAGCAGGAAGGAGGGGGCGTCGCACAGTGCGAGCCGAGGTCACGGGGGGAAGCCGAGGTCGGCCAGAGTTTGCTGACTTCTGGGAGCAACATGGGGGTGTAACTACGCTAGTGGGGGATCTAGCGGGGGGGTGGGAGGGGGGAATTATTGGGCTGCTGCTGCTGGGGAGAGGGGGGAGCTGGCATGGGGTGGGATGGGCGGGGGGGCACCGCCTGGGGGGGGGACAGCTGCGTGGGAACCGGGTGAGGAGCTGGAAAAAGGGGATGGCTAATCGACAAGGGGGGGTGTAAAAAGCCCCCCAACCCGGCTGATCACGTGGAACGTGAGAGGGCTGAACGGGCCGATAAAGAGGGCACGGGTACTCGCACACCTTAAGAAACTTAAGGCAGACGTGGTTATGTTACAGGAGACGCATTTGAAACTGATAGACCAGGTTAGACTACGCAAAGGTTGGGTGGGGCAGGTGTTCCATTCGGGGCTAGATGCGAAAAACAGGGGGGTGGCTATATTAGTGGGGAAGCGGGTAATGTTTGAGGCAAAGACTATAGTGGCGGATAGCGGGGGCAGATACGTGATGGTGAGTGGCAAACTACAGGGGGAGACGGTGGTTTTGGTAAACGTATATGCCCCGAACTGGGATGATGCCAATTTTATGAGGCGTATGCTAGGACGCATCCCAGACCTAGAGGTGGGAAAGTTGGTAATGGGGGGAGATTTCAATACGGTGTTGGAACCAGGGCTGGACAGGTTGAGGTCCAGGACTGGAAGGAGGCCGGCAGCAGCCAAGGTGCTTAAAGATTTTATGGAGCAGATGGGAGGAGTAGACCCGTGGAGATTTAGCAGACCTAGGAGTAAGGAGTTTTCGTTTTTCTCCTATGTCCACAAAGTCTATTCGCGAATAGACTTTTTTGTTTTGGGAAGGGCGTTGATCCCGAAGGTGAGGGGAACGGAGGTGAGGGCTATAGCCATTTCGGATCACGCTCCACATTGGGTGGACTTGGAGATAGGGGAGGAAACAGAAGGGCGCCCACCCTGGAGAATGGACATGGGACTAATGGCAGATGAGGGGGTGTGTCTAAGGGTGAGGGGGTGAGGGGGTGCATTGAAAAGTACTTGGAACTCAATGATAATGGGGAGGTCCAGGTGGGAGTGGTCTGGGAGGCGCTGAAGGCAGTGGTTAGAGGGGAGCTGATATCAATAAGGCACACAAAGGAAAGCAGGAGAGTAGGGAACGGGAGCGGTTGCTGCAAGAACTTCTGAGGGTGGATAGGCAATATGCGGAGGCACCGGAGGAGGGACCGTACAGGGACAGGCAAAGGCTACACGTAGAATTTGACTTGCTGACAACGGGTACTGCAGAGGCACAGTGGAGGAAGGCACAGGGTGTACAGTACGAATATGGGGAGAAGGCGAGCAGGTTGCTGGCCCACCAATTGAGGAAAAGGGGAGCAGCGAGGGAAATAGGGGGAGTGAGGGATGAGGAAGGAGAGATGGAGCAGGGAGCGGAGAGAGTGAATGGAGAGTTCAAGGCATTTTATAAAAAATTATACGAAGCTCAACCCCCGGATGGGAGGGAGAGAATGATGGGCTTTCTGGACCGGCTGGAATTTCCCAAAGTGGAGGAGCAGGAAAGGGTGGGACTGGGAGCACAGATTGAAATAGAGGAAGTAGTGAAAGGAATTAGGAGCATGCAGGCGGGGAAGGCTCCGGGACCGGATGGATTCCCAGTTGAATTTTACAGGAAATATGTGGACTTGCTAGCCCCGCTACTGATGAGGACCTTTAATGAGGCAAAGGAAAGGGGACAGCTGCCCCCGACTATGTCTGAGGCAACGATATCGCTTCTCCTAAAGAAGGAAAAGGACCCGCTGCAATGCGGGTCCTATAGACCTATTTCCCTCCTAAATGTAGATGCTAAGATTCTGGCCAAGGTAATGGCAATGAGGATAGAGGATTGTGTCCCGAGGGTGGTCCATGAGGACCAAACCGGGTTTGTGAAGGGGAGACAGCTGAATACGAATATACGGAGGCTGCTAGGGGTAATGAAGATGCCCCCACCAGAGGGGGAAGCGGAGATAGTGGTGGCGATGGATGCCGAGAAAGCATTTGATAGAGTGGAGTGGGATTATCTGTGGGAGGTGCTGAGGAGATTTGGTTTTGGAGATGAGTATGTTGGATGGGTACAGCTGTTGTATAGGGCCCCAGTGGCGAGCGTGGTCACGAATGGACGGGGATCTGCATACTTTCAGCTCCATAGAGGGACAAGGCAGGGATGCCCTCTGTCCCCATTATTGTTTGCACTGGCGATTGAGCCCCTGGCAATAGCATTGAGGGGTTCCAAGAAGTGGAGGGGAGTACTTAGAGGAGTAGAAGAACACCGGGTATCTCTGTATGCGGATGATTTGTTGTTATATGTAGCGGACCCGGCGGAGGGGATGCCAGAGATAATGCGGACACTTCGGGAGTTTGGAGAATTCTCAGGATATAAACTGAACATGGGGAAAAGTGAGTTGTTTGTGGTGCATCCAGGGGAGCAAAGCAGAGAAATAGAGGACTTTCCACTGAGGAAGGTAACAAGGGACTTTCGTTACTTGGGGATCCAGATAGCCAAGAATTGGGGTACATTGCATAGGTTAAATTTAACGCGATTGGTGGAACAAATGGAGGAGGACTTTAAGAGATGGGACATGGTATCCTTGTCAATGGCAGGGAGGGTGCAGGCGGTTAAAATGGTAGTCCTCCCGAGATTCCTCTTTGTGTTTCAGTGCCTCCCGGTGGTGTTCACGAAGGCTTTTTTCAAAAGGATCGAAAAGAGTATCATGAGTTTTGTGTGGGCCGGGAAGACCTCGAGAGTGAGGAAGGGATTCTTACAGCGTAGTAGGGATAGGGGGGGCTGGCACTACCGAGCCTAAGTGAGTACTACTGGGCCGCCAATATCTCAATGGTGAGTAAGTGGATGGGAGAAGAGGAGGGAGCGGCGTGGAAGAGATTGGAGAGGGCGTCCTGTAGGGGGACTAGCCTACAAGCTATGGTGACGGCGCCGTTGCCGTTCTCACCGAAGAAATACACCACAAGCCCGGTGGTGGTGGCGACTTTGAAAATTTGGGGACAGTGGAGACGGCATAGGGGAAAGACGGGAGCCTTGGTGGGGTCCCCGATAAGAAATAACCATAGGTTTGCCCCGGGGAGAATGGATGGGGGATTTGGAATATGGCAAAGAGCAGGAGTAACGCAACTGA